>NC_084835.1:100546113-100853092 GCF_033115175.1 Lepus europaeus
CTTGGTGTAAAAAGTTTGAAATTTATGCACAGAGAGATCATCAAAATTTCATAAAAATACATCTTATAAAAAACTGTACATGAAGTTCATGTTTTTATATCAAAATCAATGTTAAGTCCATTTGTCCGTGGACTTTTTGAAGTTCCTTTTTTTTTTTTTGACAGGCAGAGTGGACAGAGAGAGAGAGAGAAAGGAGAGAAAGGTCTTCCTTTTCCGTTGGTTCACCCTCCAATGGCCACTGCGCTTCGGCCAGCGCACCGCGCTGATCCAATGGCAGGAGCCAGGTGCTTCTCCTGGTCTCTTATGCGGGTGCAGGGTCCAAGGACTTGGGCCATCCTCCACTGCACTCCCGGGCCACAGCAGAGAGCTGGACTGGAAGAGGGGCAACAAGGACAGAATCTGGCGCCCCGACCAGGACTAGAACTTGGTGTGCCAGCGCTGCAGGTGGAGGATTAGCCTATTGAGCCACGGTGCCAGCCTTGAAGTTCCTTTTAATATTGCCTTGTTCTCCAATGATGATAGATAAATACAACATATAGCTTAGGAGAGTGAACTATAGCTTCACCCTGATGCCTTATGTCTTATACCATACTGCTGTCACCAAATAAGAATATCCTGATATCGTAATCTTAGAAACTGGGGATGTAAAAAACTTTTTTTAGAGTTTATTTATAAGTTTCATTGGTGTCTTTTCAATTTTCTTTCCTCTTAAGCATCTTTCATCTTTTTTGGGTAAAAAAAAAAAAAGTTCAGACTGCATTATTAATCTCTGCAATGTTTTTCGTAAAAGATACAATCCTGTGTTTTCTTTCCATAGATCCAGGACTGCACAGGCAGCTGTATTTTCTGCAGAGACCCTCCAATGTAGTAGCCGTTGAAGGACAAGAGGCGGTCCTGGAGTGCTGCGTTTCTGGCTATCCTCCGCCAAGTTTTACCTGGTTACGAGGCGAGGAAGTCATCCAACTCAGGTAATACACGGTCGACACTTTCAAATGTCTGCAATACTATTTATCTTCCTTAAATTTGACAGAAATGCCTACATAGCCGGCGCCGCGGCTCACTAGGCTAATCCTCCGCCTTGCGGCGCAGGCACACCGGGTTCTAGTCCCGGTTGGGGCACTGATCCTGTCCCGGTTGCCCCTCTTCCAGTCCAGCTCTCTGCTGTGGCCTGGGAGGTCAGTGGAGGATGGCCCAAGTGCTTGGGCCCTGCACCCCATGGGAGACCAGGAGAAGCACCTGGCTCCTGGCTTCAGATCAGCGAGATGCGCCGGTCATGGCGGCCATTGGAGGGTGAACCAACGGCAAAAGGAAGACCTTTCTCTCTGTCTCTCTCTCTCTCACTGTCCACTCTGCCTGCCAAAAAAAAAATGCCTACATATACTAGGATTTTCTAATTATTGAATATTTTTCCACATTCTTTGACATGATAGAGTGTATGAAAGATGTTTAGCCAATGGGACAAGGGGGATGACAAGAAACGTAAAAACAGCAAACAAAAAACAAAGTGATATTAATTATGAAAGGAAATTGAGAAAGTTGGGAATCTGTTGACATGATCCTGCCCAAAGAGTCATCAGCAAAGATATTTTGGAGGATCTCAGCCTAAGTAAATGGTATGGAGAGGATAGATCTTAAATGTTCTCCACACACACACACACACACACACAGAGGATTACTGTGTGAAGGGGCAGATAGGTAAATGAACTTCATGGGTAATCATTTCACACTGCAAAGTATCTACATATATCACACCATATACATAAAACATCATATTATACAACCATAAATATATTCATTTTTATTTGTCAATTATACTCCAATAAAGCTGAGGAAGATGAAATCACAGTTCTCTGAGTTCAAGTACATAACAATGTCATTTAAGGGTTGCACTTTTTTTTTTTAGCTCCAGTTATATCTCTGAGTATCTGAGCTGTAGTAAAATTTGAAGATAAGGCACGAGAACCTGGCTGGCCTTGACTTCTGGAATAATAACAATAAAGTACAGTTAGCAAGTAAAGCCTTCAGAGAGTGGAATACTTAGTCTAAAACATGTTGATTAAATAGATCTTAAGAAATTAATTTCATTGATTTTGAGGACTGGTAGATTTCTTTCTAGCACATTTATTTTCCATGATGAAATAGCTGTATATATTAGAAGATCTTTTTTTAAAAGTTGTATATCTTAAATATTTATTTAGATAATAATGGTACATAATACAGTATCACAATATTTCTTGAGAAAAATAAAACACAAGAATTCCAGTTATAGCTCCCAAATGCGAAAATGCATTATCTGCATATATACCCAGACACACTTGGGTGTAGTATGAAATATGGTTTACAAAAATCACTAAATTGTGTGTCAGGACACAGGCCACCGACTTCCACCCTGGGGAACTGCTTCTGTGGACCCTAATCTCAAATACAAAATGAGAAACTTGAACTACATTATCTGCAAGTTGTTTTTCATCACTAACTAAATAAATTAACTGAAGTTGATTCTGAGTTTAATCTGCTTAATATCTTCAATCACTACACATAGCATTCCCATAGGAGTAACTTACCTTAAATTAAATTTTATCATTAAGTGAGGTGTTATCAAGTATGTATGATATATGGTTTCCCCAATTTTATAATTTAAGCTTTAGTGAAATTCATTTAACCCTCTTGAGTTTTTCTCCTGATCTACATATATTAATTTACTCTATGATTACTTATGCCTTATATCTTACAGGTCTAAAAAGTATTCTTTATTGGGTGGAAGTAACTTGCTTATCTCCAATGTGACAGATGACGACAGTGGAACTTACACCTGTGTTGTCACATATAAAAATGAGAACATTAGTGCCTCTGCAGAGCTCACAGTCCTGGGTAAGTTAATGTCTGGAGATAAGTTTGCATTGTGCCCTTCAAAATACGTTACCACCACACTTCAAATGCTTACCACTGATTGCTTCCTAGGTATATTAATGGGAAACTTCAAAGTCCAGCACTCTACACATGCCCTTCTCTGCTTTAGTTAATTGTATAGAAGTTAAATACAGTATTTTAATACATACTTATTGCTTAAAATTGGATTTATGACTGTTTAATAATTCTAGTGATGCAACTGGAAAGTACCAAGTATTCTTCAATAGATGTCTTGAATAACAAATGTGAGGTTTCAAAATACCATACCTGAGGAAAATAAATGAAGAAAAAAATGAAAGAAATTGTACAGTGCATATGCACTTGAATGGAAAGGAAGATGTTATTTGAGATGACAAGGTATCTGACATTAAATTCAGTGTGTTGCTAAGACTGTTTTATTAACATGGAAATACTGTAGGCGTTGTGTTGAATGTAAACCATCAAAATCAAATTCATCTAAGGAAAACTTGCATGGCAACAATATAAAGAATTGAGGGTGGATCATACATATTATTCAGAAGGGCAGGTTGACAAAGCTATCCTTTCAAATTAGTTCTTATATATGGTGGATACTCAAGCAAATACCTATTTTGCTGTTTACTCTGGATTTCATTGAAGCCGTTTTATTTGAGTTATGTAGATTGGGGAAAGTACCTTAACGTTTGTGTTTCAATTGCTTTTTCCTGTAACAATAACAAAACATTGATTACTAATCTTTGGATTTTTTTCCCTCTGGAATATTTGTTTCCAAGAAAACTTAAATGTATTTAAAAGTTATTTAGGAGAAATGGAAGTATATCATATGCTAGCTCTATCTTGTAACCAGTGTCTTAATATTATGCCATCCTTTTTGCTTTCTGGTTTTAAAGCTTTTTCAGATGACACTTTAATCTGTTGATAGATGCATATGCTGGGTTGGACAATGGAGTTGCTTGTCATTCAATGAAAACATAAATATTTACCTAAGAAAGGGCAAAAGTGAAAGAAACTTCCAATTTGATTAAATCATTGTGTCATTTATCGTGATCCAGACTCCCCATACACCTTGAACTGTCCAGCAATAGGGGATCATTGGGCGGATTGGTGAGGTTGGTAGTTTTACCCTAGAGGAACAACCTGTTCCTTGCAAGAAAACACCAGTATTGAAGAAGCATGCACCATCTCCATTCCAGTGCTTGGTGCTACTAGCAACCCTGGTTTACAAGTGAGGGCATCTTGGCATAGAAAGACAAGTGGTTGTCCCCAGGAAGGATCTAGGATTCAGGCAATGCAGTCTGACCCAAGGAGCCCATGACTATGCTATACTGGCTGCCTAATTCACACACTTTTCTTTCTTCCTCTTTTTCTGTAAAAGGTATAAAATGAGGCAGGTATAAAATGATTCTAAGATGATTCTGAAATTTCAGTTCCGCTAAGAATTGTGGTCACTTTCATTAAGATGTGGGAATATCTCTGACAACTCTGAGGTAGCAGAGAGAATGGTTGGTAAGAAAACAAGGCAGTAAGGAATAATACTGTTCTTTAAGGATTAGGTTGGACAAAAAGGCAGCTGAAAAGTATACCTGGTGTACGATATCGCTCACTGTTTAACTGCAGCTTATTAGTTTTATTAGCTATGTAGCATTTGTATAATCATTAAAATAAATGCAAAGATATAGGAATTGAACATGCTTATGGTTAAAGGAGAGAAATATAAAGTAAACTTGGAAAAAATATTGAGGGGCAGATGTTGTGGCACAGTAAGTTAAGCTGCAGCCAGCATATCATATTGGAACGTTAGTTTGAGTTCCTGCTGCTCCGTTTACAGTCCAGCTCTCTGCTAATGCACCTGGGAAAGCAAAAGAGGGTAACCCAAATGCTTGGGTCTCTGCCACCTGACATGGGGAACCTGAATGGAGATTCTGGCTCCGGGCTTTGGCCTGGCCCAGCCCTAATCTTTGCAGCCATTTGGGGAGTAAACCCATGGAGGGAAGATATAATCTCCTTCCTTTCCTCCCTCCCTCCCCCCTCCCTTCCTCCCTTCCTTCTCTTTACACTACTTTTCAAATAAATAAAATAAATCTTTAAAAAATATACTTAAAGAAGAAATAGAAGATGGAGCTGACATATAACACAATGATTAACCCATAGAACTGGACTTTGCAGAAACACACACATAATACTTTACCTAGTTTTTTTATCTTAAGGCTGCTGAATGTGGGACTATTAGACTTACATTTTTGTTTGAAATGAATCAACCTATTTCTTAAAATCTAGACATAGATTACATGTTGAATGTGTAAATTAGAAGCAAATGGGTGTATATTTTAAAGGTCTTTCAAGAACCAGCATTGTGGTGGAGTAGTAAGGCCTCTGCCTGTGGTATCAGTATCCCATATGGGCACCAGTTCATATCCTGGCTGGCTGTTCCATTTCCAATCCAGCTTTGTGCTGGGAATGTTTGGGCCCCTACACCTGCACCCACTCCAGAGACCCAGAGGAAGCTTCTGGCTCTGTCTTAGACAAGAACTGGCTATTGTGGCCATCTGGGGAGTGAAGCAATAAATGGAGGCTTCCTCTCTTTTCCTTTCTCTCCCTGTCTCTCTGTAACTCTGCCTTTGAAACAAATAAATAAATTTTTTAAAAAAATGTCTCTCATACCTTGTATGATTTCTACCTACTGTTGAAAACTTGTTGTATTTCAGGAGGTAGGTATAATATTGTTTTAACTATTTTACCCAGGCTCTAAAATAGAATATTGATCTATTGGAACCTTTGATATAGTTAATTATTTTGATATGCATTTAGCATTATTTTACCTAACTGAATTTATATGGAAAATATAATTTATTTCCTTTTTAAAAGGAGATGGAGAAAAATAATCTCATCAAAGCTATTTAAATTTATTTTTTATAATTTTTAAAAATTTAAGCATAGTTATATTCTTCATAAGATAAAATACCATGAGAAAGCCAAGCTTGGGCTTATAATAAAATTTTAATCATGCATTTTATCAGATTCGCTTTTGCCTTTCAACTGTGGTCTTTTCTTATACTTAGACTAGCTTTGAATGTGAACTTTCATGACCTCACAGACTTTTCAAGTAGAATATAATTTTATACAGAACAAAATGTAGAGAAATGCTGTTACCCTTCTTGGTAATTTCAAAGAGTCGATTCACATTAAATGCAATTTGAAGTCTGGTATTTACTTTGTTTTCTTAGAAAATGAACATTTAAAGTTCGAAAATTATTAAATCAGTTGGACCACTATATATTAGACAAGATTAAGGGAAACCTTATTTAAAATGAATAAAATAAGCATAAAATAACTTTCCTAATAATAACCACTAATGGTAATGTTTCTGACATGTTAGAATGACCTTCAGTGAGGTATCAGTGAACATCTGTTGGGTAAAAGCATTGCACCAAGTTCTGAGAAGGCTACAGAGTTTGAAGTCCTGCTTATAGTATGGTTACAAATTTATAAAACTAATTCCCACTGATGCCTCTATGTGAGATGTCTTACATAGTGCATGTATGCTGGAATATGTGAATACATAAGGAAATGATGTTTCCCCTCTCCTGTAAGACAGATCCTGAAGCAACAGCAACAGGAGGGATTCTGGAGATGAGGAGGAAGAAGGAGGCTCCCTGAATAATGCCATAGCCTATATTTTAAGTATCTAGTGCCATTATTATTTATTAAACCTAATTTTAAAAAAGCCTAGCAAATGATTTTTCTGTCAGTTCATATTTTCGAAGTATTCAGCTTTCTGGATCAAGAATTATAATATGACTAATTCAAAGCATATATCCATCCATTCTCCATCTGATTACCCATCTCAACTCTTAAGCAAACTCACTTCAGTATATCCACAGCAAGAGAACACTCGGTAGGCATTCAGGAGAGTTGCTACTGCCTTAGCTGCAGATTGATCCAGCGCCTGGATCAATGGAGAAATATATTCCATAAAGAGATGTTTAATCTTCAACCAAGAAAGGGCCTAACTATGGAAGAGCCCTAAACACTTTACATCCATACAGCAAAGCAGGTGGGTGGAGAATTCGCACAGGAAGTGCTCTTCAGGAGAAGGCATTATGTTTGTCATGCATGAGGACATTTAAAGATTTAAAATATGTAAATATTTATTTTATTTGAAAGGATGAAATCTTCTATTCCATCCACTGAATTAGTCTACAACAGACAGGCTCATGCTAGGCTGAAGCCAGAAGTCTAGGACTCAGTCAGGGTTTTCCAAGTTGGTTACAAGAACCTATCATCTTTTGCCACCCGGAGGGCGCATTAGCAGAAAGCAGAGTAGTGAGACTTTGAACCAGGTACTCTGAGAGTGATTGCAGGTGTTCCAAGCAGTGATGTAACTGCTGTGCAAAATACCCACCCAGAAAGTAGTCTTGAACATTCCAGAATGGATTCTAGAATTTCTTTTAAAGAGGTCTACATCTATGTAAACAGTAAGTATTGAAAGTTTACCTGTGTGTCTCTGTAGATTTTCTCCATTACTTTTGTGTTCAAAATTCTAGAGAGATGTTGGCTAGGGTTGGCCAAATGGGGTTTCTGGGACACACACGAGTTTGCTATGTCAGCTCTTTGCACCAATTTGAAAACTCAAAACAAAATTTGAGTTCTCAGTGTCTTCATCATGAATGGCAGATGCCACCTCACGCTGTGTTTGGGTTTAGAGTTCTCCCTAGAAAGCCTCTGTGTGACCAGCTATGTGAGGTGTGTAGCTGTAGGCTACATTTGAGTCTTTTCCCTGCAGGGGCAAAGCAAGGCCCTGTTAGTCACCCTCTAGCACAGTGTTAAGTAGGGCTCCTTGTACACCTGAACATGTCCACCTTAAGCACATGCTCTTTAATTCTGATGACAGTGGACTCAGATTCAGTTACATTTTAATATTTATAATATGTTCATGTATAAGGGATCTTCAAAAAATTCATGAAAAATAGATATGATAAAAAACTATGCATAGATTTCGATTCTTTTGCCAAAATGAACTTTCAAAATTTTTCCATGAATATTTTGAGTACCCATATATATATAGGTCTGTGTGTGCATTCCTATACAGAATATATATAGCACATGCACATACATGCTTCATGTTTCTGAGAAAAATTCTCCTTAAGGCTTGTTCCCATATCTTTTTTTAATATTTTATTTAATTATTTGAGAGTTAGAGTTACAGACGGTGAGAGGGAGAGACAGAGGGAAAAGATTTCCATCTGCTGGTTCACTCCCCAGGTGGCCGCAATGGCTGGAGCTGTGCAGATCCAGAGCCAGGAGCTTCTTTCCTGGTCTCCCATGTGGGTAAAGGGGCCCACGGACTTGGGCCATCTTGTACTACTTTCCCAGGCCACAGCAAAGAGCTGGATTGAAAGAGGAGCAGCTGGGACTAGAACCGGCACCCATATGGGATGCTGGCACTACAGGTGGAGGATTAACCTAGTGTGCCACAGCACCGGCCCCCCCCATATCTTTTCAAATGTATATAGTTATTTTAACCACTAAAGTACTGCCTATGCAAATAGATTATAGACCAAGCTATTTAGAAATTAAAAAAAAAAATCTTAAAAGTGAACTAAGAAGAGAGTTGGTTAAAATATATGGGAGAAATTAAACATTCCTGTTAAAAACTTACTTTTTAATGCTTGGGTTGAAAAAAGTATACCTTGATAGCACAGTTTCTGCTGAAGTATCTTTTAATAATAACTCATAGGTTTGGATATATAGTGAGCTAATGAATTACAGTCACTAGCTCCAGATAAACAACTGAGCCGCCACAGTGTCAGTACTGAGCCACCAGCAAGTATTGAGTAACTTGTGTACTAAGTATCTGTGGAGGAAGAAAGGAATAATGTATGTCCAGGCTTCAAAGACACAAAGCAGGCAGTGACAAAAAAAAAAAAAAAAAAACAAAAAAAACAAAAACAAGGAACCATTGTGAAAGAAAAAAGTGAGGGCCCCTAAATTCAAGGTTCCACAAGAGTAGAGGATATTTATTAGGGAATGAATTGGGAGATTGGGGGAAGAACATTCTAGGCAGATGGAATCAAGTGCGCTAGGGTTTGGAGATAAGCTTAGGATGGTGGAAGAGTAATCAAGGTGATGTGACTGAATTTGTGGAGATGGAGAAATCTTAGGCTGAATTGGAAAATTGGTATAGGCCCTGAGTATTTTGCTAATAAGGTGATATTTTATCTTAAGTTCACTGGGACAGTATGGAAATATATATATATATATATATATATATATATATATATATATATATATATATATTTTGAATTGTGGCTTACTACCTGTTTCATCTTGATTAGTTAGATGATCTTCTAACCTTGAATTCCTTCATTTGTGGAAAGATGGTAATTCTTAGGACTTGGTGACTGGGTGTGAGAACTGGTTGTTAAGAATTCAGATTAGCAAGGAGGAGTTTTGAATGCTGTGAGAAATAAATATAACATGCTGTCTAGCACAGTTTTGTATGCTCTGAGAAATACAGGAATATAGCACGCTCCCTCAGCCCTCACGAGAATCCTAAAGTCTGATTGTAAAGATTGAGCAGGCAAACCAAAACAGAATGCCAGTTATTAAAGCATACAATACATTCTCTATGTACCTCTTTTCTCCACCTATATAAATGTCTAAAGCAACAACTCATTCCTACATAATTCTCACGAATCATGGAAAAATAAATATGACAATGTCCTAATGATATACGAACATGTTTACTTTTTGGAAGTGATCTCTAAGCATTAAAAAAATAATGATTGTGGCAGAACAATGGTACCCATTTGGGAAGCATTTTGTACTTTCATGTTCTCCAATGCTTCCCACTTGCTGTCTGACTTACTTCTTAGCTAGATACGGAAACCCTGAAACAGAGAAGCCATGTCTTGTTCATCTTAGTCACTTGCTCTCTGCTCATCTGAATCTTAAGCATAAGTAATGTGATTTAATATACATGAAACATAAGTTATCTAACTTTCTACAAAAAATATTTTATAAGCTTTCTCAAGAGACTCATATTTTTTTCATAGAGCACAGACTGAGTTGTGGAGCTCTGACATCTGATGTGACTGTGTTTAGAGATAGGGTCTCTAAGGAGGTAAGTAAGGTTAAATGATGTCCTAAGTGTAGTTTTATCCAATAGGAATGGCATTCTTTAAAAGAATAGGAAGAGACACTAGAGCACTTTCTCTCCATGCTTGCATACCAAGAAAAGACCAGGTAAGGACATAAGAAGGCTTTGTCTACAAGCCAAAGACAGAGGCCTCTGTAGAGTAGAAAGTAAAAAGCAATCCTACTAGCACTTTGCTCTTGGACTTTCCAGACTTCAGAGGAGGAAATAAATTTCTACTGACCAAGTTACCCACTCTGTCATAGTCTTTTAAGATAGGTTAAGCAGCCTAACACAATCACAGAATAAGTGGTTCTTGTGTACATTATACTGTTTATAGGGCTATTGATCAGTTTTACGCCTTACCAAAATTGAATGATGGAATAGAATACTTAAACATATCAGTAATAAGTAGTAAGATTGAATCAATGGCAAAAATATTCCTATCAGAGATTGCTCAGAGGGGGCCAGTGGTGTGGCACAGTAGGTTAAAGCCCCAGCCTGCAGCACTGGTATCTCATATGGGTGCTGGTTCGAGTCCTAGCCGCTCCACTTCTGATCCAGCTCCCTGCTAATGCACCTGGGAAAGCAGCAGAGGATGGCCCAAGTCCTGGGGTCCATGCACACAGATGAGAGACTTGGAGGAAGCACCTGGCTTCGTATTGGCTTAGCTTCCACCATTGCACCCATTTGGGGAAGTGAACTAGTGCATGGAAGACCTCTCTCTCTGTGTCTACCTCTGTCTGTAACTCTTTCAAATAAATAAAATGTTTAAAAATTGCTTAGGAACAGATGGCTTGAATCCTGACTCTACCAACTTTTAAGGAAGAATTAACATCAATTCTTCTTAAATTTTTGACAAATAGGAGGCAATTCTTCCAAACTCATTTTGGAAAATCAGCAACACCTTTATACAAAAATCAAACAAGCATAGAAGAAAAAACTATCTATATATAAATATATATAAATATAAATATATATAAATATATAGAGAGAGTTTTAAATATATGATAATATGTAAACATTTGAGAAAATAAAAATTGTCATCTATATTAAATTAGCTTTATCAAAAAGACAAAAGATAGTAAATGATGCCAAGGATGTTGACAAAAGGGAACCCTTGCCTGTTGTTGGTGGGAATATAAATTAGTGTAGTCTTTGTGGACAATAGTATGAAAGTTCCTCAAAAAAATGAAAAACAGAACCACTGTATGATCCCACAATCCCACTACTATGTATATATCCACGGAAAAAGAAATCACTATCAATTAGACTTCTGCACTCCCATGTTTGCAAGAACATTCACAATAGCTAAGAACTGGAAACAACCTTGGTATCCATCAACTGATAAAGGGATAATTGAAATGTGTGGTACATATACACAGTGGAGTGCTCTCCAGCCATAAAATAATGCAATCTTGTCATTTGCAACAACCTGGATAGGTCTGGATGTCATTATGTTATATGAGATAAGCCAATCATAGACTGAAAAATACTGCACAGTTTCACTCATATGTGGGGAAAAAACACTGATCTCAGGAAAGTTAAGAGTATGACAGTTACCAGAGACTGGGAGAACAGGGGGAAAGGAGGGATAGGGAAAGTTCAATTAACACTCATTAAGTTTCTGTGTTAGTACACTTCTGTTTACATTAACTAAAATATGTAATAGGAGCTTCTTGGGAAACAAAAGGTGTATTTCGGCATATAGTTTGGAGGATAGAGATCAGGATCAGGCAACCTTCTAGAGCAGCTTATGTGCAGGTTGGTCATAGCAGGTGTGGAAGACAATCAGATGGTAAGCCAGGAAGCAGAAAGAGAAAAACCGAGGCCACACTAATTACAACTGCAAATATGCAATGCTGTTGTATGAGAAACACTCCTGAGGGTACCTGCCACCAGGCCCAACTCCTACCACCACAATTATATCAAGTCTCTCCCTCTTAATCCATCAACCATTAAGACATCAGAATTTAAACATCTGCTTGAGTGTTTGAGAAGAAGTCCTCAAAACAAACAAGTACCCAATCAAAAAGAGTTACAGTTAGAAGTCAGAAGTTCTGATGAAAAATAGTGGGACAGCAGAGATTGTGGATTTCCCTCACAAAAACTAGAAGAAAGGATTCGCATCTTTCACCCTAAAGAAATCTTAAATGTTTGAAGAGATAAATTTGCTTACCCTAATTGGACACTGCATCACATATCCATGTATATAAACACCATGGTACCCCATAAATGTGTATAATTTTTTAAAGTGTCAGTTAAAAGTAAAGAAATATAAAAATGAGCATCAAAGGAGAAGCATTATCAAAATGGTTTGTTTATGGGTAGCACAAAAATCTTTGATTTCCAGGAGTGTGAAAGTGTCCATCTAAAATAACAAGTAATCAACTCATTTCTCTTTTTAATGGATGTTGTGTGGTTCTAAGATATGATTATTCATGTCTATCTTATTTTTCTTTGATGTCTTATTTAGTAATTAAGTATAAGCATTTTTAGTTTATATTCTATGTTGATAAATTACCCTAATTTTAATCATAAATATATCAGCCATGAAGAAATTATGCTTTTAATTTTTAAAATCGATTGAGTATACTGTATAAAAATCATTTCTTTTACACAGCATGTCTGTCTTCACTGATCACCCATTTTTGTTGTTGTTTTCTAAGATTTATTTACTTGAAAGGTATAGATACAGAAAGAGGAGAGAGAAAGAGAATCTTTGATCTGGTTCACTCCTCAAATGGCTGTAATGGCCATGGTTGGGCCAGGGGGAAGCCTGGAGCATTGGCCAGGTCTCCTATGTAGTTACAGGGGCCCAAATACTTGGCCAGTCCTCGGCAGGTTTCCCAGGCCTTTAGCAAGGAGCTGGATCAAAATTGGAGTAGCCAGGATCTCAGCACTGCAGGCAAAGGCTTAACCTTCTATGCCACAATGCCAACCCTGCCCACCCAAGTTTTACAATTTTTTTTTTTAACTGAAGCATGCATGATATTAGTTGCTGTTTCCTCAGCATGTGCAATTGACCATGTAGAGAACTTATCCAACTATGGGTTTGGAAAGTAGTTGGCACACCCACCTCGCATTTAGGTGTTTGGGCTTTTCCTATATGTTTGCTTGACCAAGTTGGGTTTCGGCTTAGACTTAGTCATAAATGGGAAGTAGTTATTATAAAAAGTATTAAGATAATATTTGTCATATTACTATGTGTAGCTATTTGAATGAACTTCATTGGAATTTACAGCATCAGTACTGCTGCCTAAGTAGCAGTTCTTAAATTTCATGTGTATCCATAATTACCCTTATTCTCAAAGACACCCCACCCCACACACATGCACATTTAATGATTGTAATCAGAAAAAAGTGCCTTACGTAAGTATACGTTGATTACCATTCACAATGAAATTACCAAATGGATCATACTGAAATTAGTTAAGTTTTTTTTCCAGGTAGAGATATGAGCCCACATATAGGACACTGATGTGTAATATAAGGCAGAATTAAATCGAGCAAAAAATTAATATCACCTATTAGCTGCTGCTTCTTCCCACCGTGTCTACTTCTTATTTTACTTTCCTCAGTGGAGATAGCAATTATCATAAGAGATTGCAAAAGTTTATCCAAAGTAATATTTAAAAGATTCTGTTGAATGTGTATATGGATTAGAAGAATAAAATTTTTAATTTCAGGCTGTTATTAATAAAATATTACTATAATTGGCACTTATTACAGGTTTAAAAATACTAGTTGAATCAGGGGTAGAATACTTTTGTTCATTACACCAAAATTTGTTTGCAGGCCTACTATGTACTGATCTCTCTCTCTGCATTTTTCCCCTTCCCTTAGAAAGTACAATTGCGATAGTGTTCTGCATTTATCCTTGAGATGGTCATGAATCTAATTTTTTCTCTCTCTGACAGATGAGGGAGGAAGGAGAGGTCCCCGAGGGAAAGGCAGAGGCTATGGACTAATACAGAGCGTTAAAAAGGCAATCTAAGGATATGATTTTAATTAGCCCTAACAGTCTAAGCAAGGTGAATTGACCATCTGTGGCTTAGAAGGAGGAGAACTGCTGACGGTAGTGGAAAGCTGCCCAAAAGGGCATTTTCATGCCAAAGTTTCCTGAAGTACCAGAGCCTCTTATTTTCCCAGAAGGAGTTTGACTCTTGGTAAGACTCAAACTAAATTAGACAGGAGTGTTTTAGTCCAAGTCAGCAATGGTTATCATCAGTTTTGCTTGCCAGTTTTCAAAGACTGGGGAGCAAAGCATGATAGTGTTTATACTTTCTAAGAATTTTTTTCTGATTTACTAATATATTTATCTGCAACCATTTCAGTTATTTTCTATAGCAAAGTGTGGACTCATTGGTACTGGTACATTTTGGGAAGGAATCACTAGACAATACACCTGGCATCCATACTTATAGGACCAAAACTCTACAACCACTTGGTGACAGTGTACCTAAGGGCAAATAGCTCCAACCTAAAAACCTAAGTTTTTAAAGTGGGGAGCCCTGAAAGCATTTGAGATTTTCACATGTACATTAATTTTCATATATTTACTCATTTAACAAAGGTATAATGAAAATATAATTTTTGTCCTGATGTTTAAACAAAAACCATTTATCGAGATATAACTCACTTATCATACAATTTTGCATTTAAAGTGTGCATTTTAATGGTCTTCAAAATCATCTCATCGTGCAAGACTATCTTGCTATAGAAAAGTTTAGAATAACTGTGTGTCCTCAAAAAAGGTCCTGTATCTCTTAGCCATCAGCCCCCATCCTTCTGTTCTTCCTTACTCTCTGCCATTCCATCCCTAAGCAACTGCCTATGTGCTCTCTGTCTCTAGGTTTCCCTTTTCAGGACATCTCATATGAATCAAATTATAGAACATGCAATATAATCAGTGAGTGCTTCACAAACATAATGTTTTTCAGGTTTACTCTTTTAGCATGTGTTAGAACTTCATTTCTTTTTTTTTTTTTTTTTGACAGGCAGAGTGGATAGTGAGAGAGAGAGAGACAGAGAAAGGTCTTCCTTTGCCGTTGGTTCACCCTCCAATGGCCGCCGCGGCTGGTGCGCTGCGGCCAGCGCACCGCGCTGATCCGATGGCAGGAGCCAGGTGCTTCTTCCTGGTCTCCCATGGGGTGCAGGGCCCAAGCACTTGGGCCATCCTCCACTGCACTCCCTGGCCACAGCAGAGAGCTGGCCTGGAAGAGGGGCAACCGGGACAGAATCTGGCGCCCCGACCGTTACTAGAACCCGGTGTGCTGGCGCCGCAAGGGGGAGGATTAGCCTAGTGAGCCACGGCGCCAGCCATGAACTTCATTTCTTTAATTGCCAAGTAAGAGATCATTGAATTTTGTTTGTCCATTCATCAGTTGATGGGCATTTTGACCATAAACATTAGTGCACAACATTTTGTGTGGACATCTATTTTCAACTCTCTTGATAATATTCTCAGAAGTGAAATTGCTGAGATATATAATAACTCAGTGTTTCAAAACTGAAGGAACTAGCATACTGTTTCCCAAAATGAATACAACATTTTATATTCTTCACCACCAGTATATGGATGTTTCTATTTCTTTGCATCTTTGTCAACTTTTTATTGGCTAGATTTTTTTTTATTTTAATCATTCTAATAGTTGTCAGATGGTGTTACATTGTTGTTGTGACTTGCATTTATTTGATAAATCATAATGTTGAGCATATTTCCATAGGCTTATTTATGGGCAGTTTGTATATCCTTCTTGGTTACCTGTCTATTCATGTGCTTTGCCTACTTTTCAGTTGAGCTGTTTGTACATTTACTGTTGAGTTGTATTGGCTTTTTATGGGTACGTGTGAATGCAGTGAGGGATGCCTATTGCAAAGGAGTAATCTAGATGGAATGCCGCAGAGGAACTAATGGTGACATCAGGCCACTGGATAGCCAGGGGATGTCCTAGATCACAATGACTGTTTTTTCTGGCTTTCTTACTCTCTTACGTAGACACTATGCTGTGTATGTACCTTGCTTCGATCCTTAGACACTGTATTTACTTGTGAGGTGATTCCTATCCCAGATATTCCATAATTCCTTGTTAATTCTACTATTAACATTTAACACATTAGGTAGGAGTTTCCATAGAAATTAATATAGTAAATTGTAATAGCCTGCAATCCATATTTATTACTCAAGTAGAGTTGAATCTTACTCATGTTTGTGACCTTGGTACTTTATATACTGTGTACATAGGTTAAACATTCAGAAAATACCTTAGCAATGTATATTTTATCTTGGATGGTGAGTTTGTAAAAATAATTGATGATCCATTTGTTACGGTCTGGATGTTTATCACCCCTTTCCCCATTCAAAGAGTGAGAACCTTACCCCTGAGGTGTTGGTTTTAAGAATAGTGGGGAGCTTTTTGAGGTTAATGAGAGAGCAGATCCTTCATGGTTAGGTTCAGTGACCTAAAAGATAGTCAGAGATAGCTGACCCTTTCTACCATGTGAGATTACAGTCTGCTGTCCAAGAGGGTTCCTGTCAGAACCCAGCTCTGCTAGCACCCTGATCTCGGATTCCCTGGATAAATGGCCATGAGAGGTAAGTTTCTGTTATTAGTGAACTGCAGTTTGGACAGACTGAAACAAAATTCTTGTGACACACACATATCTTAGTATACAGTCCTCAAACTTTAAGCTTTTTCATTCCTCTATATTCTTTTTGTTAGCAAACATGAAGTGTTGGCTGTGCTACAGTAATACCCAGCAAAGTGTAGTAAGTTCAAATGGAAATGTTTTGGTAGTTACCCCCTGTGAAACATATTTTGGGTAAAAATTGAACATGGATAAAATTCTAGTAAAAATAAAAGCTAGGAATTCTTGTTCACTGAAATTGTTTTCATTATTAACTGTTCCTAACATAAATGAAAAAAAAAATAATGGAGCAAGGCAAAACAAAACAATAACACTATCTATAGTCATCCCAGTTTGAAAACTGCTCGATTGAGTAAAGTTAAGCAGGGTCAGACTGAATTCAGCAGAATTTCCCAGAAGTTCAAACAGGCTCAAGTTTGGGAACTGTCATGTGCATTTAGAAGATCCAAAGTTAAATGCATTTTTCCCTGTTTTGGAGTTGAAAGATACAGGTGAAGAATCTCCCAGTGTCAACAGTAAAGATACAGCAATCACGCTTACATGTAATTGCACCATACTGTATGCATTTCTATGGAAATTGCCTACCCAATTAAAAGGGGATTTTTACCACAGTTAATGGGTGTAGCAGACTTTTTGTTCTTGCAGTTCAGACCCATTACTCATGCTGTAAGAAGCAACATGGTGCCATTTTAATCACAGCACAGTGCTTGCCTCCTGCTAAGACAAATAAATGTGATATTTGTGAGTTTACATCAACTACAACTTTACAGGACCAGCAAAGAAAATCATTATTCCAAGTGATGGAATTATATAATTCAATTTTCCCTCGGTACGTTTTTACTGACATTCAAAGTGTAGTAAGTGAATCTGACTGCCGAATATTCAGTAATAACACTTTATCATGAATTTACAGTGCATGGAAACAAAAGAAATTTAAATGAGCTGGGGGATTTTGAGTGTGTGTGCATGTGTGTGTGATTCTTAAAGGATCATTAGCCAGATAGAAGTAGGGATTGTGCAAATAACATTGTGTTTTTTTTTTTTTCCTTTAGAATGGTAATTTAACTTGTAAAGTACTTTGGGAATTAAGACTAAAACTGAGTAATTATGTAGATATATGCAGAACGATAGAGGGAGAGAAGGCATATTTTTCTTATTTGATTTTTAAAGTAATAATAAAATAATAATAAAATTGTGGCATCAGCAGAAGATATCAGCAAATGAGGGCTTTTTGTCCTCAATTACTGAGTCCTCAATTCACTCCATGTAAACAGATGAAGAGGTCAGTTCCGTTGCAAGCCTTACACTTCCACTGCAAGCTCCTTGGTTTTCTTCATTTTTCACTTGTACACCTTATGGTCACTATGTCTCTCATTCTGCCCACACTTGTTCCCTCTGCTCTTTTGTGCCCCTCTCTACTCTTCCAATCTACTCCGGTTTACATTTGAGAGAGGTTCCCAGTAAGGGGCTCTGAATGGATTATTCAGTGCTTTCCAAACTTTGTCTGAACAATAGGCCAGTGACACCCACCTGCAGAGTTGTGAAGATTAGACTCAAAGAAATAATACATGGTCAAGGGACAGAGCCAGTTTTGTGTCTGAGATAGAGCAGATACTCTGTAATTGTCATTTAGGTCCTTATTGCTGTTAACAACATGTATGTGCATGTTATTCCAATTGATACCACGACAAAGAATAGCAAGTATCATTCAGATCCTCTGTTTTAAATCAGATGCTTGACTGAGCTTGGGGACCCTTGACATCTCCTGACATTTTAGGATAGTTAAAGGAGGAGACAAACTGATGAAGAAGCAAATCTGAAGTGGCTCTGAGGATGGATCATAGAACTAAAGCCAGGCAGTAGGATGTGTCTTAACAAGCAAAGTTGTGAAATTAGGGATTAGAGTGATATTAGTGAAATATGATAAATGAGATTGGGTGGTTGGGGTGAGTTATGAAGCCTAGTGGTTTGGGCCTGAAGCAGAGTCTGGTATGTACATTGTGGCTGCAAAAATATGAGGAAAAATTGAATCAAAAGCTAACTTTATTTTGGTGCAAAACATTTTTTTGAAACCCATGCACAGTTTTTACATAATGTGCATTTTCTATGAACTTAAGGACCTCTCATATAAAACTTCATATAAATATAAGCTATTATTTAAGAAAATTTTGAGCTAAAATATCACAGGCTTTCTTGAAGAAGCTGGAGAAATATGCTGCCATTATTAACAAAGACTAAGAAAAATGTCAACATTATAAGTTATTGAGAAACTCACCCAGTATAGAAGCATCCAAAATAAAGCCAACTTTGGATCAAAAGGAATATTTATCATTCACATATATAATACATATGAGAACTTTCAAAATAAATGAATAGAATTTTGTTTAATGAATAGGAGCCTCTCAGCATTGCAACATTATCAAACTTGGTATTCAGCTTTATCCTTCTCTTTCTTATATCCTATATTAAATCTGTAACAGTTCAATCTCCAAAACACATTTCAAGCCGTTCTACTCTTCTGCATTTTGATTTGCTTCATGCTAATTCCAGTTGCTCCCGTGTGATGTTCCAATTGGTCTCTCCTCAAGTTTTGCCCCTCTGTAAACTTCTCACCTAGAATAATCCTGCGAAAAGTTAATCAGAGCATGGAGTATACCTTTTTAGAAATTAAAACCCTCGGGGCCGGTGTTGTGGCACAGTGGGTAAAGCTGCCGTGTGTGAAGCTAGCATCCTATATGGGCATTGGTTTGTGTCCCGGCTGCTCCACTTCTGATCCAGCTCCCTGGTAATGTGCCTGGGAAAAGCAGCAGAGGATGGCTCAAGTGTTTGTGCCCCTGCCACCCACAAAGGAGACCTGAAACTAGTTCCTGAATCCTGGCTTCAACCTGGCCCAACCAAGGCCATTGTGGCCATCTGGGGATGTGAACTAGTAGATGGAAGGTCCCTCCCTCCCTCCCTCCCCACCCCATCTCTCTCTCTCCCTCTCCCTCTCCATTTCTGTAACTCTAACTTTCAAATAAATAAATAAATAAATCTTTAAAACAAAGGTATTAAAAACAAAACCCTCAGGAGTGGTGGGTATTTGACCTGGCATTTAGGATTTCATGTCCCACACTTTAGTGCTGGAGTTTAGTGCGCAGCTGTAGCTCCTGAGCCAGCTCCTTACTAGTGTGGATCTTGGGAGGCAGCAGTGAAGGTTCCATTTATTTAGTTCCTGCCGACTCCATGGGAGGCCCAGGTTGAGATCCTGGATCCTGATGTTGAGTTGACTCAGCCCCTACCAGTATGGGCATTGGGGGAGAGAACAGCAGATTGTAGCATGTAGTCTCTCTCTCATTCATCCATTCATTCATAAATAAATACATAAATAAATACTCTCAAATGCCTTCTATTTTTCTTAGACTAAATCAGAGCTTCTTATCATATACCCACAAACCACTGTAAGACTTGGCTTCTCTTTCATTTCATTTCATGCTCCCTTTATGCTCTAGACTCTAACAATATTGACTGCTGCCTTTTCTTTGAGTACCCTACACAAGGTACAGTACCAAGACATGTGTCTCAGCAGCTCCCCAAGTCTGGAATTCTCTTCCCTAGCTATTCATAAAGCTGATGTCTCATAAAGTGCCACCTTCTTAAGGAATTGTCCTTGTTCTTTTTGTTACATCATGCTACCCCAGTTAATCTGTTATACAATATGGTTTTTTTTTCCCTTTGTATGAGTTATCATAGTATGTTGCTATCTGTTTGTTTGTTCACTGTTGTTTTCTGCCTCCCAATGGAATGTAACCTCCAGTAGAGCAGAGTCTTTAACTATTTTGTTTACTATTATAACCCCAGAAACAAATAAGTAAATCTATAGTTAATGATATATTGTCAACACCTGCATTGATGTTCTCATAACTCTCATTTATATGCCAGGCATTGTGTGACATATAAAATGCCTTGATTTCTCTTTGGATAGTCACGTTAAAGATGATGACCTGTTAAGATAAGGAAATGGAGGCTCATCATCATCATCTCAGCAGACTAGCTTGGCACAGTTTACCTTTTTTATATAGTGGTCAGAGGAAGGCATAGGGTCCCTAGATGTAGAAAGCATGCCAAGGCAACCTAAATGATCTGGTCAACTAAGTGAATTACTAAGGGATTCTTCTGTGAAGCAAAAAATTAGATGGTATCATGAAATTTTCCATAATTTTTGTAGAATTCCATATACTTCCTAATGTGTGCACTTCAGACCAGCCACATTGACATCACCCAAGAGCCTATTAGAAATGAAAATTAATTGACTTCAATTCATCCTACTGAAATAGAATCCCAAAGGGTTGAAGTCCAGGAAACTATTTAATCCAGCCAGGTGATACGTAAGTGCTACCTAAGGAGAAAGAAGGCAACTAGACCATAGTAAAGGGAATTGTATATTAATAAGAGTAAGACAAGATGTTCATATTAAAAAAATTCAGCCATGTAAACAAAAGTATGGTTAGCAGGCCTGTACAAAGACATGGACTTATTATTAACATTAAAGTGTAAGAGAGGGGGAGCCAGCATTGTGGCACCGTTAAACCTCTGCTTGTGATGCTGACATGTCAGAGGTGCAGTTTGAGTGACAACTACTCTGCTTCCCAGACAGCCTCCTGCTAATGTACCTAGTGTGGCAGTGGAAGATGTTCCAAGTATATGGGTTCCTGCCACCTATGTGGGAGATCAAGAAGGACTTCCTCACTCTTGGCTTTGTCTTGGTTCAGACCTGGCTCAGGCTTGGCTGTTGCAGCCATTTGCAGAATGAACCAGCAAGTGGAAGATTCTCTCTCTCTCTCTCTCTCTCTCTCTCACTCACTCTCACTCTCACTCTCACTTTCTCTCTCTCCTCTCTGTAACTCTGTCTTTATATATTTAAGTAAAATATATTTTAAAAATGATAATGGCGGGGCTTGATCATGAGGAAAATCAGTGCAGATACAGAATACAGTAGGAAGATAGATGTATGTGGTAGTCTGATCTTCTCACCTTGAAAATTCCAATTCAAGTTTTTAAAATTGTCCTTGAGTTTGTAGGATTGGTATCACAGCATGAGGTTGATCTAGCCTTAAGTAGAGAAAAGCAGCTCCTCTGTGGCTTCAGGTATATCTATTGGAAGAATGTATGCCTGGGGAGGAAGATGGGACATTATGACAGAGATTAAAATTCGCAGATGACTCTGAAGCTGTTCCAACCACTGAGATAGATTGGTCCTACAAGAATATTTGTAAAGTTGTGTGAATTGGCAAAATAAGAGCAGATAAATCTCAGCTGTGTAAAGTATAAGGTTACATGTCAGGGGAAATATAATCCAAAATATACAGATAAAATAAAGTACTCTCTCTGCCATCACTTGTTTCTAGGAAAAAAAAAAAGTCAATAACCATGTCAGCTATCCCTTGAAGATAGTCCAGTGTGGAGTGGCAGTTCAAAAGTTCAACCAATTCCAGACGCCACCATGATAAAAGTGGAAGAATAAAACTACATGATCCTGTTAAATTCTTGAACATAACTAATAATGTTTTTGTACTTGAAGTGGAGTTCAGAGTTCCATTCCATATGTTCTGCTAAGACCATAAAATAGAAAGCCTGAAAGGTTAACTGAAATTGTCAAAGGATTGAAATCATAAGACCAGATGAGAGATTTTCAGTACAGGAAAATGATGGGTGAAAAGCGACACAATGAAATTCATGTCCATGAAGGATATTAGTAGGTAGAACATGGACTTGTTCAACAAATTCAGGAATACTATACCTAAGAGAACTCTACTGAAGCTTGAAGGTAATTTTAGGACAAAGGAAAAGAAAGTATAGGACTTTTTTATATAGCTGATAGTAAAATTTTGGATATTCTTCTCTACAAGAATGTTCACAAACTGGAGAAGTAATCAGGATCAAAAAAATATGTATATATATGAAAAATGAGATTTAAAATGATTTATACAATGAAGCTATAGGTTATTCTGGAATGTCTGTTAAAGTTTCATAAATATATTATTCAGGGTAATTTCCAAAAGTATGCAGCTTCATGAAAATAAGGTGCAGGAATTGATGACTTGTACAGCATTAGTGTTTTCTTTCTTTTTTTTTTTTAACATTTTTTAAAAAAAGATTTAATTATTTGAAAGGCAGTAATAGAGAGGTAGAGGCAGAGAAAGAAAGAGAGAGGTCTTCCATCCATTGGTTCACTCCCCAGATGGCCACAATGGCAGTAGCTGCGCTAATCAGGAGCCAGGAGCTTCCCCTGAACCTCCCACATGGGTACAGGGGTCCAAGGACTTGGGCCATTTTCTACTGCTTTCCCAGGCCAGAGTAGAGAGATGGATCAGAAGTGGAGCAGCAGGGGCTCCAACCAGGACCCACATGGGATGCTTGCACTGCAGGCGGTGGCCCCACCCTCCATGCCACAGTGTCAGGCCCAGACTTTTCATTTTTTAATGATTATTTTCATCTACTTGAGCAGTAGAGAAAGGAAAAGAGAAAGAGACAGAGGGAGAGAGAGACGGAGAGGGTAAGTGTGAGAGAGATTAATTTTGCATCAACTTACTCCCTTCCCAAATATCTGCAACAGCCAGGGCTCAGTCAGGCCAATGTCAAGAGCCTGGAACTTCATTTGAATGTCTCTCTCGTGGGTAGCAGAGGCTCAGGCACCTGAGCCATCATCTGTAGCCTCCCAGGATGAATTACTAAACAGGAATTAATACTGGGAAGTACAGTAACCAGGACTCCACCTGGCACTCAGCCATATGATGCAAGCGTTCCAAGCTGCAACTTAATTTTCTATGCCGCAAATCTTGCCTCAGTGTTTTTAAACATCCTGTAACACACATATATGCATGTACATGTATGTGTGTGTGTGTGTGTATAAAGGGTCTTCAAAAAGTTCATGGAAAATGCCTATAATAAAGAAATTATGCATGGATTTCAAAAAAAGCTTCATCAAAAAGCTTAAGTCACTTTTCCATGCCTTTTTAAAAGTATCTTTTTTTGCACAAACACACTCACCTTTATGTTTACACACATTTATGCATCTGTATGTATACATTTATATTTAGTTTCTTTTTAAAATAAAATGTTTTGTCACCATAAAAGAAACATGAGCATTAATTATAGGAAAGTCTGAAAATGCATGGAAGTAGTGAAAAACCTTATCCATAAAGAAACACTATTAATATTTTATTGTACTATTTTTATGAATGTTTATCATTCTTGGTTTCTCTGATTTTTCAAAGTAATTAACTGCCTCCAGGATTTTACCACTAATTATGCAGTATAGGTTTAAGACAGGCCATTTTGAAATCATAACAATGTGAGAATACTAATATACTGCAAAATTCAGTTTACTGGTATTTGGGGCTTGCTATATATATTTGTTAAAAATGAATTTGTACTATAGACTATTGGTCTCTTTGTCTCAGCTCTGGTTTTAGTATTTGTTCTCATGGATTAAGCATCTTTCTAATTCTACATACATCCCATTTTATTTCTAAAGTGTTTTGTTTTCAATGTTTTAAAACTGTGCTATTTGGTATACAGCAATAATGTTAGGTAGGTCCTTTAATAACACGTAGATAGATCCTGTGTTTGACCAGATCTAACCAATTGAAAATACATAGACTTTCCCAGGGAGGGCTTTGCCTGTTTACCTTTGTTGTCATACACTAAATTACAGTAATGAAATAATTGAAATAAACAAGATCTGGCTTTGAATATTGTGCTGTTTACTAACTGTAATACAAAGTTGTATAAAGGTTGAAAATAAATCCTGCATTTAAGGCACTTAATACAATGCCTGCCACAGAGTATGCATTCAAATTACCACTTGTGATTCATTCTTCTGCATTATTTCATGTCCCTTTTATTTCAGTAGCATTTTGGTGTTTTCTTTGTCTAGGTCTTTTACTATATAGATTTTTTTAGTTAACGCCAGAAGTGAATCAGAAGATAGAAGTGCTATTACAAATCTTATATAAAAAGTGGCTTTAAATCAATAGAAATGTTGCTGACATTTGTACATTTAAATTATGAAAAGTTGATGGCAAATTCAGGAGGCTACCATTTCTACTCTTCCTTCCTCTTTCAGATTGCATCATTAGCAGTGCATTGAGGCCAGGTGAATTTTCTTTATTTAAAATTATTTTTGGCTATTGCCTTTGATTTTTCATTCTATCTGCTATAATGATTGTGCATACTTCTGTCTATGAGAGCATTTTAATTGTTCACTGACAAGCAGAAGGTGACATGACAATGACTGATGTTTAGTTACATATTCATAAAGTATGAGCTAGTTCACAGCAATGAACAGTAACTGTTTTATGAACTCTGTATCATTGTGCTTCTTTAATTGATGTGTGAAAACACTCTGCATATCTTACACAACACCTATATATATTTACAGTTAAAATTTATATTCATAGGGTGAGAATGAATGTCACATTTGTTTTGAATTTCTAATAGAAAAATTGAAGATGGCTTCAATGTTGTACGTGGTGATATTTTAAAAAGGACTGACAGTTGATGGTTAATGAGAATATCAAAGTTTGACAACTAACCTGGGTTTACCTTGAAAGAGAACTGTCATTCTTTTTTTTTTTTTGACAGGCAGAGTGGATAGTGAGAGAGAGAGAGAGAGACAGAGAGAAAGGTCTTCCTTTTTGCCATTGGTTCACCCTCCAATGCCCGCTGCGGCCAGCGCATCTTGCTGATCCGAAGCCAGGAGCCAGGTGCTTCCTCCTGGTCTCTCATGCGGGTGCAGGGCCCAAGGAGTTGGGCCATCCTCCACTGCCCTCCCGGGCCATAGCAGAGAGCTGGCCTGGAAGAGGGGCAACCGGGACAGAATCCGGCGCCCCGACCGGGACTAGAACCTGGTGTGCCGGCGCTGCAAGGTGGAGGATTAGCCTGTTAAGCCACGGCGCTGGCTGAGAACTGTCATTCTTAAAGTAACATTTTTTTCTTCTCACTGTATATAAGGAATGAGAAATGTCTGGAAGAAGAGTTCCTTCCCTAGTTATATAGACAAATGAAGAACCCCATTTGCCTGTTTAAGATGAGGGCAGTGTTTCGGGAAGTCTGGGAAGGGAAATAAGGGTGTTAGAAAGGCCCGTGGTATTGTGTGTACATGGGAAATGACACTGAAGTTCAGAATTCAGAGAGTCCTGGAGAGAGAAGCAGAATAACTAGCACCGGGAGCTTTAACTCAGGTTCTGAACCAGAATTGACTGTGTAGTTGCTACAAATAGCCTGAAGCCTAGAGGCACAGTCTTCCTCTGCAGAAGCCAGAAAAGTTCTCATTTCCCTGCAGGAGTTTTACAAGCAGGAGCACATGGAAAACCCTGATAAGTGACAGGTGAAGGCAAAGGAGCTTGGAAATCCATTAAAAAGGAAAATAGGAAGTGTAAGCAGTGGCACTTACAGTGTGATTTCCAAACCAGCAGCAGCATCACTTGAGGGTATGTTAGAAATGTAAATTTGGGTCTCTACCCTGGTCCTACTGGAAAAGAAATTGTAGGAGAAAAATCACAGCATTCTGACTCTTCTAGGAGATTCTGGTATAGGGAAAACAATACTGGGCTACAGGGTACATGAAGGGCCGTTAGTGCATGAACTAGCAACTCCGTCTCCCAGCTTAACCACTAAAAATATTGCTTGGCAACATTATTTGATATTCATGATGATAAATATGAAGAATCAAAATTCTATTTTAGTTCTCTATTTTATTCCAGTCTATTTAAGATAGCAGATAAGCTATGACATATCTATTAAGTAATTTCTTGTCAACTTTCTTGGGAACATTTAGAGTGGTACCCTCCAGTTATCAAAAACATTTGTGTTTCAAAAATATCAAGTTTCTCCACAAGCAAATTAATATCGTGTTCCCATATTGTGAAATATCATTTATAAATGATGATGATCACTTATACATTCCTGCTAATTTGACAATTATCCCCCTAATGCATGCTAAGACTTCTGTGGTCAGAGATATTGTTTCCTTTAAAAATATAGACTTAGGGATGGGTGTTTGATATAGTAGTAGAAGTGCCTGCTTAGGATGCCTGCATCCCATATTGGAATGCCGAGCTTCAGGTCCCATCTCCCCTCCTGATTCCAGCTTTCTACTAATGTGTGCATTGGGGCACAGTGATGATGGTTCAAGTAGCTGGGTCCCTGCCACCCATGGGCTTCCCATTCCAGGCTCTTGGGGAATGGATCATTGGATGAGAACTCTCATTTCTATCTGTCTTTCTGTGTGCTTCCCTTTCTCTTATTTAACTCATTTTAAAAATATCAACTTAGATTTTTAACAGGGAAATGTACCTATTGAGAATCTACGTGAACAATGAGTAAGATAGACTGCTTTTAATTTTATTTTCATTGCTTAAAAAGTTTATTTATTTATTTATTTATTTTGACAGGCAGCGTGGACAGTGAGACAGAGAGACAGAGAGAAAGGTCTTCCTATATCCGTTGGTTCACCCCTCAATGGCAGCTGCAGCTGGCGCACTGCGCTGATCTGAAGCCAGGAGCCAGGTGCTTCTCCTGGTGTCTCATGCGGGTACAGGGTCCAAGCACTTGGGCCATCTTCCACTGCCTTCTTGGGCCACAGCAGAGAGCTGGCCTGGAAGACGGGCAACTGGGACAGAATCCGGTGCCCTGACCAGGACTAGAACCTGGTGTGCCGGTGCCACAGGTGGAAGATTAGCCTATTGAGCTGTGGCGCGGACCAAAAAAGTTTATTTTTAAATGGCAGAGTGAGAGTGAGAGAGTGAGAGAGTGAGAGAGAGAGAGAGAGAGAGAAAGGTTGTGTGTGTGTGTGTGTATGTTAGTCTTTCCTCTGGTGATTCATTCCCACGTGCCCACATCTGAGACTTGGCCAGGAGTCTGGAACTCCATCCAGTTCCCCCATGTACGTGACAGGGTTCCAACTAGTTGGACCATCATCTGTTACCTCCCAGGATTTATTAGCAGGAAGTTGGATTGGAAGTGGAGGAACCAGGGCTTGAACCGTAACTCTGAATTGCGTTGTGGGTGTTTTGCGCAACAGCTTAACTAGTTTAATCTTAGTGCATGCTCCATAGATTATTTTTACACAAAGATAAACCTATTATATTTTTAAAAATGCATTTTCATCCATGACCCAAATTTAATAGTGAAAATATATGAGCACAAATCTGCTTTCCTAAGGAATATTATGAATTATTCCTAGAATGAGATTTGCAAAGTTGTTAGGAGGAAACATGTTTTCTGGCATATTAGAGAAGAGGTCCAAAATTGCAGCTAATTGAAAGTTTGTTGTTAGTTTATTGGTATTATTATTAATGTATAAAAAGGAATAAAAAGCATGATCCTGTGCACTTTTGAGCAAATTACAAGAATAAATAACCATTCTTCCCAATTGTCCCGCCACTGCCAGGGAGCTAAAGGCTGGCTTTCAACCCCACCTGTCCCTGGGCAGGGCACAAGCTGATCTGACTTGCCTCCTAACTTTCCACTACTTGTCAACCCGTATTGGGACCTGTTGAATTATAGGTACAACTGTTGCATGAATATTCCTGCTGTATTTTTCCAGAGAACCATTTTTCCAAATTTCTCTCTGTACTACTTAGCTGTTATTACAAAAATGCAGTGTAACAAACCACTCTAAGCCACAGGTTGTAAACTGGCAATCCAGTGCCTGATGTGGTTTATAGTGATTTCATGTTCATTTTTTTGTTTTGTTTTGTTTTGTTTTTGCTGTAGGCCTGAAAGGTAGAAACATCTTGAATTAGGGTCCGATATTTTTGAATTAGGGCATGTTGTGAGATAATGTGAATTTATCTTGACAACTAGAAGAAATGATAATGCTGAGCTTTGAGTTCAGCTTTCTCATGGTCGCAACTCAGCCTTCCTGTTTTTACGTGGCATCTGTTAGCATCTAGGCTTATAATTTGGCATGAGTCTATATAAGTATACACCAAATTCATTAAACCTTTCCTCTCCAGGTAGGTTTCCTAACTACTTTAACTGTGCCTATGGCATTGAGCATTTATAAAAGTTAATCTCAAGTATTTATATACTTTCTCTTACTAGACATTAAATTTATGAACAGATTTGCCTCATAATCTAATTTGTAATCTCCGCGATTTTCGTATGGAATTACTTAATAAACGTTTCTTGATTGACTGAAATGGATTATTGTTTATACAAAGTATGGCACAGGTAGAGAACCATTTTTCTAAATTTCCCTCTGTACTGTTGTACTACTTAATTGTTGTTACAATAATGCAGTTTAACAAACCACTCTAAAACCCCATGGTTTAAAGCAACAATCTTCTTCTGATTCTGTTTTCAAAGGGACAGCAGGATTATACAAGGAAAGCCTCCCAGAACAAACACACTTCAATTTCTCTTACATTCCATCTCTAATAGCCACATTGGTGAAACCCGAAGTCCAGATGCAAGATAAAAGAAACTTTCTACTCACCTTGAAAATACAGCAGGAGTATTCATGCAACAATTGCAGCTATAATTCAATTCATGGTCAAAACTAGGGTTGGGCAAGTGAGGCACTTGCCTCAGGTGTAAAATTCAAGGAGATGCCAAAAAATTCCAAGATAAATATTGAATGAAACTGCTATCATTTATTGAAGAGTTTATGTGTACTAGACATTATGTAACATTGATCCCATCTAAAACACTCTACACAAAGACAGTTGTCCAACTTTTCTTGCTTGTATATTGAGTCTATATACATATGAATATTTTTTTGAAGCTTATTAGTAATTCGGGTCATCAGAAGTTTAAGATATCCATAGAAGGGGATTTAAGGCAAGCATTATTTTAAAACAGAAAACATGTTTACTTTGTGAGAACCAATTTCTGTAATAATAGCATGTCCTACTGGAAACCTTTTATGAAAGCATGTGTTGCTCTTAAATAATGCAAAATGTCTGCATGGTTATATTAGTCAACTCCTCATATTGTCTAAATCCTAAACTTCATCACCTCAGCAGGGTTAACCTGGCATCAGACTCGAGAAATATAAATGAATATGAAAATGCCCTGTAGTTGAAGGAGAGGGGTTAGCAAGAAAGCTACCACAGCTCTAATTTTGCGTTACACACAGGGATTTTTCTATGACGTTTTTCAGAGTATAACTGAATTGCTACCCTCTGTAGAGATTTACCCTAAGTGTCCAACTATCTCTGGGTCAGAAAGGCCAATGAGCAGTAATTTTGTTATATAAGAATATTTAGGGGTCTTATTGCTTTCCAAGATGGAGTTTGAAATCAGGGTCAGACTTATTCAGAGGAGGATGCTTCAGTTGGAAGGAGCCTGTGTGCTGCCAGGACTCAGAGTCCTGCTACATGTGGCTTCCTTGTTCAGTGTGGCTGCACCCAGGTCAGGGAAACCTGGCACCACATTGAGAATTTTCAGGTTCAGGAACCTCTAAAGCATTTCCATTGAATTTTAAACTTAGAGTAAGTACACTGTGGAGGTGTTTATAAGGAGTTAGTAGGCACATATTTAAGAAAGACTGGTAAAAGAAAAACCTGAGGAAAAAGAATCAACAGCATCTACCTCTTGGAGGTAGAGAGGTGTCTAATCATTTATTTATTATTAAGAAACAAATATTTCTTAGTAGGTGTTCTAGTGAACTGAAAAAGTTAGTAGCATGAAAATAAGTGAAGAAGATAACTGGAGAAGTCTCAAGGGATAATGTTACTGATTGGGGATGTACAGAAGGTCTCCAGGGTGGTGGTATTTTGTATGCTGCTATGACTGCTTTTCAGGAGCTCTGCAGAGATCATTCCTGACTCCTATACTTCACCAAAAACATTTTATGTATTGAAGTCTTTAGTTTTGCCTCAATTTTTCTATCACAGTGTATGCTTGTGTGTGTGTGTGTGTGTGTGTAGTTTATTCTCAACAATTGGGAGATGTCAAGGAAAGGATATTTCTACCATTGTCAATGAGAGTTGATAAAATAGTTAGCCTTTGTTGAAGAGCATCTGTATATCAGACATAGGCCACATATTTTGCATGAATTTATCCTTTTCTTAAGTATAAGCACTGTGTTCATTGATATTTTATTATACAAATTAGAAAAATGATATTGTGGGCAAGTGTTTAGCATAATAATTAAGATACTTTGTTTCCTCTATTGGAGTACCTCGATTCTAATCCTGGCTCCGCCTCTTGATTTTACTCCCTGGAAGCAGTGCTGATGACTCACGTTGTCACCTTCCTGGCCACCCATGTGGGAGATCCCAGTTGGATTCCCAGCTCTCAGCTTCTGTCTTTAAGCCCAGCACAGCCCAGCCCAGCCCTAGTTGTTGCAGGTACTTTGGGAGCAAACCACCAAATAGGAGATTAATCTCTCTCTCTCTCTCTCTCCCCCTCCCTCCTTCCCTCTTTCTCTCTCTCATCCCCTCTCTCCCTCCCTCCCTCAAATAAATACAAATTCAAAAAATGGATATAAACCCGAGATTGACACAAAGGCAGATGGTTGGCCTACATAGCTAATAGATGCCCATGGTGGAGTTCATATCCAGGTTCTTTCTCCTCCACCTCGCCCCATCTTGAATCCCTATGGAGGAGGCCTATGAATGCAAGAGCTTGATGACTCTGTATAATCTGCTATGCAGTTTTCCTTCTTGTCATCACAAGATGGTCATGAGGACTGGTATATAGCAGGCCCTATGCATAACATTGACATTAGTCCTTTAATCCCCACTCAATATATATTGCGCACCGATTTTACGGGTGAGAAAACTGAGGCTCCAAGAACTTATGCACTTTACCTGGATCACACATTCAGGAAATGGCTGAATGAAGATTCAGCCCTAGATCAGTTCAACTCCAGACACCATGCCCTTACCCAGTATTCAAAGCTGTCTCAAGCCATGCCATGCCTGGGCTCTGATACAGTGGGAAACACTGATTAATAGTCACAGAATCAGTGTGTGTGTTCAACTGTAAAACTATGATGAATGGTCCCTGTCCTATGTAAGTCATGTCTTTGCTGTGAGACTTCAACCAGAAATGACGACGGGAAAGCTCAAGCTGCAAGCCCTCCTTAAAACACTGGCAGCAACTGGAGAGGCTGGGACTGCTGTCACGAATTGTTTTATATCTCGCACCAACCTCGAAGAGTTCTTGACGTTGAAGTTTTTTGGGACTCAGATGGAAAATAAACACACATAATATGTGTCAGTGGAAGAAAATGAAGGGCATTTTCAGAAGTGGGAAAGAGTTTCTTTGGCCTGAACTCTCTGCTTAGGAATAGAGCAACCCTTAATTATAAATAGGAGGATTCTGGAGAACAGCTGGAATACTCAGGATATTGGCCCTTTAAAAATATATTTGCTTATTGACTAATTTGAATGGCAGAGAGACAGGGAGAGGAAGAGAGAGATCTTCCATCTGTTGGTTTACTCCCTGGATGATGGCAATGGCTGGGGTGGGCCAGGCAGAAGCCAGTAGCGAGAAGCCTGGAACTCCATCCGGGTCTCCCATGTGAGTGGCAGGGATGCAATTCTTGGGCCATCCTCCTCTGCTTTCACTGGTGCATTGTCAGGGAACTGAATCAGAAGTGGAGCAGCCAAGATCAGAACTGAGACTCTGATAGGGGATCCAGCATTGCCAGCAGTGGGCTTAACCTGCTGAACCACAATGCCAGCCCAATACCCACTGTCTGTAATGTACTTTGTATTTTTTTGGCTCAATTTTTGATTTTCCCCTGATTTATTGCTGCTTTGAGTGACCAGCGAGTGAGAAATGCCAATGGCTGATATTTTCTACAATCACCCTCTAGACCCGGCTCTGAAGTTCAGATAGCCTATCTGGTAAGGAGAGCGCTGCCTTCCTCTGGACACTGGAGCGGTTTACAGTGCTGTCCTCCTCCCAGATCTTTGAACCTACAGGGCAGCCGGTGACGATGCTCTTGTCAAAGAGGCAGGGGTCTCTGATTCTAACACCTGGCTACTAAGATTTTCCTCATTTCATGACTTGAAAAAGATGTTTCTGGCCTTCATTCTCTAAGCTGCTGCATTTCCTGTCTCCTTAGTCCCAGTGTGGGGTTATTTCCATCACAGGAATAACTAAAAGGTGAAAGGTCTCATCTGCAATGTCAAGGACACCTTTATCTATTTGACAATCACTTTTTTAAAAATTTATTTGACAGGTAGAATTATAGACAATGAGAGAAGGAGAGACAGAAAGATCTTCCTTCTGTTGGTTCACTAACCAAATGGCCACTATAGCTGGCGCCGTGCTGATCTGAAGCCAGGAGCCAGGTGCTTCTTCCTGGTCTCCTACGCAGGTGCAGGGGCCCAAGCACTTGGGCCATCCTCTACTCCACTGCCTTCCCAGGCCACAGCAGAGAGCTGGACTGGAAGAGGAGCAACCAGGACTAGAACCCAGCACCCATTTGAGATGCCAGCGTCGCAGGCTGAGGATTAATCAAGTGAGCCACGCTGCTGGCCCGACAATCACTTCTTGAGGGCCCACTTAGGTACTGGAGGCACTGATTTCTGTCCTTGGGCAGATTAAACTTTCCATCTCACCATATTTTCCTTGGAGGCTGGTATTATCTTCACATCACAGGTGGCATTTTTATATTTCTCTCCATGAGTGCTTTCCTGTTTCTCTCCTCCCTCCTCCTATTTTGTAAGTTATCCCCAGAATATAGGCCTTCACAGGTAGTTTTAAAATAGAAAACAAATTTTCTTTGTTGTGGATTTATTCTTGCTGGCTGTATCTACATCCACTCATCAGTGATTGTTTCCTCAGCCTGTTCTGTGTTGTGTATCTGAGCTAGCTGATCTTTCCTTTTCATAAGTCAACTCTTTAAAACGTTTACCGCGAGCTAACACCTGAGTATCAGCTCTCTGATGACTGAATATAATTTGGAGGCAGAAAGCTCTTAATAACCTCCTTTGTGTCAGAGATGAATAACTCACACCCAAAGTTGTTTAAGCCAAATCAATTTGGTCATGTCACTTAACTTGCAAAGAGGTTATATTTGGCTACTTAAAAAATTCCACCTGTTGACTCTATGGCTATTTGCTTATCAAGAATGAAACCAAATCCTTGACTAAAACTATATTGAAATGGATAGTCAGCTTTTTTTCCTAAAATTCCAAATTTTTATTCCAATCATTGCCTTGCTCTTTGCTCATGGCTATATTTCCAGTGAGTTAGAAGCCACTGCACTGTGGTGCCACCTTTGAGAATGTTTGTCATGAAGTGTCAGGTGCTCTGTCCTCAGTTACTGTGGGTTAGTGGCGACACTGAAATGAATATCTTGATTTTTCAGAGATTTGGTTCAAGAGTTTTGGTTATACCAAGCTGCCTCAATATTTAGTTTACAAGTATTTGAAAATGAATTTATTGTTGCAAAGTATCAAGACTACTAAGGGGAAAGTATCATTTCAAAATGAAGGTAACTCAGTGTCTGGAGACAATAATTAATGTTTTATTATTCTTCAGGTATGTGCATCTCCAGTGGTAGTATGTTCAGTGCTCTTTCGTTGTTGCTTAAATTGCAGAATGCCATTTTAGTTTGTGCTGCTATTATCAGTAATGTGGCAGATAGAGATATAAAAGGGGGTCATCAAAAAACCTCATGGGAAATTCATATAATGGAGAAAATATGCATGGGTTTCAAAAATATTTTTGCACCAAAATAAACTTACTTTTAATTCCATTTTCTATGAACTTTTAGAAGTACCCTCTATGCTCATTCTCATGATAAAGAGAACATATCCATGTAGAGAAATTTTCAGTGAATTATTCAGGTATTCCCAGCTGGTGTCCATGATAGGGAGCAGTATTTTCCCTGAAGATATGCAAATGTTCCAGAACTCCAGATGTAGATCGGATTATTTGGGGGAGACCGATTCAGACTTGACATAGATCAAATCCCTTAGATCATGACCAGGGTGTCTGCCCACTTCTGCCTGAACCTGGCCTACTCATGCAGCGTGCTCCTTCATATTTCAGATGCGACATGCCTTTGTCCATCTCTGTGTCTTGAAATAGCTGTGTTCTTATTTTTCTAGTTTTCCTTTCTAGGTAGTTTCTCTTAATTATTTTCATTGGAAAAGAAGTATATAGTGACTTAGAAAAGTTCAGAATTTGGCACTATCTAAAATGAGGTGTAAGTGCCCTCCCTAATGCTCCTATTTCATTCACTAGGGCCTTATATCCTTAAATGTTTATCACATCCTTTATTATTTTCACTGAAACTCACATGATGAGGACAGAGCCCGTGTTGTGTGTGGAGGAAGACGACTTCAGGTCACATTTTGTTTTTCTTGCCATAACCTCAAGGCAGTCATTAGCTATCTCAGGAAACTCATTTCTCAGTTGTGAAATTGGTTAATAATTATTTCCTTACTTGTGTCCCATGACCGTTGCAATGAACACATAAAATAGGATATATTAAAAGTGATGGGGAAGTTAAAAGGACCGTACATTCATTACATAAAAACTATCCAACTCAGTTCAAATATCCCCTTTAGTCTTTGTAAAACTTAGTTTCAGTCTCATAAATGGGACCAATTTTCTTGTTTACATACTAACAACCACATTTAGCCAAGCAGAAGTAATTCATCACTTATAAAACTCATAACGTTGCATCGCTTTGCTTCTCTAGGTATTCTTATACCATTTTGTGATATTTTTATCTGTTTAGGGGTCTCCAGCTTGGTGTCATCCCAGCAGCACTTAACATTCCTTTCCACAGAAAGCTGGTTTATCAATTATTTTTAGCCTTTAAATGAATTATAAACAAATGAAAGGGTGAGTTATGGAAATATTTCCAAGTCATGGATGGCGTTCATTCTCAGAACTTAGATATCAGGCCTTTTGGACAGGAAATGAAGTCTCACCATCCCCCTGCTCCCCTCCAGTTGCCACCAGCTGGGAGAGCAGCGTCTAACCTGGGACATCAATTTCACAGCATGAACGGACTGCATACCTTGGGCTTTCTGCCTCTGTGTCCTGGACACCATTCTCACACGTAATAAGTGATCCCTGCTAAGTTCAACCTGTATCTGCCAGTTCCATTTGCCAGAGGGGTCCTGTGGACTTTGCAGAGCAGTGGCCTGTCCTCACCCACTGAGCCATTCAAAGACAACACTAAAGCAAGAACATGCAGCTTATCCATTTGTATCACTGACGTTCAAAACTGCTTGAACAAATGGTTGTGGCTGGATTTATTTCAAAGCATTCACTATAGCAGATAGAAAGCTTCCCGCTACGCAGTTATGTTTACCACACAAATTTGTCATCTTAGCCAAACATGTCAGTATGTTAGGAGCAGAAATTTGAGCTGATTGATCTAAAGGGCTCAAAAACTGTGTTAAGAGATGAAGGTGCGTCAGTCTACATAACAGTGCCTGCATGACTCCAAAATGATCACTAAGTAAATGTTGCTTCCCAGAACTGTGCTGTTGCCTCATTCCCCCTCCCATGCTGGCTTTGCAAAAGCAATCAGGAGTTTTCATGAGTGTTGGCATGTTTAAACTAAAACACAATGGTGGTGTTAGCAGCAATTTTGAGGTGCCGTGATATGCTTAAATTGCATAGGAAAAATGTCATAAACTCTGAGCAAGATTCTGGAATATAATGATTTTGCAAGTTTAGTCAGCTTTTCTTCACCATAACAAAATAACCAACACAGGCAACTTATGATGGAAGGGGATTTATTTTGGCTTCTGGTTTTGGATGTTCGCAGTCCATGATCAGGCAAACTCCATGGTTTGGCCACCTGGTGAAGCCAGAGGATGGCAATGGTGGTTATTGTGTGGTAAGCAGCAGGCAGAGCAGCAAGGCACCACTCACTTTAAAAACCAGTCCTCTCAGCAGAACTACCTTCTCAGGGCACACCGCCAGTCACCCCCTAATGAACTCCCACAAGGCTCACCTCCTGAATAGCATAAATGCATCAGGCCTTCACCTTCCTAACACCACAAACTTTGGGGTTAAGCCTCTGAATGAGTTCAGGAGCTAGATCCTGTTCAAACCATAGCAAATTGTTACTTTAGATTTAATATCACTTTTATCTCATATGCATTTGTCCTCAACTTCCCTTTCCTTAAAATGGAAAATACTCATGTTATCATATTGCTATTACATTTTTTTTCATAACTAAACATTAAGCTTGCCTTGGTAACACCTGTATTGTGAGCATGGAAAATAGAGCATACATTGATCATTAATGACCTATGATGATTTGGGGTATGCTGGGGAAATATCATATCACTACTTTTTAGTTTGGAGTGTCTTTTGGTGATGAGATAATCATACTGTTTATAATTATCATAGTCATAACCAGTTTTATATAATTTGTCATTTTACCATTTCCTACACATATAATTTAATTTAGTTTGACTTTTTTTTTTTATTCTGTCAGTTGTCTTTTGGGGGGACATAAAAGTAGTAAAACCGAATTGTCCAAACATTTAAAACTACACTCAGGCAATAAACAGCATATTTTGCAGATTGATCTATTGGAACTCTCTCAGAGAAAGGTAGGTACATGTTTGAGGAAGGTCTGATTTTTCTCCAAGGACTTTGCAATATATAAGGCAGATTAATAGCCCAGTTCTTTGAAAGGAACTACTGTCAAATTTCATGCAATGAATCTCTCAAGAAGCATTTTCCTAAACTATATTTCTTAATTTAATAAAATTTTTGGAGCAAAGTGAGTCTCATCTGCCTTTCTTAAGCACCTATTATGTACAGAGAAGACTTGTATAAATATTTTAATTTCATTTTCTCTAATTAAAACCATAACTGAAGTCAAGTTTAAGTTAAGCCTGTACATTTTAACTACTTTTTAAAAAGTTATTTATTTGAAAGGCAGAGTTATGGGATGTGGGGGGCAGTGATGGGTAGAGATCTACCATCCACTGTTTCACTCTCCAAATGTCCATGACAGCTGAGGTTGAAGCCAGGAGCCTGGAACTCCATCCAGGTCTCCCATGGGGATGCAGGGGCCCAAAGCACATTAGCTTTCCAAGGTACTGGAAAAGGGTGCTGGATCATAAGTGGAGCAGCTGGGACTTGAAACAACACCTGTATGGGATGCTGGCACTGCAGGCTGCAGCTTAAACCTCTGTGCCACAGCACTGACCTCTTAACTACTTTTTCAAATGAATACATTTTATTTTTATAGTTGTTTTGGGTTTCTAACAAAGTTGAGCAGAAAGTTAACAAGATTGTCACATACTCCCTGTCACACCCTGTCCCCAGTCTCCCCTACTATGAACATACCATGCCACAGTGTTGTATTGGGTTAATCAATGAGCCTACAGTGACACATCATCATCTCCCACAGTCCATAATCTACAAGAGGGTTGACCTAGGTGTTTTACATTCTATGGGTTTTGACCGAAGTATAACGGCATGTATCCATCATTGTTGTGTCAAACCCAATAGTTTCTTTGCCTAAAGAATGACCTGTACTCTGCCTAATCATTCCTTTCTCTTCCTTGAACCCTAGCAACCACTCGTCTCTTTCTATATTCATAGTTTACCTTTTCCAGAATGTCATATATATATATATATATAATATATGTATATATACTGCATAGTATTTTCAGATTATCTGCTTTTACTTTGTATTATGCATTAAATTCTCCTTTTTATGGCTTTTGCTATCTCATTTTTTTTAAACTAAATACTATTCCATTGTCTAGGTGTACCACAGTTTACTGATTCATTCACCTACTGAAGGGAATCTTAGTTGCTTTCAAATTTTGACAAATATGAGTAGAGCTTCTGTACACAGCCCTAATTATGTTGTTTCAAAGGATATGTTTCAGAAACTATTTCTTCTAATTCCTCTAATCTGTTGGAGCTCTGAATTTTGTTTTATTTTTATTCCTTGAATTTTGGGGTTCCATGATTTGTTTGGTTCTTTTTTATGATATCCATGCTTTTGCTGTATGTTTTTCCAGTCATGGATTGTTTTCCAGATTTCATTGAATTGTCAATTCACATTCTGTACCACACTACAAATTTCCCCAAGACTATTACTTTGAATTCCTATTGAATTCCTTTTTAGGCATTTTTTGTGGATTCCTTTTCTTTGGTATCTTGCTGGAGATTTACTATGTTCCTTCGGAGGTGTCCTGTTATTTTTCTTTATCATGAAGTTATCATACTTCATCTTGTATCCCTATATTGATATCGATACAACTGGTAGAAATATTGCCTTTACCAATTTTATATTTTGCCTTTCATGGTGAAAGACTTTCTCCTGGAGATGGATCCTGGCATGTCAGTTTAGTAGGATGCATTTTGGCTTTGGGTGAGCACAGTGATAGTCTCTGTGCAGCTTCTTCCGCTTTCTGAATGCCAGCAATGGCTGTGAGTACCTCGGTAGCACAGGCAGCAAGGGTTTGTGAGACTGCTCCATGGACTGTGCCTGTATGTCCCAAAGATAGGACAGGATAAAATATTATTTATAGTTTTTTGCAAACTTTGGATAAGCTTTAAAGATTATAGTACTTAGCAATAGGAGATAAATACTAAATAATATAAATAACAATGCTAATGGTAAAATGACTGCCGAGTAAACCAAGATACATCTGTTGACTTCACTATGCTTATGATTTATAAGAAATTCAATTCAATACCATTAGAATATTTGTATGAAACTCCAGTATGCTTTCAAAAGGCTGTTGGGGGATGTTGAATGACAGAAAAGGAGGTTATCTGGGAGATTCAAGTGGGGATTGTGAATCATAGTTGCATCTGTGAACCTTCTGTAAAACTTTGATTTTTCTATGTACAGATTCATCAGACCTATGTTGTCTGTACTGAGATTATTCTAGACATTGACAAAATTACCAGATAAAAATAATAAAAGGAAAAGGCATAAATTTTTTTAAAGATTTATTTATTTATTTAAAAGTCAGGGAGAGGAGAGGCAGAGAGAGAGAGAGAGAGGTCTTCCATCCTCTGGTTCATTCCCCAGTTGGCCACAATGGCCAGAGTTGCGCGGATCCAAAGCCAGCAGCCAGAACCTTCTTCTGGGTCTCCCATGTGCATGCAGGGACCCAAGCACTTGGGCCATCTTCTGCTTTCCCAGGCCATAGCAGAGAGCTGGAGCAGAAGTGGAGCAGCTGGAACTTGAACAGGCCACAGCGCTGGCCTGACATAAAGTTTTTTAATCAAATGCTTTAATCAGGCTGAGAATACATATAAGGTTATATACAGTGTGTATATGTGTGTGTAGTTTAATAGTAGAGAGGACATCATTTATTCAAGTGAATAGTCCCAGGGGAGTTTGATAATCGTGGCATTAATAGATGGTTCAAAATGCATATTGTTAAGACTAGCTATGTTTGTCTAACCCTCTTTCACCTTTTTTTCTTCATATGCACCCTCATGGCAGTCATCATTTTCCATGTCCTTATAAATGATGGAGGTACTCATCATTTCCCTGAAGCTTAAATATTCCCTAGACTTCATATTTCTAGGTGTTTGAACGTCTGTATTTTTTTTTTTTGTATATGCTAGATATTCCATAGTGGCAGATAATGACAGATTAAGGAGGAAAACTTTTTATCAAGTGAATACCCCTGAAGCCTTTTCCTGTAATTAACAATTTTTAACATTTGTAATACATTACGTAAGTCATTATTCTTTTGTTGCCAGCAGAAACAGGTTGAATGTTGTACAGCTTTCAACGTTAGGGTCTTTCACTTCTTTTAACTGCTACATTTTTAATGTTGCTTTAGGCCTTCTGTCTCTTCCTTACTAATTGGCATACTCTCTTTTTTTCTTTTTATTTTACCCATTTCAGAAACTTCTCTATTTTTCTTCTATCATTTAAATAATTTTATCATGGTTCATCCAGTGCCTCTCAAGTCAAGATTAAAAATCCGATGGAAATGTCCTCATGTTGCAGCCTCTCTTAGAAAACATTCATGAAGGATCAGAGTATAATCAGGGCTGTTTTCTCATAACCTTGACTGACTTCATTGACAACCTAAACTTTATAATTTGGCTTTCATTCCCTCTTTTATCCCTTCAACACAATTATTCTCACAAGACATGTCAACCTCAGTTTTTTTGAATGCCAAGAAATTGTTCAAAATTAAAAATTAATTGATGCACTGATATCGAAAGGAAATAAATACAATATTTTTGTCATGAAGTATTATTTTATGTTAATCTTATTTTGTGATAAGATTAAAGAAAGTCAAATTTTGATGACCCTTCAGAGGGGAGCTTACAATTTTATCAATTTCTACAATTAACATGCTTATGTTATTTGAAGGAAACTTAAAAATCTACAGTACCATCACATAGTATGAATTTTTATATTGTATGTGAAGAAATTGTTTTTCTTTCCTTCTTTTTTTTTTTTTTTTTGACAGGCAGGGTGGACAGTGAGAGAGAAAGGTCTTCCTTTTTCCGTTGGTTCACCCCTCAATGGCTGCTGCCGCCAGCGCACCGCGCTGATCCTAAGCCAGGAGCCAGGTGCTTCTCCTGGTCTCTCATGCGGGTGCAGGGCCCAAGCACTTGGGCCATCCTCCACTGCACTCCCGGGCCACAGCAGAGAGCTGGCCTGGAAGAGGGGCAACCAGGACGGAATCTGGCACCCCGACCGGGACTAGAACCCTGTGTGCCAGTGCCGCAGGTAGAGGATTAGCCTATTGAGCCATGGCACCGGCCATGAAGAAGTTATGGGAGAATGACACTAAATTTCTACAGATGGATAAATAGTAATGTTTGAGGGATCATGCATTATGTTTTCTAGCTGCCAGGATAACATATCCTTTCTGTGACCGGATAAGTGATAGATTCATTAAAGTAAACCCCAGGGGTTGGCGCTGTGGCTTAGAAGAGTAAGCTGCCTACAGTGCGGACAACATACATTAGTGCCAGTGCAAGTTCTGGTGGCTCCATTTCCAATCCAGCTCCCTGCTAACGCCTATAGGAAACCAGCAGCAGGTGGTCCAAGTACTTGGGGTCCTGAACCTATGTTGGAGACCTGGAGGAAGCTCCTAACTCCTGGCTTCAACCTGGCCTACCTCTGGCTGTTGCAGCAAACCAGCAGATGGAAGATTTCCCCCTCCCTCTCCCCCTCCCCTTTTCCCTCTCCCCTTCCTCTTCTACCTTTTCCCCTTTCCCTTCAGCTCCCCTCCCCACCTCCTCCTTTCCCTCTCCTTCCCTCTCCCCCTCCCTCTCTACCTCTTCCCCTTCTTTTCCCCTCCCCCTCCCCTCTCTCCCCCTCCCTCTTCTCTCCCCCTCTCCCTCTCCCTTTGTAATTCTGACTTTCCAAGAAAAGTAAATAAATATTTTAAAAAGAAAATTAAAAATAAAGCAAACCCCAGCATTAAACCTATTTTCTGGGAGAATGACACTAAATTTCTACAGATAGATAAATAGTAATGTTTGAGGGATCATGCATTATGTTTTCTAGCTGCCAGGATAACATATCCTTTCTGTGACAGGATAAATGATAGATTCATTAAATTGTTTTGTGTTTATTCTTTTGTTTGAATGGAGACTTTTAGTTTTCCAAGAGGATCCAATTTAAAATATTGTTGCAATATTTATTAGCTTCCTATTACTGCTCTAAATAACATCCCACAGGTAGAGGAGCCTTAAACAACATAAATGTGTTATTTTAAGGTTCTGAGGGTCAGAAATGTAAACCAGTCTCGACTGGAGTAAAATCAATGTGTTAGGAGGACGCATTCTTGGACTCTTCTAGAGGCTGTAGGAAAAAATCTGTTGCTTGTCTTCTCCAGTGTCTGGAGGTTGCCTGCATTCCTTTGCTTATGGCTGCTTCCTCTGTCTTTAAAGTCAACAGCATGGCAGCTTCTTCGCTGTCTGACTCCTGCTTCTATCCCTGTATCTTCTTTCTCAGGCTCCTGCATCTCTCATTTGAAGATCCCTGTGGTCACATAGGAACACCCAAATATCTCCCTATGTCAAGATTATTAAGTTTATCGCATCTACAATGTTTTCTACTTTCACCAGGTTAGGTAATATATGCACAGATTCAGGGATTAGGATATGACGTCTTGGGTGGGTGGGGGGTGATTAATCAGTCTATTGGAGAAAGTTCAACTTTGTACCTTGTGATAACTCATCAATATTTTGTTTGGGCAAGGAGGTTATCCTATGGTCTTGCGTAGAGACATTGCTTATAGACGCTGACAACTTTAACAATTCACTTTTCAGAAGTGAATAGCAGCAGAAGGACAGCACTTAGTTACTTATGCTTTAAACACCCAAGAGAACAAAACAGTTTTCATGCTGTTTTTGCCTTTCTCAGATGTTCCATATACTTTTGAAAACAACCTAATATCCTGAACAATTTATTCTGCTTACCCTCACCCTATCACTTATCAATCACTTACCAATTTCCACCACTCCAGGTGTCCTAGGAGACTGAGCCCTTAGTAGCACATCACACAGTCTTCCTTGGCAACTGGTGTCTAATGAACTTGTTCAGTAAGAGTGACCAGCAGGAGGAAGGTAGATGAGAAGGTGAAAGGAAATGGTACCTGGTTTGTCTTCATTCCCCATTGAACTGTATTCTCCATGAGAACAGGGGTTTCCTGTTTGTGCTATTAGCAGTCTCAGGTTGAGAAAAACACATCACTTTCTTTGTCCCTACCAGCAGTCATGCCTAACAAAGATCATCACTTCCCTCTGTTGTTAATCATTGTGTATGACCATTACTTTAGCTCATGCATCTATAACTAGTTTCTTTATTAAACCTGTGCATTAGAACCACCTGCATTGACTTGTGTTTTCTACTAAGCCTGAGTCATTAGCAAGATTTTTTCCATCTGTTTAAGAGGACGCTCAATAGCTATTTGGTAGACTTTATAGTCTCCGTGTACTTTGTTATTAGCTTTTTCTACACCAATCCCGACCCCTACCATTGGCATGCCCTGTGGGCTGCTGTGATAGGGAGAGGGTCTCAAAAAAAAAAAAAAAAAAAAAAAAGACTGCCTGAATGTTGCAGAAATTATTTGAGTCATTGGCTTTTCTCAGTATACGAGCTTACATTTCTGTGGTGTTAAGCCATGGTAAGTAGAATAATCCAGACACTGTGGTTAGATTAACTGTAATTTATTATGTTGGCGGTTTAAGCCAGATTGTCTAGATACAGAGAGTGCATGATTACAGTCTCAGCCTTGGTGTTTATTTTTTTTTTTTTAACTTTTATTTAATGAATATAAATTTCCAGTGTACACCTTATGGATTACAGTGGCTTCCCCCTCCCATAACTTCCCTCCCACCCACAACCCTCCCCTCTCCCTCTCCCTCTCCCCTTCCATTTGCATCAAGATTCATTTGCAATTCTCTTTATATACAGAAGATCAATTTAGTATAAAGATTTCAACAGTTTGCACCCACATAGAAACACAAAGTGAAACATACTGTTTGAGTACTAGTTATAGCATTAAATCAAAATGTACAGCACATTAAGGACAGAGATCCCACATGGGGAGCAAGTGCACAGTGGCTCCTGTTGTTGACCCAACAAATTGATACCCTAGGCTGTCGTCATGAGTTGCCAAGGCTATGGAAGCCATCCAGTTTGCCAACTCTGATCATATTTAGACAGGGTCATAAAAGACAGAGTGAGGATAGTAACCAATGATCCTAAGAGTGGCATTTACCAGGTTTGAACAATTATACAGCATTAAGTGGGGAAGAGGACCATCAGTACACACAGGTTGGGAGTAGAGCCATTGGTGGTAGAGTAGAGGCTATGATTACAAAGGAATGAGGTCCAAGTGTGATAGACAGGGCCTAGAACAAAGGACAGAGTCATTATTAGAGGAGCTAAGAAAGGTGCTGTCTAAGCTACAATTAAGTTTTCTGATTGAGAGGCAAATAGAACCTGACAGAAGGGGCTTGATAATAATCTGTTGGGCTTTAGGCCTTGTAAGTTAAGAGGCCCAGACCTATCTATCTCTTCACATGGGGTATATCCTAAGGGAGGTGTGAACCTCCTAGGGGAAGGCACTCTGTTGACTTTCATTACTTGGCTGGCCTGGGAGGAGAGCTGGCCAGGTCAAGGCAGGGGGCATCTCTAACAAGAAATTTACAGTTCTGCCTGCAATGTTGCTGACCCTACTTGACCATCCCCTCAGCTGCAGTGGTCACTTTGGAAGTTGGGCTGAGTGAAGGGCTTTTCAGCTTAGAGCCAATAAGATCTGTGGCTCTGACCTGGGCATCCTTCGACTCCAGGCCAGGTCCATTTCCAGTGATCCAACTCTTGGCAGAGCTGCCAGGGCTCTTCACAAGCTGACTTTTGCTGAAGCCCAGGCTTACCACTTTGAAAGCCACTGCAGTGGACTGGCCTGTTGGGTCTCCTTGAGGGCAGATCACTGTACAGATCAGCCATTAATAGGCCTGCCACCCATTGCTTCTGATGCCTAGCTTTCTTTTCCTCCTGGTTTGTGTTAAATCAGACCAGAGGATGCAAGTCAAGGGAGTGCCCGTGAACCATCTTTAATCTTCGGTGGCCTGAACTACAAGTCTATAGTAACAGGCATGTTCTGGAGTAGTTTTTCTAAGGTAGATAGTGCCCATGAGGAAAATTATATTCTCACTTTAAAACTTTCTTTCCCTTTGGTCTGAAAGGGAGGTTTTTTCTACTTACTGTATACTTCGCTGATGGCGAAGTGAATCTAGCTATTAGATTATTATTTAAGTTCTTATTTTGGCTGTGCTATTACAGAAAAATGTTAGCCATCTTTTTTATAAGGTCTAAAGATTAAATTGTGCATCCTACAGATTCCTTTATAATAGAATTAGTTTCCTACCTTGAAGAGAATAGAGAAATGAAAGAAGTTGGGCTTAGAATAGAGAAATGAGGGAGCAAGTCCTAGATCGCTTGCTGACAATAGCAATATCACATGAATACTTAGCAAACAGTTTCAACCATTAGATAACAACTTAAGAAAACATTTGCCAGAAGATCCGATGCCTTCTATAAATTTTAAGAATCATGTATTTGAAAACACCTCTGAAATATCTAACATGGTGTAGTTTGTTTAACCAGTAAACTTAAGCACAACCATCTAAAATGTTTTTAGTTTCTTTCTACCAACAAGTTTAAAACATATGATACACAGATTCAGGTCACACAAATTAAAATGTATCTTTGATTGATTTTAGCAGCTTAAATTTATGGACAATCTTATCTAAAAGCCATTTAAAATAAAACTCTTAATAAAATTTCCCCATGTGGACATACAATATGTACACACATATAACATAGCATAATAGACCAATATAGCAATTTTAATAATAGCTTTTAAAATCTTTAACTCTTTTTGTAGATTGCCAATTGATTTGAATTGCTTTTTGTTTTTAGTAACCTCAGTTAACCATACTTTCTCTCAGTTGGTACTGTTAATACAGTATTGGCTTCATCTGTTTACAGAGCCATCCCAAAGTACTGAATGCAATAGAAGTGGCTGGAAAAAGTCCATAGGAACCTATAGGAGGACAGCTAAACACAGAACCAACAACGCTTTAGTTTTATGAGCAGCACATCATATATAACTGTGGATGACAAAAGACTTTAAGTCGCCATGTTTAAAATTATAAACTCATCAACCAACAAGAGGCACTTGCTTACTTCACAGTATTTTTGAAAGCACCTGTAGGATTTTACAAGTATTTAACCCTTTAGGCCTCTGGGGCTTTCTCATTAAGATAACTATCATGTCTAGTAACACAAGATCATTAGACTTTTTAATTCTCAAACATTTGTATTAATAGCATTTTCCATTATAGAAACTTAAAGTTTGGTACCACATCATATCTTGACAGTACTTCTAATATAATCCAAATAGCCTGATTAGTTGGTGTCTCTATAAGATGAGAGACATAGGTCCTTCGATTTTTCAGTTGGGCCCAAACTGGAAAAACCAAAGTCCAGGATTTACTGGAAATTTTGGAGACCAGATTGTTTGAAACTTTGATTTTTTGAATGCCTGTCAAGAATGCCAAGAAGGCTCAAAATCCAAAATATCTGGTTGAAATAAGATTCCTTAAAATCATGACATAACATAGACCAAATTTGATCATTGTTACAAGGTGATTATTCCAATCTTTGAAAATAAGCACATATTTAAATAACCCATAGCTCTTAATAAAAATGCAGCTGTTTTTGAACAATTAGAATTTAACAGACATCAAGAGAACATAATAGATTACTTTAACACATTGCTTTAACAGAGCATCAGATTTTAATTCTATGTCAAAGAGAAATAGAGCTTCCTGTGATCTTTTGCTGTGAGGTTTCCTTCCTTTATCTTCTTTCATATTGGTTACCGTGTTTCTGTGTTTCTGTGTGTAACACATCTTTAAGCATCTTTTGCAGGGCAGGATGAGTGGCAACAAATTCTTTCAGTTTCTGTTTGCTATGAAAAGTCTTAATGTCACCTTCATTCACAAATGAGAGCTTTGCAGGATATAATATTCTGGGCTGGCAGTTTTTCTCTCTTAGTACCTGGGCTATGTCTCGCCATTCCCTTCTAGCTTGTAGGGTTTCTGATGAGAAGTCTGCTGTGAGTCTAATTGGAGATCCTCTAAGAGTAATCTGGCGTTTCTCTCTTGCACATTTTAGGATCTTTTCTTTATGTTTCACTGTGGTGAGTTTGATTACGATGTGTCGTGGTGAGGATCTCTTTTGGTCATGTTTATTATGGGTTCTATAAGCTTCCTGTACTAAGATGCCTCTGTCCTTCTCCAAACCTGGGCAATTTTCTGCTAGTATCTCACTGAAAATGCCTTCTAATCCTTTCTCCCTCTCCATGCCTTCAGGAACTCCTAGAACCCGAATGTTGGGTTTTTTAATAGTATCCTGTAGATTCCCGACACTATTTTTTAGATTTCTAATTTCTTCTTCTTTTCTTTGGTTTGCCTGTTTCCTTTCCTGTTCTCTGTCTTCTAAGTCTGATATTCTCTCTTCTGCTTCGCCCATTCTGTTTTTAAGGCTCTCTAATGTGTTTGTCATTTGATCTATTGAATTCTTCATTTCATTATGATTTCTTGTCACTATCACAGTTTCTTGTTCTACTAGTTGCTTCATTTCGTTTTGATTCCTCCTTAATATTTCACTTTCAAGAGAGAGATTTTCTATCTTGTCCATTAAGGATTTCTGTAGTTCAAGAATTTGTTTTTGAGAACTTCTTAATGTTCTTATCAATTTTTTGAGATCCACTTCTTGCATTTCTTCAATCTCATCATCTTCATAATCTTGAATTGGGGTGTCTTTTTCATTTGGGGGCATCATAGTGTCTTCCTTGTTCTTGTTACCTCGGTTTTTGTGTTTGTTGTTTGGCATGTTGGAGATATTTGGTTTCTTCACTGTGGTGTTTTTTCTTGTTACAGTATGGCTCTATATTAAGTGGACTGTCTGCTTTCAGTGGAGCCTTAGAGGCCTGAGATGAGTGTGGACTGAGAGCTGTGTTTGGGTCCTCATGGTTGAGGATGTGTCAAAGATGACACTCCCAGGTTAGGTGTGGTAAATCTCTCTTTCTTTCTTTCTTTTTTTTGATTCAAAAGGGAAGTAATTCTGCACAGCTAGCATTCCAGCGCTGGTGTGTTGAGTCTGCCGCTGGTGTCCCGAACTTGGGCTTCCACGCTCTCCACGCAGGTCCACTGTGAATCACTAGTTCCAGAAGAGTTTCCTCTGCTGTTTCTTCCCCTACTCTCTCAGCCTTGGTATTTATTTTTCTGTGGGTCAAACCTAACTCAGATTCCTCTGTACACCTTCCCTCAAGGTGGGATTAACTTAATATGGAAAGCTGTGCTTTTATTTACTTAATTTACAGGTGGTATTGGTAATGACGATATAATTACTCAATGTCAGGAGTTCTTGCAAAGGCAACTGTGTATTTAATATGTGCCATGTAATTTTGACCAGTATCATGAGTTCAATTTGAGCATTTTGTATCTATTTTCTTTTTAGTACTTTTTGTGCTAAAACAAATTCAGAAAACTCCAAGTTTCCTTTTTTAAAAAAAAAAAAAATCGTATCCTGCTACTTTGCCAAACTCTTCTATGAGTTCTAATAGTCTCTTAGTAGAGTTCTTTGGGTCCCCTAAATAAACTTGGTTTTAAATTGGAAATTGCATAGAATATTAATCAATTTTTTTAAAAATATCATGTAGGATCTCTGTCCTTAATGTGCTGTACATTGTGATTTAATGCTATAACTAGTACTCAAACAGTATTTTTCAGTTTGTGTTACTATGTGGAGGCAAACTGTTGAAATCTTTACTTAATATATACTAAACTGATCTTCTGTATATAAAGAGAATTGAAAATGAATCTTGATATGAATGGAAGGGGAGAGGGAGCGGGAAAGGGGAGGGTTACGGGTGTGAGGGAAGTTTGTGGGGGGGGGGGGCATTGTAATCCATAAGCTGTACTTTGGAAATTTATATTCATTAAATAAAAGTATAAAAAATTTTTTAAAAAATTGTTTATTTGAAAGGCTTTTCCCAGGCCATAAGTAAGGAGCTGGATCAGAAGTAGAGCAGCAGGACTTGAACTGATACCTATATGAAATGCCAGTGTCACAGGCATCTTTGCTAAAACTGCTATGCTAAAACTCTGGCCCCAGATTTAAAGGTTTTGTATTTTAAATATTTTCTTCTCTGTGTTGTCTCTGTGTTTTCACAAGGTCTCACTTTCCTGAAGTTCTAGTGAACCTACACTGTGTCCTAAATTTATCACTGTAATTTTCTGCTGCTATCTACTCTTCTGATATATTAGATATTTTCTAAATAGATTTCACATTCAATGTGTTTATCTAGTTAACTTCCAAAATGTATGTTGTGTTTTAAGGGAAATGGGGTTGTATTCCTTAAGTACATCAACAAATGAAATACAGAAGACTTAGGTTTTACAGAATATAACTGAGGCACACTTATTTAACCTTTAGGAAAGTAAAAACTAGGAAGTATTATATGGCTGTTGGATGACACAATATATGCCTTCGTGTTTGCATAGCTGTTTAATGCATTTAAACTTGGAGATTGAACAGGTCTTAAATTTTATGCAATAGTCATTAGATTCTTTTTCAGTTGGTATAATCAATATAAGCAGAAAAAAAGGGATTGGGGGAGGTGTACGTCATTTTTCCAGCATTTATTAGTTATCTATATTGGCCCTAGAAATGGGCTAGACTTCATTATTATAAGGCTTAATATAGCTCCCCTAAGAGTCAGAGGTTTTAATGTAATTATAATACAGAGTTTAGAGCATCATAGTCGGTATTATGAAGAGTGACAAAGTGAAACAGTTCATAGTTCTGATGAAGGTAGCCAGGCATTTTTTTTCTACATATAGTGTGGATATTAAATAATAAACAACACTGAATCAGGCAGGAACAAAGAAGGGAACTTAAAGAAATAGGGCATCCCTTCTTGCAAAATCATAGAGGCAGCAAGGAGACTTGTCAGTGGAGTTGGCTGGGAGTGGCGCATGGTGGGGGTGATATGTATCTGTGTCCCTGATCCAGCATCCCATCCTGTTTGGTCTTTGGGTTCCACTCATTTAGTGTTTCCCCAGTTCAAGAGACCTGAGTTCTACTCTGAGTATTACCCTCTTATTCTTACACAGCAAACACCTCAAAAGAATATCTTGAAATTACCCTTACCCAATCACTTGTCAGCCATAGAAACCAGATTTCAGTACTACAATAAAATCATTTTGTGAATGTAGTTAATGAAGGTTGTTTGCCATAGGCAGTGAAATCATTTCATTTCTCATATCATTTGACTAGAGGTGCCAGATAAAATACAGGAAAACCTAGTTTTTAAATAGTAAATTTAAACTTTTTCAGTAAAATTTATATTTCAGATACAAAAATGTACTTTTAGTGTAAGATTGTTTCATGTAGTATTTATGATGTACTCAAATTATTCTTTTGTTTTGTTTTGTTTTGTTTTGTTTTTGACAGGCAGAGTGGATAGTGAGAGAGAGAGAGACAGAGAGAAAGGTCTTCCTTTTTGCCGTTGGTTCACCCTCCAATGGCCGCTGCGGCCGGCGCATCGCGCTGATCCGAAGCCAGGAGCCAGGTGCTTCTCCTGGTCTCCCATGTGGGTGCAGGGTCCAAGGACTTGGGCCATCCTCCACTGCCTTCCCCGGGCCATAGCAGAGAGCTGGCCTGGAAGAGAGGCAACCAGGATAGAATCCGGTGCCCCAACCGGGACTAGAACCCGGTGTGCCGGTGCCGCAAGGCGGAGGATTAGCCTGTTAAGACACGGCGCTGGCCCAAATTATTCTTAATTGTGTGAAATTTCAATTTACCAGAGTCTCATATTTTTAGTTACTGTATCTTGCAACCCTAAATTTTCTCTCTGAGTTATGTGACTCTGTGAAACAATCAAATTCTCCCAATAGCTTTTGAGTTGTGTTTTTTGTTTTCTTGTTTTTAAAATGTCTGTATGTATGTGTGTAGAGCTATGCACACACTGATCTGGTCTCTGTGCTCCTTTTCCCCTAGCAGCCTATCTTCAAATGTTGTTGTTCTCCGGGTAATAGTTCTTTCTTCCTTTATCTTATTTTTTTTTTAGATTTTCTTTTCTTTATTTATTTTTTTAAAGCAACCTTTATTTAGAGTACAAATTTCATAAGTACAACTTTAGGAATATAGTGACTCTTCCCACCGTGCCCACCCTCCCAACCCGACTCCCACCCCACCCTCTCCCATTCCCAGTCCCATTATCCATTAAGATTAGCTTTCAATTAACTTTATACACAGAAGACCAACTGCATACTAAGTAAAGATTGCAACAATTTACACACACTTTTTCTTATTTTTCAATAGGCTTTTCCTAGGTGATTCAGTTCCCTTTTAGATTTTTAACTGTCGTTCACCTGTGACTCCCATGTGTCTGCCACCATCCAGGATCGTTCTTTGTCTTCCATATGTGAATATCTCTTGCTGATGGGCATTTATTTTGGATGTCCTACAGACATCTAAGACACCAGATAACCAAAATTAATTTATGCTCTTTATCCCCAAACTGGTCTTCACTTGCATTCTGCATGCCAACGGCTGGCACCGCCACAAACTCAGTAACTAAACTAGAAAATTAAAATGAAAATCCTTCCAGACTCATGCTTTTCCTTGACTTCCATTGCCCTTTGCCTCAGCCAGCCATCTCTTCTTTCATACTGTAGTTTAATCTGCCTCCTCGTCTAGAAATTCCCTGGGAATTCCTTAAGTCACGTCCTCATCATCTCACCCAGAATGTTAGACTCTCCTCTTATACAGGTTCCTACTTTACATGGGCTTACAGCCACATGCACACATCAACGCTCATCAGTGTCAGCAACTTTACCAAAACATCAAATGTGAATATATTCATTAGTGTTCAAGAGCTGCAATTTTTTTTCAGAATAGTCATGAATTTTTAGATGTGATGATACATACCCTCCACAACCCAACCCCTACAGCCTTCCTAGTCTAATTTCTAAAGGTAGAAGTAATACATATACTCTGACTTGGCTGTTTCTTGCCTAGGGAATGATCAGGGCATTTCAGGGAAGGAAGCAAGTTTGCTGCTTGAATGAAAGAGCTATAGAGTGTTCATGTGCACTGAGGGGAGTCTTAGACTTGAGGGACTTCAGGGATAATTACATAAGAGCTGTTCACTGGGGATTTCTGTATGAATGACATACACATGAATGTTTAAATATATGTGAGAATTAAAGGCTCCTAAGAAAACACATATTTCTAGAAATATTTAAATACATTAAACTTGCTTTAGTACTTGATATACTCAAGAAATGTTGACATTTTGATTGTTTGGATATTCATAAAACATATTAAAATACAATCTTGGCTACAGAGATATGGGACATAAGTAAAAGATTGTCACATGAAAAGGTAATTCAGACTATAGCATTTTACTTGTGATAACCATTCTTATGAGAAATTGGAGAAACCTATTTTTTAGATACAGTTGTTTTTCAGTGTTCAAAAACTCAAAAATATCACATAATACATAAAAAAATCCCTGACATGTAAACTATATACACCAGTATTACTCCCCAATAATTTTAACTGAGAGAGGTTTCTTTGTCCTAGGGAGGATATTGAAAACATATTGCTTAGAACACAGTAGAAATAAATGTCTCTTAGAGTTTAAGGACTATTCAAAGCATTGTTATCTACTGAACAAGTGGAGAAAATTAATTTAGCTTCCCAAATAATGTGCATGAATGGAAAGAACTTATAAATGGCACACACTGGGGAGTTACTTACCATTAATAAAAGCATTCCTTTTGGCGTACTCTAGTTAAGCATTGGGAGAATTCATATTGGGAACACGATTCTATTTGAAGCCTCCGTAGAATTATTTGTATTTAGTTAGTAACAAGTGGAGCTTGGGGTATTATTAGGCAAAATTACAACAGCAAAGTACCACTGTGCAGGGAAGGATCAGGGCATTTTCTGTAAGCAACATCTTTAAAAGTCTGGCTCTTAAAGCTAATGTTGTGAAGCTGCAGCTCTTTTGAATTGAAACTCTGGGGAAAAAAGGAAGGGTCATGATTATTAGCGAGGGATTGAGGCTAAATTTGTTTATTCACTGATTTTCCACCACATTCTATAGTATGCAAATGAGATTTTTACTTAGAAAAAACATTGCTGCTCTGAGACAGATGACAGCTGTTCAAGCCTGGGGGAAACAAAACCAGTGTTGTTTTTTTTAAATTTTTTTATTTTTTTTTATTTTTCCCCCTGTGGCCTTTTCTTCTTAGGCACAGCATCTAACGCCTCATTCAATTTTCCCAGAATTCCCTGTGTAGGAAACTTTGGAATTCCGATTGATTAGTCATCATTTCTGAGAGTACTGCCTTGTAGATCTCTCGGTACCAATTGAACATTAAGAGCTAGGGCCAGAAAGTGAGCTTGCTCAGCACCGCTGGGATTGTGGCCTTTTCAGCAATGAATGTCTCACTCCCTGACTCCAGTTAGTACAATCAGCATCCAAGTGATATGACTAGAATGTCTTTAAAAAGGAGTCTAGGAATCTTTGTAAAAATGTTTATGTAAAGTGAACAGATATGTGTTTATATGAAGTGAACAGATTCCATGTATTTATAAAGTTTTAAGAACATAGTGATAATTCCTACCCTACCCTTCCTCACTTTCTCCCACCATCCCACCTCCTTCCTTTCTTATTTTTCTTTTAATTTTTACAATAACATATTGATTTACACTATAATCAGATGCTTAAACTTCCATTAAATAAATAATTTAGCAAGTAGAAATTAGAAAAACCCACTCTTCTTTGGAAGTATAGGCAAAGGCTATAAACAATAATCAAATCTCAAAATGTCAATTTTGCTCATAAATGCTACATTTTACTTTACTCCATATATTAGTTACCACAAATCAGAGAAAACATATGATATTGGTCTTTTGGGATTTAGCTTATTTCATTAAGCATAATGGTTTCCAGTTGCATCTATTTTGTTGCAAAAGACAGGACTTCATTCTTTTTTATGGCTGAGTAGTAGTCCATCATGTTTATATGCCACATTTTCTTTATCCAATTATCAGTTGATGTACCTCTCGGTTGATTCCATATCTTAGCTATTGTGAATTCAGCTGCTATAAACATGGGGGTACAGATAATTCTTTCATATGCAAATTTCATTTCCTTTAGGTAAATTCCCAGGAGTGGGATGGTTGGGTCTTATATTAGATCTATTTTAGATTTCTGAGGAATCTCTCTACTGTCTTCCATATGTTTGTACCACTTCATATTCACACCAAGAGTGGGTAAAGGTAGGTTTTTCTCCACATCCTTGATAGCATTATTTATTTTTTGATTGTTGGATGGTAATCATTCTAATTGGGAAAGCTGAAACTTCTTTGTAGTTTTTATTTGCATTTTCCTGGTGACTGGTGATACTGAGCATCTTTTCAAAGTTTACAATGCAACATGAGATACAGGGACTGACAGATACACATACCTGTTACCAGGCCTCCTGCCAGTCAATCTTACAGACTGGTGTAGGGAATGAAGGAGGTAGGCAAAAGAACATCTGCTGCATGATAGGGGAGAGGTGTTTTTCAATATTTAATTCCTCCACTTCTGCTTTTACCCTGTTGCACTCTGTAATATCCCCCTAGAAATGACTCAGCAATTGTACCTTCAGCCCTCACTTCTGTGAAAATCTCCTTAGGCAGAAAGAAGTGAAGCTGTCCAAAAAGCTGGCATCCAGCAGTGATGATCCATCCTAGGCATAACATTTTGTTCCTCTTTTCTTGTCACTGCAGCTCTTTTCCAGTATGCAGTCCCCATATCCAATGAACTTTATTATCCCACTCAGACATGACTTCCTTAAGTTCCTATCCTCAAAGGGAAAACAAAAACAAAAACAAAAAACACTGTATGTCCTCCATAGTGTCAGATCCAGTCTGTACCCCAGCAGAAAGTGAGCTCATAAACTGCTTCATTTTAAAGGTGCTCATGGCTAATGTGACCTCTCTCAAAGTGATGTGGATTCAAAGCAGACAGGTGAAGATACATGAAGATAAAGGAAAGAAGTGCCCACTGTCAACTATCATCAGCTTGGGAGATGATGAGAAAAGCAACACTGGAGCAAAGGAACTATTTTCTTTTTGCTTTAAATTCTAAATTATGGTTAGTGACAGTAAAAAAGCACAAACAGTCCATGTTTATCATATTTATAAACTGAATTATTTATAAACATAACTTTCACAAATAAGCTGCCTTGGGGTGGACATGTATAACTAGGCACTAATGAAGACACTCTTAATTAAATGCAAATAAGCCAAAACTTATTAACCTGCAATTGCTGCTCCATTTATGACTAATGTAGGCTTACAGAGAAAGAAGTGTCACAGTCCTCAAGTCAAAAAGTGGATAGATCGTCAATATTTTAAAAATATTTCCATATTAAGGGACATGTACATACATGTACATGAATGTACATATATGCACATGAAAATATTCCCGATGCTTTCATGTAGTCTCACCATAATTTTCACTCTTTGTACATATCAAATGGATATATCTACACAGCCTAATGTGTAAGCAAACATTAACATATCTGTACATGTGAATACTGGGCCACAAGTCAATGTGAAACTCCAGCATTAGGAAGTACATCTGCCTCAGTTGTGTTTCCATTACCCTTTAGTGCATGGTTCGCACAGATGTGCATGTCATTGGAAAGCATGTGGTGGGGCAGCTGCCATTCCTTCTCAGGGGTACCTGATGTTACCGTTGGAGAGGAGACACACTTAGTGTTCGGTGTTAAGCATTTTGGGCGCTTGTAGCTGCTTTGCCCTACCCTCAAGCACTCACTGAATGTAGGCCTAAAAGGTTCTCTTGTGTGCTTCACTTTTAGGGGGGATCCTTGCATCTTTCACTTTCAGACCCCAACTCTACTTTGTTTCTGGTTAGACAAGGCGGGATGTTCTTCCTTCCCACACAGTTGATGTGGCAGCACAGAGTGGTCTGTGGAGACTGCCTTACTTGTCATCAGAAAGGTTCTGTCTTGGCCATTTTCGAGGAGAGATCTCTGAGAGAGCTACAGACTAAATGTGTGATTCAAAACCTAGAGTGAGTCGGTGGGCCGAGGAGGCTACACTTGAGGAGTTTCTCTCTCTCCCTCTCTCTCTCCATCTCAGTCCCCCCCCCCCAACATATTTTCAATTGAGGCATATTTATCTTTCCTTACTATAAGAATGATAAAACTGGGGCCAGCGCCATGGCTCATTTGGTTAATCCTCCACCTGCGGCGCCAGCATCCCATATGGGCACCGGGTTCTGGTTCCAGTTGCTCCTCTTCTAGTCCAGCTCTCTGCTGTGGCCCAGGAGGGCAGTAGAGGATGGCCCAAGTGCTTGGGCCCCTGCACCTGCATGGGAGACCAGGAAGAAGCACCTGGCTCCTGGCTTTGGATTGGCATAGCACTGGCCATGGCGGCCATTTGGGGAGTGAACCAATGGAAGGAAGACCTTTCTCTGTCTCTCTCTCTCACTGTCTAACTCTATCTGTCAAATAAATAAATAAAAGAATGATAGAACCAAATGTTTTTATAATATTCATTCAGTGGATCATTGAATGTCAAGGGCTTAATTTTGGCTCACTCACAAACTGGAGTGTGTTGTGTGTGTGTGTATGCGTGTTTAACAGACAATCTTTTATAATAGGTAGAGAGGATAAATATATTCTGCATTCATTGTTCATTTTTTTTAAATGAAGAATACCCTATGCACTGAAGTATGTGTTATACATGTTTATGTTTATAAAAATTATTTTTATTTCATGGTAAAGCAAAAATTTGGGGTATTAAGATATGTTCAGTTAAGAATAAGCCTGATGAAAATTTTTCTGCAGTTTAAGATTGTGCTGTGCAAACTCTTACTAGAACCTGGCAGTTTGCAAAGGCAGAAGTAAAGAAAGCATTCTCTAATGTTGTTCATGTAGGTAGCATAGAATCCTGAAATCCAGACTCCTCAGTGCTTTATCTTTTGCTTGTATTGCTGGGGTGAAATAGGCCATCATTAAGATCCATTCCAGCTTCAACAAGCTATTAATGAAATGTTGATTGCCAGACAGAAAATGTGCATTTTGTTGGTTGAAGGAGTTGCATTTGCACAAGGCTGCCCTGAACCACTCTGAGTGTTAATAAGTGCCAGAGGACTTGCAGCAAATCAAAACACAAGTGCTGCTAAAATGAATTTATAAGAAAAAAAATGATTATTTTGCTTGAAAAGTCACAGGGTGGCCTGCAGAATCTAAGGCACTGAGGCTTTGAGAATAGATGAGAATAAATACTAACGGTGTTATCTGAATATACATTGTAAGAAGAATCCAAATGATCTAATATGTTCCCTTGTTATTTTCTGCTTGCAAACATAGACAGCTAATTTTTATTTTTCAGTTTTCATTTTAAAGCAAAACCCAGAATTGATGGCTGCTGTGGAAGACCCAAAGCTACTAGGAGGAAATTACTGCATGGCATCCCTTCTTTAACATTTATTTATTTATTAAGATGTATTTATTTATTTGAGTGGCAGAGTTAGAGAGAGAGGGAGATGGAGAGATAGAGAGAGAAAGATCTACTATCTGCTGGTTCACTCCCCAAACCTGCAGTGGCTAGAGCTGGGCCTATCTGAAGCAAGGAGCCAGGAGCTTCATCAGGGTTTCCCACATAGGTGCCACAGTCAGAGGCTTAACCTACACCTATGGCACTGGTACTGTCTTTAACCTTTAAAATGTGTTATTGACTTTTAGTGGTTTTATGTTAAATTATACTTTGTTGCAAACTTGATTATATCCAAATGCTGCAGACATTTAAAATAAGCATGCGAGAAGTTTGGGGGTTTTATTCCCTGGAAATTTACTTTGACATCTGTCTGCTCTGTTTTCTACTGCACCACTGGACAGTGTCTGCTAGAAGCCCAGGGAAGGGCCTTGTTACTTCCTTTGAATTCTTTGTTTCCTTCATGTCATCATTAGTGACAACAAAGAAAAAGTCCTCCTTTGTTGTGGTAGTCTTCTCCAGCTCCCTAACAGAGTATCAGTTCTCAAATAGCAGAAACAAATGTTTATTTTCTCAAAATTCCAGAGTATGATGGGCCAAAACCATGGGGTTAATCAGGTAGTTTTGGGGGAGATCTTTCCTCCTGTCTTCCAGATGACTGCCTTATCATTGTATCCTCACATGTTGGACAGAGAGATAGCTCTGTGTCTCTTCCTCTTTGCATAAAGATACCAGTCCTGTTTTACATCTTTATTTAACCATTATTACCTCTGAAAAGATCCTGCCTCCAAATGCAATCATATGGGAACTGGAGCTTCAACATGCGAATTTTGCAGTGGCACATGGTTCAGCTCACAACAATTTTTAAAATTATTTTAAAATATGACCCCTTTTCCCACAAAGTTGTTAATTCATCAGCTTACAATATTTTTCTACTTGCTTTTCCAATTTGACTCCAGTTGAAAAATGACACATGAGATCATTGGATTTTTCTTTTTTCCTGATAGGAATTCTATTCCACTATCTGACTTTTAAATGTAAGTCCACTTCTTATTAGTCACCAGCTGTCTGCATCTTATGGATGCAAATACTCAGTGCTGATTTCTGAAACAATGTGAAAGGTGCACAATTCTTCAAATGAGAGCTCAGGAAAGAAATACGGTGTTTCTTATTACTCCAGGATGTTCTTTTCAGGTTTAGTAAACTTTACTTCATTAATTCATTTTGCTATATTTTTACCCAACACCTAGTAATTGTCAATCACTATTCTAAGCATTAATGCGATACTGGAAGAGGAAATTTCACCCCTCAAGGTGCTCAAAATGTCCTCTTCTGGAACTAAAAGAGATGCTCACCATTCTCATGCACAGTAAGCTTCTCTTCTATGTTTGCCCTTTGGTTATTGTTGTATGACATCTCTTTTGCTAGGCTCTGGTTGTGAAGTTCAGTCATTTTCACTGGAGAAAAAAAAAATCAAGTGTCTTATAATGTGCCTGTCTATAAAACTGTGGGTAAAGTGAGAGCTGTAGGTTTCTACTCTGCCTACCTGTTAGAATGACCTAGGGAGCTTGAAACATGTACCCTTCCTGGCTCCAACCAGTGAGGGTTCTTGGTCTTTGATGAGTCTGGTTCATGAGTCTGATGGAAAAGCTCCCTGGTTGCAGCATTGAAACATCTCCTCACTGATCTCAAATGTCATATTCCATGTATTTTTGAAATCATACTGAATTTCTAAAATTATACTCTGAACAAGTTTTAAAAATTACTCATGTTCCCCAGCATGTTATTCATGTTCCCCAGCATGTGTGTATTGAAGGGGCTGTGAATACTGCTTCTAAGAAAAATAATCCCTGTTTGACTCTAATTTAGGATAATCTCCTTACATTTTATTTTGAGTAAGTGAGGGAGATTGAATCCCATTAAATTTTCATATACAACAGGCAGTTTAATTGTAACAGAAGGGGAGACTTCTGAGAAATTAACATGATATTTAATTGCTGGGAAGGACCTTGTGTATCATGCCCAGTTTTTTCAGTTAACCTTGAAGGAGATGGTTTACCTTAAAAATATTAGGAAGTGGAACGAAGTAAAGATGGCTATGTTTTAGAAATATCCAAGGTGAAGGAGAGTGTGGGATGGATGGGGAAGGGGCAAACACAGTTGGAAAACTGGCAGGCCATCATAGCAATCCAGAGAAGAAATGGTGAAGATGTGAACTATATTACTGGATGCAAAAAGAGAATAGACTGTTACCAAGAAATATTATGAAAGAATGAATAGAATTTATGGCAAATAAAGCCATTTATGGTTTCACTTTTGGCATATGGGTGACTTGGTGAAACCATTTATTGAGAAAGGGAAGATAGGAAGGGGAGATTTGGGTCATAATTTTAAAACATGCTGAGCAAAGAGGACATCCATGGAAAGTTGCTCAGGATAGCCATATCCTTCAGGAAACCTGGTTGAGCTACAGAAAATAGTTGTGAGATGCTACATCGCATTGGAAGATAGGAGGATGTACAGAGTTGCTCCTGGAGGATGTGCTGTTCTGGAGAGAAACATGGACAGAACCCTATAGTTAAAGAGAAACAGAGAAAAAGACCAGTTAGAGATCAAGCAGAGAAGTGAGGAACACTTGGAAGGAATGTGACATCCTGGAGGTTGAACAGGAGATTTTCAAGGAGGAGTTGGTCAGCCGTGGCCAACTGTGCATGAAGACCGAGTAATAATTGCTACATGTGGAGAGTATCAGACAACTTTCTAATTGTGCTAGGTGTATTCAGACACTTAATTCACACACTAACTCACAGAGATAGCTGTCATTATCCCCTCATTTTACAGATGAGGAAGCCAAAGTGCAGACAGTACCTTGCCAAAGACGACACAGTTAATGAATGGCACAGGGAGGGTGTGAGCAGGAAGATCCTTAATGACCCTGCAGAACCATCTGGAGAATGAAGAAATGGGCACTTAGGACTCAAGTCATCGTTGCACTTAAACTAGGCAGGGATCTCGTGAGAGCAGATTGCAGTAAATGCTGAGTATCCGAGACTGAAGGAGGCAGAATTAGGATAAACAAAATATGCTCTTGTAAATGCTGTGCCTGTGCAGGAAAGACCCACAGTAAGGTAGAATGGCTGATAAAATGTGATTGTATATGAAGATGGAAGAGGCAGGATGCCCTCCTATTCTGCTAGGAAATAGCCAAGAAAACTACCAAAGGTTAAGTTACACACATCCCTAAGGTAGTTTCCTAGGGAGGTGAAGGAGGCTGGGGAACTGGAATGTAAGGGGGCCAGAGTCAGCATTCACTACCTCTGGGGATAGAGGGGAGATGGAAGGGATATGAGAAGTAACAGCATTTAACGGTGAGAAAAAGAACACCCCCATTCCTTCTGATTAAGCACAAAGTGCAGGGCCTGCTCAGAGGGCGAGTTCAACTTTCTCAATAGGCAGCAATGCTAATTCATCCACTCAGGATGGAGGTATCTTTCTTGGTTAGCATATTCTTCAATTTCACTTATTGAATTCAGTTAATATTTCTTCTCCTCCGAAAAGAGAAAGACCAGTCCCAAGCAAAACACCTCACAAAGAACAGCAAAGACAGCCTTTTGCATAGCTTGTGTCTGGAATTCCCCATGAGGAGTCTGACATTGATTTGCTGTTCGCAGCTACATCTCAGTGTACTGAACTAGAAGAGAACCAACGGGCGATGCGTCCAGTCAGATTGGCAGTGATTGGCCCGCCTGTGGGAAGATGTGAACTGAATTAATAATACTCCAAACTGTAGCAGAAAGAACCTTGGAGAAAAGATGTCTTCAGATGAAATCCCAAGTGCAGATTTTCTCCCCCTCTCACTTAACAGGCGGAGTGGTTGCAAAGGGCAAATTCAACAACTTTCTACAGGCAGCCCAGCCACTGTCAGTCTCACTTGAAAAGGAAAGGATGTACGTTCTCTAGAAAGCTCTCATCCCTTGAGACACAGGCACGGCTTTCGTGTTCAATCACTGTATTTAATTCAATTATGTGCCCCCGCCACCCCCAACAGTCTGCCTTACAAGGAAGGTTGAGAGGAGAGTGATGCTTGATGCTTCAGCAAGTCCCAAATGATGCACATTCTTTATTAGGGAATTCAATAAAGAATGAGCTCTTATTCACCCAGCTGCTTCCTCTGGGAAGTCATCTTGGGGCTCCAGCTGTCTGTGGCAGGCGAGTGACAGGGTCTACTCCGTGCATTTACTTATTTTCCTATTAATTAATTTATTTTAAGATCGGATCAGCTAGTTGTCTTTTTTTTTTTTAAAAAAAAGCATTTCAAGTCAACTTAAAATATTCATTGTTTTGGTTGTTAAACTGTCAAATCCCACTCCAATATTTTCAGGATACAGTTATCTAGAAGGAGTTATGTTCAGGTTTAATAATTCTTTACTTCCTTTTTGTCTTATCTGGACTCCTGTTGGCTTATTTCAAAGAATCTTTACAATTTGTTTTTATAATGAATTGAGTAACAGGAGGAAAATACTGCAATTCAGTTATGTTGATTTTTTTTTTTTTAACAGGCAGAGTGGATAGTGAGAGAGACAGACAGAAAGGTCTTCCTTTTTGCCGTTGGTTCACCCTCCAATGGCTGCTGTGGCCGGCTCATCTCGCTGATCCGAAGCCAGGAGCCAGGTGCTTCTCCTGGTCTCCCATGCGGGTGCAGGGCCCACGGACTTGGGCCATCCTCCACTGCCTTCCCGGGCCATAGCAGAGAGCTGGCCTGGAAGAGGGGCAACCGGGATAGAATCCGGCGCCCCAGCTGGGACTAGAACCTGGTGTGCCGGCGCCGCAAGGCAGAGGATTAGCCTGTTAAGCCATGGCACCGGCCATGTTGATTTTATTCTTAGAAATGATTCTAATAAAATCATGCCATCAAAATTTTGTGAAATTAAAATTGAGATGTTACGAGTTCAAAAAAGATGTCATAACAATCTGAAAACTCTTGTATTTTCTTAGTGTAATGAATGACATCCTTGTCAATCAGTTAATTAGTAGTTAAACTTCTTAAGCAGTCAGAACTGGTTGGTTGGTGAAAAATTTGTCCCATGAAACTGGTAACTCAGGAACTAAAAAGATAAAAAATGAGTAGGCCAGGGCCAGCGCCGCAGCTCACTAGGCTAATCCTCTGCCTGTGGCGTGGGCACCCAGGGTCCTAGTCCCAGTTGGGGCACCAGATTCTGTCCCAGTTGCTCCTCTTCCAGTCCAACTCTCTGCTGTGGCTTGGGAGTGCAGTGGAGGATGGCCCAGGTCCTTGGGCCCTGCACCCACGTGGAAGACTAGGAGGAAGCACCTGGCTCCTGGCTTCGGATCAGCGCAGTGCACCGGCCGCAGCACGCCAGCCCTAGCAGCCACTTCGGGGTGAACCATCAGAAAAAGCAAGACCTTTCTCTCTGTCTCTCTTTCTCACTGTCTAACTCTGCCTGTGCAAAAAAAAAAAAAAAAAAAAAAAAAAGTAGACCATATAAGCAAGCATAATTTCAAGAAAGCTTGCCTAGTATTATTTTTGCATTAGTGAGTTACATATCTTCCAGTTATTTCAGAATACAAATGCATGACTATTATATTGCATTAAAATAGTGCCCATGAATACCTATTATGAGCCCATGTTTCCCAAACTCGAGTCTATACAGATTTCTTTAAGAAAATGTCACAAAATCTCATGAACATGTACTCTCTGGGGCTGGCACTGTGACACATGGGTTAAGTCTCTGCTTACTATCATGGCATCATATATCGGCTTCAGTTCTTGCTGCTCTGCTTCCAATCCAGCTCCCAGCTGATGAGCCTGGGAAAGTAGTAGATGGCTGAGGTCCTTGGGCCCCTTCCACCCACATGGGAGACTCCTGGTTTTGCCTGGCCTACCCCTGACCATCGTAGCCTTTTAGGGGAATGAACCAGTATATGGAATACTTGCTCTTGCTCACTGTCTCTCCCTCCCTCCCTCCCTCCCTCTCTCCCCCTCTCCTTCCCTTTCTCCCTCTCTCTCTCCCTCCTTCCGTTTCTCCCTCTCTCTCTCCCTCCCGTCCTCCCTCTCTCCCTCTCTCAGCCTTTCATATAAATAATATTTTATGTATATATTAACATGTACTCTGTGATTTTGAGAAATACTGGCTAAACAACTGAAACTTCATTAAAGTATCTTTTAATGTAAATAATCACAGAAAATGGAAAAAAAATACCTTTATATAAAGCTAATTTTAGATTCCAATTGCAATGAAAGTTAAAAACAAAGCAACCAAAAAAATGGTATAACTCATGGACCTACAAGTTTCTGCACATGGACTTAGTTTGAACTACATTGCTAGAGGCACTGTTTAACCATCAGTAGAAACTTCTCAACAGTTCTTTTCTTTTTCATGCATGTGTTAAACTGTGAGTTTCTCTGAGCCTTATATTTAATTCAGTCTCTGGATTCTCCTTCCAAGTTTTACTCATCTTTGTAGGATCTGAAAATAATGAGCGCATCAACAACAACAAAGAGCACCTTCTGAAACTCTTTCCCCAAGCTATTGGTGGGTCTATTTTGATTTTTCTTCCATTCAGATGGGAAAAACATGTTTCCTATTTGAAGGATGATCTCATTAGGAGCTTATTTAGTCACAGATATAATTTGATAAATTTTATCCATAGCATGTATTTGTTGAGTGCCAGTTGAATATGAGTGGTGGGGGCACAATTAATGTTCTAATTAATGAATAATATTTCCTGTTCATTTTTATGGATAGTTTTCCATTCATATCTTTCCTGAAGACATTTTTAAAATACAAGCTCCTATTTTTCTTTAAGTTTTACTAACTTGATGGGAAGATTAGGATCACTGCAAATAAGTGAGTAATGAAGTAAACAGAATTAGAGGCAAACAGCAGAGAAGAACTTCTGGGAAGTGGAATTTAAGCAGTGTCCTGATAGGAAACTAAGCTTGGGATGAATAAAATAGGAACAGGAAGGCATTCTAGACAGAAAGTACCAAAGAATTAGAGGGGGAACATCTTTTTTGGGTGACCAAGATCAAAACAAGAGGCCTAATTCAGATTCTGATTTTAAGAACTTCCCAGGACAGTTTCTGAAAGACTGATGGTGAAGGCTTCGGACACAGATGCTGGAAATTTCTGATCAGGAGGCTGCAATCCACAAAGCAATGTTTCTGGGAAATTGTTTGGCAGTGGTGGGGAAAAGGATTTGAAAATTCAGTGCAGGATAGCTCCTTATTTTTGTTATCTGCAGTGAAATATTTAGAGGAGTGTGTAGACATAGAGTTATCTTTATTTTGTAAGCATTTTCTCGGTAACAATGACAGCAGAGAGAAGGTGGAAAATTCTTCGTGGTTGTGAATTTGATTGTTCCTCACCTATGGCATTCTCTCTCCATGGGGTTGTATTGTTGACCCTGTAATTTTAAACACTGCCTATCTCTTTGCCTTTTTGTTACCCTTCTTGCCTGCTCATCATATTGATTGCCTAGGGAGCTATTTCTTAACTTTACCCACTGTTCATATTTGGGCCTGTACAATTCTTTGTTCTGGGAGGCTGTCTGATGTTGTATATTCGGTAGCATCTATCCTATTCTCCTTATCCTTCCAAACCTAACAGCTAAAAATATCCCATGCATTGTCTGATGTTGCCCAAGGGAAACTCCTTGTCAAGAACCACTGGCTTTGCAAAATGTTAAGCATTTGTGCTGGGAAAAGAGACATTCTATTGACTGTAGGATCGTTGCTTAGCTCTGAGCTTTGTGAGGACTGAAGTTGTCAGAGAGCCACAGATATCAGCCGTGTGATTTGATGTGTAGTCTCTGCCTGCATATTCCAGCTTTTCCTCTCTCCTTTGCATTATTGTTTTATTTGATAATAACCCAGAACTGTCCATTTAACTGTGAATTGTCTGTATGTCTTGGTTTTCCTGGAAGGGTCTTTGTTTATACCTATTTCTACTTTTCCTGCCTGGTTTTTGTTGTAGTATAACTCTCTAAAGTGCCCTGGGTTGGATGGCAAATTAGTTGATCCTCCCAGTTTGGAAAATTGCCATAAATATAGGGGATCTACCTGGGGATATAGGAAAGGGAGAGGCAAGGGGACAGTTAACCTGAAAGAACATGAAACCAACCAGGAGAGGAGGCAAAGGCATTTAAAAGAGAGGGAAAAGGATGCTTTTTAGGATGAGACAATGAAATGGAGAAATTGAAAAGTTAGACCAACATGCTAAAACAAGAAGCCGAAAATCATTTTTCCAAACTTCAATTTTAAATCTACCTGTCCAGCTGATATCCTATCTGGCAAAGTGGGCAGTGGCATTTTGAGGCTATAGATTCTAAATGTGATCAGTATTTATTTATTATAAAAGGATAAGGATTGATTCCTATACATTGTCCAAAAGGAGAGGAGGGTCAGTGCCCTTGCCATGAATTTGCATATGTGGTGATATGGAAATGCTCCGATTACCTTCTTTTCCTTTTATCTGAAGGTTTATTACCAAGACATAACTACAGAAGATCCAGCCTACCATTACACATATAGATTTCAAAGACTTGGGAAGAAATCTTATTTCAGTGTCTGTAGTTGGTTTTATTAAAAGCAGTTTAAATTCCCCTGCCTAGAGCAGTTTGGAATTATAGAGATGGGCTGAAGAAATTTACATTTTAATTGAGGCAGAAGACAAAATAGGGCATGGTGCAGCATTCACACATTACAAGGGAGAATAAATAAGATACATATCAGCTGGGAAAAAGAAATGACTGGCCGTTCTTCAGTGCCTCTTACACTTAGTTTTTTCTTATGGCAGTCAGCTATGTTAGGGCTGCTAAGCAAAGATGATTTGCCTAGTCAAAATGTTTACCATTCCAGAAAGTTCTTACATCGAAATCTTTTCATGCTGTAATGCAAACATACAAATACTCAAGCAGGCTTGTATTTGTGTGTGCAAGTATGTATGGTAGTGTCTACAAACATGAATATAATATGTCAAATTTCTATAAATATAGATAAGAAGTCTCCACAAACTATATAGGAAATGATTTTAAAGCATGAGAAATAACTAAGCATTATTGGAAAATGAATTTTATCTGTTAAGCATCATTTGAGCTGTTGTGTTGTACTTTTATAGAAATAGAATTTTTCGGCTGGTACCGTGGCTCACTTGGCTAATCCTCCACCTGCAGCGCTGGCACCCTGGGTTCTAGTCCTGGTTGGGGCGCTGGATTCTGTCCTGGTTGTTCCTCTTCCAGTCCAGCTCTCTGCTGTGGCCCAGGAAGGCAGTGGAGGATGGCCCAAGTGCTTGGGTCCCTGCACCCACGTGGGAGACCAGGAGGAAGCACCTGGCTCCTGGCTTCGGATCGGCACAGCGCACCGGCCGTAGCAGACATTAGGGGAGTGAACCAACGGAAGGAAGACCTTTCTCTCTGTCTCTCTCTGTCTATAACTCTACCTGTCAAATAAAAATAATAAAAAATAGAATTTTTCTCTGTAGATGAATATCTGCTAAGTGATTAGTGTGAAATCTCTGAAGGGTAGGGAGGATCTGTTTCCTCAAGGTGTGTTAATAACTCATTGCTGTTTTTTCCCTGTTCATGTTCATTGTATGTCTGGTTAATTTGCAGAAAATCAAGTTGAAAATTCAGTTATCATAAGGAAAAAAGGAATAAACATCAAAGATGGAATATAATAAAGACCTTTTAAAATTATGGTACTAGTGTCAAAAATAATTTTCAGTAAACTGTAATTAAGCATATTTACTCCTTAACTTTAATCTCCATCAACTGTATGGTATCGTCTATCAACTGTACATGTGTTTTATATTCATACAAACTTTTAGTCAACATAATTATGAATTATGACTTTGATTAATCATAATGCTTGTTCCCTAATGAGTCAAAACAGTTATTGGACACATAGAAAATATAATCATATGTGGTGATATGAAAATGCTCCAATTACCTTCTTTTCCTTTTATCTGAAGGTTTATAGCCAAGACATAACTACAGAAAATGTAATTCCTGTCCCCAAGTACATATCTCTCAAGTATGGGGGTCAAATGAATTCTCTATTTGTAGCTGCCAAAACTTGTAATGTGCTTCTTAATTGACTATGACTTTACTTTTTGCTTTTCCTAGAGTTTTGTCATGACATTTTATAGTTTTTAAATAAACAATATCATGGTTTCAGATTATCACTAAGATTGCATATCTTTTAATCATATACTATTATTAAAGATATTTCTCATAAGGATATTTGTTCTTGGAGTTGTCTTGTCCACTGTTTTAGTTTTATATGATGATTTTTCAGTGCTGCCTCACGACAGTCACTTCCAAATTTGTTTACTTTTCACTCCTGGTCCATTCTCATTTGATTATGGTTGGTATGTTTAAATCACTTTCTGCCTCTTTTTCCTTCTGCCTCTCCCTTGATCAGCGTTCCTATATGGGTTCTGTCTTTCATTTATTACAATGAACTTTCAGAAAGGTATTTGAGAAGCAAAATTTTTGATTCTTTGAAAATATCAAATATTATTAATTTGGCCACCATAATTAATAGCACAGCTGAAAATACATCATGGAGTTCAAATTACTTTCCCTTAGAATTTTGAAGACATTGTTTTGTAACATTATGACTTCCCACAACACCAATGAGAAACAGAAAGCTAATTGGATTCTCATTCATTTGTGGATGGACCCTTTTTCCTTTTGGGACAGTTTTAGGATATACTGTGAGTCTCTGGAGACCTACAGTTTCACTGAGTTTGGACTTTCAATGAGTGGAGACTGCTGCCCACTTAACCACATACCAGTTCCTTTATTTTGTGAATTTTTCAGTTACAGGGGATTTTTAACCTGCATTTTTTTTCAGCTCCTTCAATTTTTATGTCCTTTCTTAAAAATTTTGTCAATTGGCTTCCTAGGTTAATTCTTTGTTTGTTCATTCTTTTCTTACAATTTTCATTCATTCGTTGTTTTTTTTTGTTTTGTTTTGTTTTGTTTTTTTGCTCAATGCAAAAATAGGACTCCTCAACTTCTTTAATTTTCCTCTAGTTTAATACTGATTTTTAAACTCCAATAACTTTCTTCTTGGACTTCTCCTTGATACCTGTTCTGTCTTTATAGATGCATAATTTTCTATATCCATAATGGGACTATTTTTTTAACTTTTATTTAATGAATATAAATTTCCAGTGTATAGCTTATGGATTACAATGACTTCCCCCTCCCATAACTTCCCTCCCACCCGCAACCCTCCCCTCTCCCACTCCCTCACCCCTTCCATTTGCATCAAGATTCATTTTCAATTCTCTTTATATACAGAAGATCAATTTAGTATAAAGATTTCAACAGTTTGCACCCACACAGAAACACAAAGTGAAACATACTGTTTGAGTACTAGTTATAGCATTAAATCACAATGTACAGCACATTAAGGACAGAGATCCCACATGAGGAGCAAGTGCACAGTGGCTCCTGTTGTTGACCCAACAAATTGACACTCTAGTTTATGGCGCCAGTAACCACCCTAGGCTGTCGTCATGAGTTGCCAAGGCTATGGAAGCCTTCCAAGTTTGCCGACTCTGATCATATTTAGACAAGGTCATAAAAGACAGAGTGAGGATAGTAACCAATGATCCTAAGAGTGGCATTTACCAGGTTTGAACAATTATACAGCATTAAGTGGGGAAGAGGACCATCAGTACACACAGGTTGGGAGTAGAGCCATTGGTGGTAGAGTAGAGGTTATGATTACAAAGGAATGAGGCCCAAGTACGCTAGACAGGGTCTAAAATAATGGGACTATTATATGGCTCCTTTATGTTATGTGTGTTATATCCATGTTTCTTAGGGATGTGTGTTCTTTTGGCTCACCTTAGTTTTTTTGAATTGTGTTTTTACTTTTCCAAATGTGTTTGATAATCATTGGTAGTTCACTCATTTTTATGAAAAAAATAGTATGTGGAGTAGTGTGGGTCTCTGTCATCACATAAACATACTTCCCCAGAGATTTCTCCATTCCAACTCATGGCTGGCCAAGTGAGTGAGTGACCTGGCTGGTTTCCCTAGAGAGTGCTAGGAGGATGTGTGATCTATTAGGGAGATTACAAAATGAGAATGAAGCTCAGCACTACCCAGGGAAATCATTCAATTTTTTTGAAGAGAAGTTTCATAGTTTTGTAAATAGAGAAACTTTCATTAGTAATGATCATTCAAGAAATACCAGAGAGTGATGGGTGGTGAATGGCAGAATTCTTCCTTAGGAAGACTTACCTCATTTCTTGCCCTGTTTTCTCTATTTATTTTATCTGAATTTCTGCATCTTTATCATAAAGGAAGGCTCTCACTTTTTTTAGAGGCTTTGTCTTGGGGATGGTTTAAGATTAGTGTCCCTGGCTTTGTTTAAAACAGTGATATGGTCTTGCCCCTTTTTTTTTTCTGTTTTCCAGGTATCTATTAAAAAAAAAAAAAAAAACAACTCCATTAAGACCTGGTCATTCCCTCACCCCAATATTTCTCAATCCCACTTTAGTAGGATTTTGGGAATGAGGCAACAGAAAATCCTAAATTTGGTGTTTTATACCAGAAATACTATTATTTATTTATTTATTTATTTTCATTTATTAAACTTTTATTTAATGAATATAAATTTCCAAAGTACAGCTTATGCGTTACAATGGCTTCCCCCCTCCCATAACTTCCCTCCCGCCCGCAACCCTCCCCTTTCCCGCTCCCTCTCCCCTTCCATTCACATCAAGATTCATTTTCAATTCTCTTTATATAAAGAAGATCAGTTTAGTATATATTAGGTAAAGATTTCAACAGTTTGCCCCATATAGCAACACAAAGTGAAAAAACTACCATTGGAGTACTAGTTATAGCAATAAATAAGAGTGTACAGCACATTAAAGACAGAGATCCTACATAATATTTTTTTTAAATTAGTTTTCTATGTCATTTCCAATTTAACACCAGGTTGTTTTTTTTTTCATTTCCAATTATCTTTATATACAGAAGATCGATTCTGTATATAATTAGTAAAGACCTCATCAGTTTGTACCCACACAGAAACACAAAGTGTAAAAATACTGTTTCAGTACTAGTTATAGCATCACTTCACATTAGACAACACATTAAGGACAGATCCCACATGGAGTGTAAGTACACAGTGACACCTGTTGCTGACTTAACAATTTGACACTCCTGTTCATGGCAGTGTCAAATTGTTAAGTTATTTATTTATTTAAGAGACAGAAAAACAGAGAGAACAGATAGTGAGAACGTCCATCCAGTTGTTACTTTCTGCCTGAAAGAAACTGAGGCTGGACTAATCAAATGAAAGGAGCTGGGAACTCAGTTCAGGTCTCCCATGTAAGCAGGAAGGATCCGACTACTGGAGCTATCATTGGCCGCACCCCTAGGGCACACATTAGCAGGAATCTGGAATTGGAAGTGGGGCTAGGACTGAAACTCCAGCCCTTCAAGGCACTCCAGACCAAACTTTGCATAGTTCAAAGCAAAATAATTATTTTAAGCCAATGCTTAATACCACTAAATGTGGTATTATTTTTATTTTTTTAAATCTATTTTTTTAACTTGGAAAGGGCAAGTAGGAAGTCTTAAGTAATTTTAAAAGGTCTTGATATTTGTTTACATACATAAATCCTTTTAACCACAATGTACCCCAGAAGTTTTATAAATCTGAAGTAATAACTCCTGTTCAGTATATATTATGTTTATGTTTTGATGAAAAGACATAGAATGTGTGAAAGCATTGAAAACATTCAAAATACTATGGAATCTGAAAGTACCATCATCGTCATCATCATCATCATCATCACAGGAAATATATAGCTTAAAGCAAACATATTTTTTAACTTTTCTTTAATATATTTTATTTAATAAATATAAATTTCCAAAGTACAGCTTTTGGATTACAGTGGCTTTTTCACCGCATAATTTCCCTCCCACCCAGAACCCTCCCATCTCCCGCTCCCTCTCCCATCAAGATTCATTTTCAATTATCTTTATAAACACAAGATCAATTTAGTATATATATTAAGATTTCAACAGTTTGCACCCACACAGAAACACAAAGTGTTAACTACTGTTTGAGTACTAGTTATAGCATTAATTCACATTATACAGCACATTAAGGACAAAGATCCTACATGGAGAGTAAATGCACAGTGACTCCTGTTGTTGACTTAACAATTGACACTCTTGTTTATGGCGTCAGTAATCACCCTAGGCTCTTGTCATGAGTTGCCAAGGCTATGGAAGTCTCTTGAGTTCGACAACTCTGATCTTATTTAGACAAGGCCATAGTCAAAGTGGAAGTTCTCTCCTCCCTTCAGAGAAAGGTACTTCCTTCTTTGATGGCTTGTTCTCCTGGGATCTCACTCACAGAGATCTTTCATTTAGGTCATTTTTATTTTGCCAGAGTGCCTTGGCTTTCCATGCCTAAAATACTCTCATGGGCTTTTTAGCCAGATCTGAATGCCTTAAGGGCTGATTCTAAGGCCAGAGTGCTATTTAGGACATCTGCCATTCTATGAGTCTGCTGTGTATCCCACTTCCCATGTTGGATCGTTCCCTCCTTTTTAATTCTATCAGTTAGTATTAGCAGACACTAGTCTTGTTTATATGATCCCTTTGACACTTAATCCTATCCTTATGATCAATTATATATCCCATAATTTATTTATCCAATCTTCTGTTGATGGGAATTTAGGTTGATTCAAGGACTTAGCTATTGTGAATTGAGCTGCAATAAACATTGAGGTGCAGACAGCTCTTTTATTTGCCAATTTAATTTCCTTTGGGTAAATTCCAAGGAGTGGGATGGCTGGATTGCATGGTAGGGTTATATTCAGGTTTCTGAGGAATCTCCAAACTTACTTCCATAGTGGCTTTACCAGTTCGGATTCCCACCAACGGTGGGTTAGTGTCCCTTTTTTCCCACATCTTTGTCAGCATCTGTTGTTGGTAGATTTCTGTATGTAAGCCATTGTAACTGGGCTAAGGTGAATATTTCCTATGTAAAATTTGAAAAGTATGAATCTTATTTAATTGTTCCCATGTATTTCATAAAAATTTAATTTGACTTAATTCTTTTCTTGTATATCATAAAATATCAAATTCTGGTAGACAGTATCTGTCACCATATAATTGTAGATAGGTTGAAGAGCTTTTTAAGAGGATAAAGATTAGATTTCTAAGGCTGTATGTTCTTACTCTCTTTAGATGGTTCCTTTTGCCGTCCCAACACTAACATTGTCCTGGCTCTTAAGAGGCCTCTTCAGTTTCTCTCAGTACCTGGTTTCACTCATCCCTTTGTGAAATCTCCCCAACCCAACATCCTGCTCTGTTCTCATTTACCTTCTACATCAGTTTTGCACACTGTTTAATACTTATTGTATGTAAAGTGAGCTCATTATTTCCTGTTCAGTAAACCATTCCTGCTTCTGAACTGTCCTATTAACTTTCTATCACCTTTTGCAAGAATTCTGGATTAGTGCTTGTATAGATTAATTCAACAGACTTTTATGGAACACTTGTGGTGTGCTAGAAAGTCTAGTAAGTGCTCAACACAGAAAAGATAATATGTTGCCATTTTTCCCCTTAGGTAACAACCAAACAAATGAATTGTCTCAGCATATGGTGGTTTGTTTTTTACCACAGAATTTGCATGGAATGCTGTAAAAATCAACATTCATGCCAGGGAGTGCATTGGAGGATGGCCCAAGTGCTTGGGCCCTGCACCCCATGGGAGACCAGGATAAGCACCTGGCTCCTGCCATCAGATCAGCACGGTGCGCTGGCCGCAGCGCGCCAGCTGCGGCAGCCATTGGAGGGTGAACCAACGGCAAAAAGGAAGACCTTTCTCTCTGTCTCTCTCTCTCACTGTCCACTCTGCCTGTCAAAAAAAAATAATCAACATTTATGTTTGTATATCTCTCTGTTGACTAAGCAATGTCATATTCAAGTTTAATCCTTAAAACTGCCTCCTGAGGTGCAGTTGTTACAATCTTTAGGTTCTTGAAGCCAAGTAACTTGCTAAATGTCCCCTGTTTGCCCCTTATGTGAGTGGTAGAAACTTAGGACTCGGTCATTCTCTTTCCTGTGGGCCAGCTTTGGCCCCAACTCTATGACAGGAGGAGACCCTGTGTTTTGGATGTCTTTGAAGATCAACTTGATATGCAGAGTGGGGCTGGATGCATAGGAGCCCATCACTTAATGTTTAGTATTTGATAAATAAATGAAATATTTTTAAACTGAAAGCATATTAAATCTTAGCATAAATGAGAATTTCCAATCAGCCCCTCTGGAAGTAGAATGGATTGCCTCATTCCCAAAAAGGATTCAAACAAGTTTTTAGATAAATTATTTTCATTAAGGTAGATAATATCTATGCATATGATAAGATGTTTGAATAAGTGGACCTCTAAGATTTCTTCCAGCTCTGTGTTTCTATGGTTAATCTCCTTCTTTAGTGACACTGCTTCCATAGACTGGGATTGATTTTTTTTAAGATGCAGATACCATTTACTTAAGCCACTAATTCTCAAGAGATAAAGAGTTGCTATTTAATACAATTGTGAAAACTCATCATCAATCAATACAATTCAAGATATTGACTTTCCTGAGTGCTCACTCTGATGACTTAATTTAGAACATTTCATGTGCATATAGTTCATTATCACCTTCCATATTGTGCAGTGTCTTGTTTGAGGATTGAACTTTGGCATCATTTTTTTTTCTGAAATGATTCAGTTTTTATAAAGATAAGTTAAATATAAGTTAAAATTCAAAAATGTCTCTGACAAGAAGAAAACATTCGTGTCTTTTTTGTCACCTGTTGTGACCCCCAAAATGTTCAAAGGTGGCTAAGAGGCTCCATGGGATAGTCAGAAGCAAGAAGGACATGAAAAGTTTATTTTATTTTGAGTAGGATTTAGAATTCAAAATCAGGAAAGATATGAAAAAGTTCTTTTTGTTTTGAGTAGAAATTGGAGTTTTGACTCCACTTGAAGAACATTTGGCAAAGATACAGGAATGTTCTTAGTTGTGATAGGAAGTATAAGAGCAGCACACTCTACTTCTAGAATAGATTCTAAAAATTGTAACTCCTGTATAAAATAGAGCATTTCCTCTCACAGGAACACTGACCAACCCTGATATAAAAATAATATGTCTTATGATGAAAACTGAGGTGAGAGTCTGGGATTCTATCATTGTCTCATGGGGTCATGCGTCTTCACACAAGTGATTCAATTATCAAAAGAATTGAGATAAGACAGGGCATAGAGTTGTGGATTGGCATGTTTCAAGTTAAGACATGCACAGAGATAAAAAAGATGGATTGGGTGACTCCTTTGGATGTCCAGAAGAAAATACTGATTGAAGGCATATCATACCTTTTTCCTAGGTGCATATTTGTGCTCTTTCATGGATAGTATAAAAATCTGTACTTTGCAAAGTTAAGTATCTGATAACTTCTGCTTTTATACATTTTGAGAATTTCCTACAATTTTTCCATATTACCCATCTGAGGAACATTTTTTTTCTACCTTCTACCTATCATGTTCATCAGGGTAAGGTTTATAAAGACCATAACTTATTTACTTTGAATAACAATAGCTTGCAACATGGAACGTGGAACATCCCAAAAGCATCCATGAAAGCATTTGCCCTGGCTCACAAAACTATTTAAGTCAGTAATGTTAACAAAAGAGAAATTTTGACTGAGGTTAGTATATAGCGTGTATGTATCAGGAATAGTCATATTGATTAAATCTCTAAAAAATGATAAAATTTAAATTGCCCATCAGATTTTCTATAACAAGGAACCATCTAGACCCTTTGAGTTTCATTGTTTCTATTGCCACTTGAATTTATTGACAAAACATTCTTTTGAAAGGCATTTTTGAAATAAGTGAATAAAATTGCAGATTCTTGACAATTCTTTCTGAAAATCTCCACAAAATTATAAGTGAAAGGAGGAGGAGGGGGGAGAGCTAGTTTTGATTCCAATTACTTTTTCTTTATTTGAAAGGGAGAGAGAGAGATAAAGAGAGAGAAGGAGATAGAGAGGGAGAGGGAGAGAGAGAGAGAGAAAGAGAGAGATGTGATCAGTCCACTGGTTCAACCCTCAATACTTGCAACAGCCAAGGCCAGAGGTAGGTCATGCCAAAAGTAGGAACCAAGAACTCCATCCAGGTCTTCCATGTGGGTGGCAGGAACCCAAGTTCTTGGGCCATTAACTGCTACTTCCCATGTACATTAGTAGGACTCAATCCCAGGCACTTTGATATAGAATGTGGGCATCTCAAACAACAACTTAAACTAATGAGGCATAACACCTGACCTACAAGTGATATTCTTAACTGAAAGTTTATTTTGAATTCCATTTAAAAATTTTATTAATATAAAGGAACAGATTTTATATATTCCATAGGCACAGTTCTTAGAAGAGAACCTTCCCTTCTCTCTCCTTCATTCTCCCTCCTTCCTTCCTTTATTTTATTATTTTTTGTTTGTTTTTGGAAAGATGTGCTTTCAATCTAGTCTGTAATCACAGGCTTAATTCACCACTCACCATAATACTCAACATGTTAGACTACAGCTCCATGACAGTATAAACAAGGGCTAAAAACAATCATATCACAAGATTTTTTTATTCCTAATTTTTTCATTATTTTTCTTGAAACTGTTATGTCATTTCATTTTGCAGTCATTAGTAACTGATAAAATCATATAAATCAATGAAATACTGTGCAGGTAACAAAATATTGCCAATGTTATTATGCATTAAAAAAATAAATCCAATTTCACGGCCACTTGGTACATTGCTTATTTTTTTTTTCTCAATCACAATCACCTTTCTTCTTGCCTTGGCTGTCTCTAAAATTATAAACACACACAGATGTCTCTTTCTCCCTCCCTCCTAGCCTCCCTGTCTGCCCGTGTGTGTGTGTGTATGTGTGTGTGTCTTTATCCTTTTGAAATCTGACTTGGCTTGTGGTATTCTGTGCTGCAACTATCATGTAGACAGCTCTTCTGATGAAGACGCACAACATTTAACTATTATCAGGACTATCCACTTGTGTATTCATCCCAGTCTCAAACTGTTCTAAAGATCAACTAAGGCTTATTTTTACACTTTTGTATTCTCAGTAAATGTCTAGAATGATGTCTGGTTAGAAAATAAACAAAAACAAAATTCAAACCAAAAGTATTAAGAAATTATTTGTTGCAGCGAACCAAAATACAGTGTATTCATTGAGTAAGCAATGAGTGACCAAACCTATACCTGGAGAAAGTAGTCCACGAATTTCTTAGTTCCAGATACTAACCTTGACCTTTACCTAGGAGCTGTCTCCAACAGCTCTCTATGCAGTTGCATCCCTTCCCATCCTAATTAGAATTTTGTCTCTTAACACTAATGTAAGGCAGATTTTTGAACTTCCAAACAGGTAGGTAATTCAAAATGTTTGTGGAGATGTTGAATAAAAGAGAGATCTATCTTTTAAAATGAAAACAATATTTAAACTTAGGCAGTTTTTTTTTTTTCATAATACAGAGTATCCAAAAACTTCGAAGACCCTTTGTGTATGAAAAACACAAGTTTGGTTAATAGAAATTGTGTTGAGATGACATATTCAGTTTTTGAAAAGATTTCAGAAGGCTAAGATATGATTTTAAATTATCTGGATGAAATTGAATAAGCATACAAAATCCTATAACTCAGTTCATAAGCTCACATTTGCTAAACATGATAGGAGAGACTAGACTTATTAGCGTTGTTGGTGAAAATTTCTGAAATTCTGATTCATTGTAAACCAGAGTTGCCCATTTTTATGCAATGAAGTCAATTTCAATTTAAGATGCATATACTGAAGTAGCATATTCAAATAAGAACAAAAACATTCTCAAGTTTTTATACATATATATCTTGAAAACTAGTTGATGAAAGTCATGAGATAGTGTCTCACAACCAGATTTTGTATCGAAAAAGTGTATGTAGTTCTTTTCTTTCCATTGACCGTTTATTCCTGTGTGTCTTTGTGATGTTCTTCCTGGAACTCTGTTCTCTTTGCTCCCTGCTGATTGCAACATCAAGACCCAAATCAGGCATCACATCTGCAGAAAAACTCTGCATCTCAATGTTAACCCATCCCTTAGGGTTAACCTTTCTGTGCTGGCAGCTCTATGTTTATTATTATATTTATCAGTTCATGAGCCCCTCTCTTCCGACAAACCTGAATTACCCAGTACAGTAGCCATTAGCTACAAGTGGCAATTTAAATTTAAATTCAATTAAATAGAAAATTGAATTCTTAGGGAACCTATATTTCACCTGTTCAATTATGGATGATGCAGATATAGAATATTCCCATATTTGTTGGAAGTTCTGACCAGAGCTGTGCTTGACTGAAATCCTTAAGAGAAGCTTCCTGTTCTTGATATTGGCATCTTCATTTTCTTGGGTAGTCATGGTCAAGGAAGGTAGACAAAAAGTACTGGACACAAGTGAATTGAGAAACAGTGGACATGTTTATGTGAAAAGCTCAATCAGACTGCTTACTCAAATTCATGAAGGTAACATGAGGCATGATCGAGTTCAGAGGAAAAACTTTCAATTAGACCTATTGGAAAATGAAATGGATTTCTTTGTTAGATATTGAGCTTGGCCCAAAAATCAAGTCTCTGAAGCCAGGTGATCACCCATTGAGATTTGTTTTGAGATGGTATTTGCAACTGCAAGAGAATAATTGAGATTCATTCATTCTCCTGAATAGCATTTGAGAAAGTTTTTGAAATTTTTGAGAGACTTTGAATACCTGTCACATGTCAGTTTCCTGTCAGTAATGATCCTTGCTTTGCATGAAACTATCTCAAAGATGTATGTTGTCTTTTCCTAGGATAGATTTTACCAAAACTAATGTAACTCTACAGTTTTCTATTTCAAATAAATAATATTAAAAACTAAACAAGTAAAACAGCATGACAGAGAAAGAGACCTCCCATCGACTAATTCACTTTTCAAATGGAGCCAGTTCTGGTCCAGATCAAAGCCAGAATCCTAGAACTCAATGCAGTTTCCACACATGGGGTGGACAGCAGAGATCCAACCGCCTGGGCCATCTTCTGCTGCTTTCCCAGGTACATTAGGAAGGAGCTGGATCAGAAGCTGAACAACTAGGGACTTGAACTGCCCTCCCATATATGATGCTTGTTTTGTGACAGGTAGCAGCTTAACCCACCGCACCAAATTTTTGACACCTATTAGTTATTTTTAAGCAAACAATCTGGAGATAGAAAATTGACTCTGGGATTAAATGACTAGCAGCAAATAAACACTGATTATAATAATCAAAGTATAATTAAAATCTGAACAAATTTGGCACAGTTGACTAGAAGAGAATAGGAAACATATCATGTAAATTTTTCAAACTTATCCCTTTTAAATAAACTCAGCTGCATGGGGGGGAGGGGCTTGTGCATAGTAGGTGTTCAGTAGCCATTGAATGTAAAGAGACTAAAAGCAAATATGTCTGATGCTTCACTTCAATTCTTGTTGGTGCAGTTAAAAGCCCTATGGATTAATGGTATCATTTTAGGAAGCTAGCTTTCTTTCTTTCTCTCTCTCTCTTTTTTTTCTTTTTTTTTTTTTTTTGGTGCAACAACAATAGTTTTGTATTTTATTCCTGTGTTCTAAAACAGCATGGTTCAAACTATAAAACAGCAGCATAAAAAATAGCTGAGAAAGAATGGATATCTTTGTAGATTAAAGCTCTTTGTGTTCCTGAAATCATCAGGCAAAACATGCTTTTGTGCATAAGGTTAACTGACCTCTGGGGTAGAATACTTCACTTTATTTGTTGGGGGTTCATGTATTTTCTTATATTTGGAAGGGAGTTCTGTGTTGCTGGAATGTGCACAGAATAGGATGAGAACGATTCAATGAAGACTGCATTTGGGTTAAAAAAGGACCCTGGCCTTAGATCTGACAAAATTCTAGGTTCTTCTGTCATTAACCCAAATATTTTGGCCATTTTTTTTCCTTTCAGTGAGTCAGCTTTTATCTTTGTTAAATGGGAATATGAATTTCCTCCCTTTTGATACAGTGATAAAATTGACATTGACCAGTTATTTGGGGATGAAAAATAATTTGTAAAATTTGCTTAATATCTGTAAAGGATTGAATTTTGTCACCACAGAGATAAATTGAAGTTCTAACTGTAGTGCCTAATATTAGAAATAAAATCTTTGCAGACTTTGTTACTTAAGATGAGGTCATCCTGGATTATCATGAGCCTTTAATATACTCAACTGGTATGCTTATAAGAGGATACACAGAGACACAGGGAGTAGGCAATATGATGAAAGATGAAGAGATTGGAGTGACATCGCATAAGGTCAAGGAGTGCCAAGCATTAGAGCCATCATCAGATAGGAGGGAGGGGCAAAAAAGGATTCTCCCAAGAGTCTCAAAGAGAGCATGGACTGCTGGCACCTTGATCAGACACTGTCCTCTAGAAGGGTGAACAATAAATGTTGAGTCACTCACTCAGGTTGTGGTATTTGGGATGGCAGCCCTTGGAAAGGTATATAACATCCCAGTGGGTTAACAGGTTCAGTTTCTTCTTTCTTCTTTTTAAAAGGGGATTTATTTATTTATTTGAAAGAGTTACAGTGAGAGAGGGAGAGGCAGAAACCAAAGATCGCTTCATTCTGTGTCATGACCCAGATGGCTGCAGTTGCCAGAGCTGTACCAGGCCAAAGGCAGGAGACTGGAGCTTCTTCTGGGTCTCTCATGTGGGTGGCAGTGACCCAAGCACTTGGGCCATCTGCTTTTTTGGTTCATAGCAGGGAGTTGGGTCAGAAGTGGAGCAACCAGGACACCAGCACCTATATGGGAAGCTGGCATCACAGTTGGTAGCTTTATCCATTATGCCACAATATTGGCCCAAATTTCTTATTTCTAAGTAAGATATTTGGAGAGTCCATTTAACTGGAAGTAGATTTTACAAGATGATGTAGCCACACCCCTGGATGAGGCTGCAGTCCCGGTTCACATTAGCCTTTACTCAACGTGTCAGCCATTCCCACGTGACTTGCCTGATGATTTAAAACTGGCTGTGGAAATTGGGAGAGTGCAGGCAACAACTCCCTGTAACAGCAAGCACAATTTACTAAGTATCTGCATAGATAAGAATTTTCTAAGGTTAAATGTCTATAGATTTTATCAGTTTCTTCAAAGGAAGTTGAGGGTCCAGAAACAATCCAGAACACTTATGTGTTAGGGGTGAGCCACATGATTTTATTCAGTTTCTAGAATCTACCAGGCCCACAGTTCAGGAGTAGCAACCCAGAGTCAGTGATATGTTGCAGGCAGCTGATGACAGCTCATGGAAGACAATTGGTAAACAATCAGGATCTAATAAGCTAGTAGTTAAACATAGCCATTATTAAAGTTACACTTAAATGCATTATACTGAAACAAGTTAAAATATTTATCGCTTCCTAATTATCTTACTATGTTTTGTTCTTACCTATGTTCTACAGTTATTGCCAGCTATCACATGTATATGAAGGATGTTATTTACAGATGTGTTACTGTGCATCTCTTCCTGACTCCATACTCAATAATATGTTGGTAGCTTGAACTCAGTCTTGGTGGAAATTCAGATTCCAGAGGAAACTGACAAATCATGCTAATGAGGGCTTTTGCCTCTGCAAACCCCAGCCGAGGTAATTGATAGCCTGTACAGGCTACTGATCATTCAGTCTTTACCAGTAGACCTGAGCTTTCATGACTTTGGATTTTATATAAAAATATTGGATTAGGCTCCAGAGGGACCATGACCAAGGGCCTTTTCTTATAGGAGGGTTCAGGGAAGACTTGACACAACAATGTTTTAAGTCTGGATCTGACCTTTGTGAATGCAAAGGAGTTGTCAGTCCTTGAATTGCAAATTTTCCAGGAAACAAGATGCCACCATCCTTCATGTAACTTAGCATGACCAATCTTTCTCCTAAAAAGTTCACAACCTCCTCAAGACGATTTCTATGCTGTATCTCAAATTTTGCATGATTGAGTAGCCATTTATGAGAATAGTAAATCTCATTTTACAATTGAAAAATAACCTTATCTCTTGGGTGGCCTTCTTGAAAGTTTCAGTATGATCTATAACTACAAGAGACTTCTTGTTTGACGATATAAAACTGGTAAATTTCACTGGGTTATGTGAAATAAATCGTGTACATATTTTGGGTACATTTTGTCTTTGTTACTTTCTTATTTTCCAAGAAACAATGAAGTAACTCAGACTTAATGATTTTTATCTGGGTAGCTTGTAGGTAACATTCTCCTTTAAACCTGGTTTTCTTAGCAACTTTCCCTGGGATAAGTCATGTTAGTCTGACTAATGATGAGAAACAGATACATTTCAGATTTTGCAGATGCTTCTGAAATTTTTCCATTATCATGAACCTTCACTGTCTGACAACTGGTTTTCATAATCTGAGCAAATTACTAGCATCATAAAGGAATGCTAATCAAAATATAATTTTTAAAAATTGCCTTTATTTTCATGTTTCTGTAACCCAAACAGAAACCAAATAAGTAGATATTTCTGAATTGTGATTATTTTATAACATTTTCTGTCTAGAGTTGCAACAACTAACTGATGACACAGTTAATATCACTCTATAAGTTAGGCCTAAATGTCATGTAGTTTCCCACTTGTACAGATTTTGACACTATTTACGGGTATAATTCCCCTGCTTCATGAAGGACAACAAAGAGTTTCTGGGGCAACAGGAACAAGATTTGCCATATGATAGGATGGAATAAATGATATTGTCATCCTCCTCATCATGGCATATCAAATTTTTAAATAAAATCTTTATTTTTTAAAGAATTACATATTCACATATTTGAAAATAGTGAAAGGGAGAAACACACATACACACATGGAGAGAGAGAGGCAGAATCTTCCATCCTGTGATTTACTCCCTAGATGACTGCAACAGCCAGGACTGGGCCAGACCAAAGCCAGGAGCCAGGAGCTTCATCTGGGTCTCCCACATGGGTGGCAGGGGCCCAAACATTTGGGCCGTCTTCTGCAGTTTTTTCCAGGCAATTAGCAGGGAGCTGGATTGGAAGTGGAGCAGTTGGGATATGAGCCAGTGCCCAAATAGGATGCTGATGTTGCAGGTGATGGCTTTACCTATTATGCCACGGTGCCAGCCCCAAATTTTTTGTAGTTAACACATCCAGCAAAAAATAGAAAACTTGTAACTTTCCTCTTTAGGTCACCCAACTTCCCTCTTTTCCAGGTTAAAATGGCACTGCTATACCATTCTTGCTTGCCATTGGCAACTGAACAGAGATACTGGGGAAAACCATGCAATTCACAATAGTGCAATGATTACTATTTGGCTTTTTTTGTGTGATCAAAAATTAATTCATTTCTAATTCAGTATCACATCTCTGCACATGATTCCTTTAATTGAATCTTTTTTCCTATCAGGACTTCAGTGATAAGCCCATGGAAGATGTTTAAAAAGCATTTGTTTTTGAATGAGCCTTAGCCTTGAAAAGACAAGTGGAAGAGGATGGGAAGACAAATGGATAGAGACGCATGTGACGTATTCACAGGCAAGACTCAATGGCTCTCCAGCAAGGAGCTGCATCAGCACATGGTCTTTAGAAAAGCTAGGGAAGGGAATGGACAATTACCTTTGTTTTATTCTTTTTATGTTGCCAGTGGTAGAGAAGCTGCCTGTCAAGGCTTCTATACAGAAAAAAGAAACTCTATCCTCAGGACTTAGCTCATGTTTTGTAGAAGCCCAGGGTACATGGTTTTAGGGAAAAACAATGCTATTGTGTTGAAAACAATTCTCTATAACCTGGTTCTAACTAGATTAAGAAGGAGTGCTGTCCAGGGTGCGAGTGCAGGTGTGAAAATCAATGTGATGTGCACTACTAGCTTTCCTCACTCCTGTTTCCTCAGCAACTTGACATCTCAATGGTCAGACCTTGGCTAACTGATTAAAATGCTCCAAGATATCACCATTCTTTAATTAAATAATGGATTATTGAAGGCAAACCATTCAATCCATGATTGAAAATGCTGTCAAGCTAAGAGTTTCTTTACTTTTAATCCATAGTACACATTGAACCCACGTTACATGGACCTGAGGTCATTGACAGGCCAGTGTGGTTCTCAGGAGATAGAGGTCTTCGTGGAATTACATAGATCAAGTGCTACCTCTGGCTTTCTCATCACCTGTATACTCTTGGTGATCTCTCAGTGATATTCACAGATTGTAAATACTATTAGTCATGGAGATTCTATGCTGTACATGACTTCCTTTGTTTTCTTTCAGAAGAAGTAAGAGGGGAGTAGGCATCTATAAGACATCTTATTCCTGTCTCAGTACTTACTATAGTGATTGAGCCCAAGAGTGCAATTCATTGTCAAGGTTCAAGGAGGAGAGAAATTAAAAACAGAATCACAGGGGGTCCATAAGCACACATACACACAAAGATCCATGGAGACAAACCTTTTTTATATTGACCTTCTCGCATAATTCATGAATAATTACTGTACATGCTCAACCTGTTTGGCATCTGTCTTCATTCTAATGTTAGTGTTTAAATTTAAAGTTCCACAAAGTCTAGTTGGTTTGGTTTACTTCTTATATATGAATGAAGACTTCAAAAAATTTAAAAAAAAAGTTATGAGTGGCTTTAAATTTGTGTATCAAAATAAACATGTATATCTATCTATCTATCTATCTTTTTATTGAGAGTTAGAGCTCTTTTTATTGTTGCCACTCATCCTGCCCTGCAAAAGATGCTTAAAGATGTGTTACACACAGAAACACAGAAACATGGTCACCAATATGAAAGAAGGTAAAGGAAGGAAACCTCACAGCAAAAGATCACAGGAAGCTCAATTTCTCTTTGAATATAAATTTCCAAAGTACAGCTTATGGGTTACAATGGCTTCCCCCTCCCAAAACTTCCCTCCCACCCACAACCCTCCCTTTTCCCGCTCCCTCTCCCCTTCCAATCACATCACAATTCATTTTCAATTCTCTTTATATACAGAAGATCAGTTTAGTATATATTAGGTAAAGATTTCAACAGTTTGCCCCCATATAGCAACACAAAGTGAAAAAAACTACTGTTGAAGTACTAGTTATAGCATTAAATTAAATAAGAGTGTACAGCACATTAAAGACAGAGTCCTACATAATATTTTTTTTTAAAATTAATTTTCTATGCCATTTCATTACCCATTGGTCTATTCTGCAAATGCCCCCAAGAGCTGGTGTTGGCCAGGCCAAATACAAGAGCATGGAACTCAACCAAAGTCTCTCACATGGTTGGCAAGGACCCAACTGCCATTACTTGTTGCTTCCCAGGGCCTGCATTAGCAGAAATTTGGGTCAGGAATTGCAGCTGGGTCTCAAACCAGGCAATCCAACATGCTACACAGGCATTTCAACTGGCATCTTCACAAGTCAATCAGATATCTACCCTGTAGAACTATCCTTTGAGTCAATTTTTTTCTACAGCTTTTTTATTTATGCATACACATACTTTATACAAATATAGGCTCACATCATTAGTTCACTCAATGATTCAATGCTATTGGAAATGTGACTTAACTTCATCAAACCTCTGTTTCCTTATAAATATGGTGAGACCAATGCTTCATTGTGTTATTTATAAATGAAATGATTTAGGGCCCATGATGTGGCAATGTAAGTGAAAGCTATGGCCTATAGCACCTGGTATCCCATATAAGCACCAGTTGGAGTCCCAGCTCTTCCAGTGGAAGATGACCCAAGTCCCTAGGCCCTTGAACACATGTAGAAGACCTGGAGGAAGCTCCTGGCTCCTGCCTTTGGCCTAGCCCAGCCTGGACATTGGTAGCCATTTGGGGAGTGAACCATGTGATGGCAGATTGATCTCTCTCTTTAGCTTTCTCTCTCTCTAGCTTTCTCTCTCTCTGACTCACCTTCTCTCTCTTTCAAATAAATAAAAAAATCCTTTAAAAATGAAATGATTTGGCATAAATTATTTAGAAATGAGATGGCTCCTTTCTTGTTAATGATTTATTTATTTGAAAGAGAAAGAAGTATTTCTTCTGCTAGTTCAATCCCCAAATGCTCACAACAGGCAGGGCTGGGCCAGACTGGGGTGCCAGGAACCAGAACTCTATCCATGTCTCCCAGGTGCGTAGCAGGAACTCAAGTACTTGAGCCATCATTTGCTACTTCCCAGGCATGTTAGAGAGAACTGGATTGGATAGAGAGCAGTGGGGGAACTGTTGCTTCCAAGGTACATTAGAAGAGCAATGGATTGGAGAGTGGGGTAAGAGGAGTTAACAAACATGCACTGAGATTTAGGGAGGCCAAGCAGCAATTTAAGCTGCTGTGCTAAAAATCAGCCCCTCATGGCTCTTTTTTTAAAAGATTTATTTATTTATTTGAAAGAGTTTATATAGAGAGAGGGAAAGACACACAGAGAGATTTCCCATCTGCCTTTGTCCCATTCCAAGCGACTACAATCGTCCTGCACTTGGGCCATCTGGCACTTCTTTTCCCAAACTATTAGCAGAGAGCTGAGTGGGAACTCAGCAGCTGGGATGTGAACTTATCAGTGCCATGGCTTCACTTGCTATGCCACAATGCCAGCCCCTGGTGGCTCCTTTCAGTGCTGGTTTAAAAGGTCTGTCCTATCATTCAGGGGCTCTGTGAGTCCCTGAAAATGTATTCTTGCTTTGCTATGTATGTCCAGAAACACATTTTATATGGAGTTATCAGATTTTCAAAATAGGTTCACTCTAATTACACATTAATATGTGTGTGTTTGAGTGTATCTGTGTGCATTTTTTTTTCTACAAAGCTTATTTGGGTAGCATTTTTGAGGCTGCAGAGAATTTCCTACTTCGTTTGTCACAGTCTGTAAGCTATATCTTCAGTTCCAGAATAGTTTTAAGTATATTTTATTGGTTTTATGATTACAAAAGATTTTAAAAATATAAAATAGCATACTACTTTTATGGGAGACCCCAATGTACTCTCCACTCAATAAAACCACTTCATAATTTAGATTTGTGATTTTCAGATGAGTTATTATAGTCTGGCTATATGTTCCTCAAGTTCTGTTTTTTCTACCATTTAGTGTGGTTTTCTTTGCTCATGCTGAGAGATGCCTTTATGTACATGAGATGATTATTCTTTCTAGATTCAAATTATGAGAAAGGCACACCGGAGAAGTTTCTATTTTATAGCAATAGATAATTGAAGAAATTATCTACTTAATTGCAGATACAATTTTGTTGATAGCAAAATATTTTTGTAATGATTCATCACTCTTCCAACTTTTAGTTTTAATTATATATAAGTGAAGTGGTTGTCTCCATTTTACCTATATGGATCGTGTGTCAGTTAAGCTTGTAATAAACACACATGTGCTATGCTTGAAATCTGTCTACTTGTAAAGAATCTTTACTGTATATTACACTGCATATTATCTTTTGGTTATGTTCTACTGTAATCATCATTTGAGTGCAGTGAATATCGTTAGGGGCACCATGTGCCACAGCTTCACTTCATTGTATGCTTCTGGTCTTCATTCATTAAAAAAACCCAGTGTGTTTTCAGTGTAGAAATTTGTAAATGGAGCAGTGGAATTCGCATGGACTCTTCCTCCATGGTTGCTGTTTGTTTATTAAGGAAGAGTCATGTATTATTAAGTCAGTGACCAAGTCAGGCAAGAACAGTCAGATGTTTATGGTTGTCTTGTCATTTCAACAGTCCCCATTTCTGTACCTTCTTTTTTTTTAAAATTTATTTTTTGACAGGCAGAGTGGATAGTGAGAGAGAGAGAGAGACAGAGAGAAAGGTCTTCCTTTGCCATTGGTTCACCCTCCAATGGCCGCCGCGGCCGGCATGCTGCGGCCGGCGCACCGTGCTGATCCGATGGCAGGAGCCAGGTGCTTCTCCTGGTCTCCCATGGGGTGCAGGGCCCAAGGACTTGGGCCATCCTCCACTGCCCTCCCAGGCCAAAGCAGAGAGCTGGCCTGGAAGAGGGGCAACCGGGACAGAATCCGGCGCTGCAAGGCGGAGGATTAGCCTGTTGAGCCATGGCGCCGGCCCTGTACCTTCTTTTATGATGTAAAAATAACAGCTTTTTTATGTCACATTTTATTTGTGTTATTATGTGAATATCAAAATACTCTGCTGATATAAAGAATACTGAAAGTTCACACTAGCCTTGTGTCTCACAACAGACAAGTAGAGTTTTCTTCCTCCACCTGCTAAAGTGAGAATTGTAAATGATATGAACCAAAGTTTGCAGTCATGTGTGTCATACATAGATTGATTAATAAGATGAATTGTTCTTGAGCATTGCAATGCTCATCTCAAATCCATTCCTTTCCTTGGGGTTGATGCTAAGTATAAGGCAAAGGCATACATTCTTAACCAGTGCAACCTGCAGTAATGAAAAATGATGGCAAAAATAAAAAGTAACTGAAGATAAAGGATTTTGGAAGTGCACTTTTATGATAAAAATATTTCATGGGAAAAGATAAACTTGGATGTAAATATATGTGTCTGCTTGGAACCAACATGCTGAACCAAGAATTCCATATGAATGCTAAATGACAGAGAATATTGATAACATTTGATAAAATGAAGCTACACAGTGTTCCACGGTTAGTTTTGCTTATGAAGAGGTGATCATTCATGTAAGCCAGACAGGAAGCAAAGACAGATGTCAAACCATCATGTAAGCACAGCTGTTTAAATTAGTTTCATTATTACTTGTGAGCTGCTCTGACCTTGTCCGTTTTGATACGTAGAGCACTTAAGTACTGAATCCTGTCAGTAAATATCTGGCAGCGGATCTACTTCCAACAGGGCATGACAAGGTCATGGTGTTTTGCAGCCTTCCCTTTCACGAGTGATAGCAACCATGGATTCCAAAGTGATTGCTTTATAGCATGTGATGTCCCATTAGAAATGTATATTCAACTGAAACGTATTAACCACTATCAGATGATTTGAAGCAGATGGAGCAGGTCTTACAGGAGTGCTAGGAGATTTAAAAGATGAAAGTAGAACAAAACCCTAGCTGAAGTGAAACTACTGATTAAGTTGTATGTACTCCAAGCTTCATACATAGAACAAAATTAGTTGCATCTGGCCTTAAGGGGGGTAAATATCTACCCTTTGTGGGAAAAGCATTGAAGTTGGATTATAATGGCTATGCTAATTTAGGGAGATGAAGTTACTTGCAGAGAAACCCAAGTTGACAGTGATAAACTTCATGATGAATTTATGGTAACTTTGCTTGTGGATGTCAGCCAATTTAATGAGCAATCAAACCCCAGATAGAATTAGTTTCCTTTGAACTGCTAGCTCCATGGAGAGCCCCATTACTTGGCAAAACAGCCAACTTATAGAAGAAATCCATCAAAATATATTGTCTGGAACTAAATAAGAGCTGAGGTAGCAACTGTGTTTATAAGGGAGAAGAATCTAATTTGGAATCAAAATCAACTATTAAGTTTTAAATAAAATATGCTAAGAGTCAGAGTTATGTACTTCAGGATAGAAGCTAAACCTCCAACTGTTTTCTCCAAGAATACACATAAATATGCACATATAAATACATACATGATTTTATGCAATACACGTATGTTTGAAACTGTAGTAATTTCCAGTATGTCATAATTCCCATATGTCAGTGTGTAGTAATTTCAAGAAACTGCAAACTCAAGTGTTTCAGGTCCAGGAAATTAAAATGAACATTAACATGAGGTGCCCTCAGTATTATAAAACAGTAAATATTAGGGACCATGGCTAACTTTGATTTGAATTCCTGGTTTAAAGTTCATTTCATTCAGTAGACTTAGATCACACTTTCCTGTGTACTGAGAGCTAGCACTTTGGTTAATTATTTTGCTGACTTTGTAGACCACTTGTACAATGAATCATTAGAATCTGCTGTGCTTAGTTACATTTCTGTTGATAGCTCAGTAATTAATACTTAACTTCCAAGGAAGTGTGGGAACTTAAATATTAACTATTAGCATTATTCTATATGCTTCTCTTAGCATTTATCTTTGCTTAAAAGATGGTATGTTCTCATTTGAAATCTTTTTTATTCTACCTAATGGGTAATTGTGATGTAAAACATTAGTTAAAAGTGAATTCCCAAGGTTTCAAATACATTCATATTAACTAAATTAATAATAAGCATTATACCAGTGTAAAATATTTTAAGCTATGGGATTTTTTCTAAATTAACCATTTTTACTAGCATTGTCCACATTTCTGGAATATTCATTATAACTCAATAAAATTTTGTAAACAAATTGTTGGATAAACATTTAAAATTACATTAATGCAAATTATAAAATAGACATTTAGAAGAATTTATCAATAAATTATTAATGCTGATAAAAATAGTACCATTTTTGATGTAGGTAGAAATTGATAGAAATTCCAAATAATACCAATGTTTCCTAAGAGAAACAGTTACAAATGAATTTCTATTTGCATCATCAATAGCAGAAATAGTAATTAAGAACTTTTGTATCCAAACCCACAACCCATATTCCTAACCATAAAATTTAGTCTTATCTTAAAGTTGGAAATTTACCACTTAGCATACCTGTAAAGAGTAGATCTGAACACTTAATGGTAGTAGATGATAGGAATAAAATATTAGAACTTTACTTGTTATAAACCCTTTGCCACTCTGGATTCCTCATCCTACAATATCACCTTACAATATTTGTGTGTGCTGAGAGGAAACATCTGTATTGGAACATAGCATATTTTAGTTCCAGTGTAATAAAGCTTGATGTCTTCTTGTTATTTAGAACTCAGCCTGAAAAAGCATAGAACTAGACAAATGATATTCAAATGATATTATTTTCTGATGCTTGAAACCTGCTGTCTCAAATAAAACATGGATGTGATATAATAAAAGTCAGGATGGGGGCCGGTGCCGTGGCTCACTTGGTTAATCCTCCACCTGCGGCGCCGGCATCCTATATGGGCACCGGTTCTAGTCCCGGTTGCTCCTCTTCCAGTCCAGTTCTCTGCTATGGCCCGGGAATGCAGTGGAGGATGGCCCAAGTGCTTGGGCCCCTGCACCCACATGGAAGACCAGGAAGAAGCACCTGGCTCCTGCTTCGAATTAGTGTAGCTCCAGCCGTAGTGGCCATCTGGGGGTGAATCAACGGAAGGAATACCTCCACTGCAAGTGGAGGATTAGCCTACTGCACCACAGTGCCGTCCCCAAGTACCATGTTTAATTGCCCCTGGTATTACCACTGGAGGCTTGGAATTGATTCAAGTCTATGATGGTTTCTGTAAGTCATCACCAATGGTCTATACATTCTGTTGATTATCCAGTAATGGAGAGGTTTCTGGTTGTCCCACATTTAGAATAAAAGCAAAGGAAATAAATGTAAGAAATCCTCAAAATTCTGAGTTCATGTTGGAAATAAGGTGACTTCTTTTTCGAACCTATGTTGGAGTTTTGTTCCTGTGACTATTTCCCAATATAGATCATGGATGGTATAATTAATGTATGGTTCTTCATGCATACTAGTAACACCACAAAGCCAACTCTTTGGCATGTAGTGGTTTACCTCAAAGTTCCTGGTTGGGGTAACATTTGGTGCAGAGATTAAGATGCCCCTGGCATTGCCTGTTTCTTGCATTGTAGTGCCTGGGTTTAAGCCTCCACGTCCTGGCTCTGCTGATGCCATCACCCTGCTAATATGCTCTCAGGCATTGGTAATGGCCCAAGTAGCTGCATCTCTGCCACCCATGTGGGGGACCTTAATCATGTTCCTGGCTCTTGAATTTGGACTGGCCCAGCCCCAGCTTTAGTGGGTACTTTATAAGTCAATCAGCAGATGGTCTCTTTCTTTTTTTCTCTCTCTCTCCCTTTCTCTCCCATTTAGATAAATAAAAATATAACATTAGAAAGTTCCTGATTAGAATAATTTAGGAATTCAAAAATAAACATGTTTTCAAATTCTCTGAACCAGATGCACAGAATTAAATAATTTAACTCCCCAGTATGCTTCACCTACAGGATAACTCAGTGGAAAACATCTGCTCTGTTGGTTCTGAGTCAGGGGCATTGCCACTGGCCTAATCATGTCTTGAACCCACAGAGTGACATCTTTAGGTGGATGCAATGAAGCAGCAGGAGTAACTGGGAAATATACGTGCTAGATGTTTTCAAAATCAAATCCATCAGATATTACTACTTTAAATTCACTCAAAATGGATTAGATCCACTCGTGTGATCTTGCCTCATACTAGTGTTGTTTAGTTAATGTTGCAATTAATCTTTGCAAAAATCTAATTCATTCCCAAGCTTCTCTCATGTCGTGATCTGTTTGTGTAAATCTTTTGAAACAAAATACCCTGTCTAATTTGATCTGTTGTTATGATTGAAAATAGTAAGTTGATACTGCTTTGTTTCTACAGCGATATAATTAAGATGCCCATGCTTTCCTAATTAATCCAATCTGAAATTGCTTTGGCTATTAGATATCCTAATAGAATATAATGCATTGTTTTTCTTTCTTATCTCTGTGATTAGTCAAGAGAATTAATTTTGCCAAGTTTCAAACACACCCAATATTGCATATTCAGATTTCAATCTAGGCATGACTTCTTTGTCAGATGTTATCCATCACTTACTAAATAGGATTACTTTTAAGAACTACTTTAACAATGTTTAATGTGTACTATATGAAATCAAATAATAATTTGAAATAAGAATATGCATTCATTTATATGTTTTATAAATTTTTACTTATGTATCACATATATAAATACACAGTAATTATATTTGGTAATAGGTATAATATATGTAGTATAATGAGGGTAATATATTTATTTCCTATGTTAAATCATATATATTACATAATAATTTAGTATATATGTATATACCCTAAATAATTATAAAATGTTTTCTAGATATGCAAATTAAGTGTCCTCTACATTGCCTATTGTAAAGGAGAGACATAAAAAAATGTAAGCACTTAATTAGGAGAAATTCAATTCATGGCCAGTTTATTTTGACTACACTGATAGTCATCACATCTGATGGGTAGTCTTTTCAAGATTACTTACTTAGACGTTGGAGAAGGAGGAACAACCAGAGATATAGTCAGAGACAGCTTCATCTGCTGGTTCATTCCCTAAATGCCCCAAATGGCGAGAACTGTACTGGAAAATAGCGAAGGGCCAGGAATTCAATCTAGCCCTTCTATCTGAGTGGCAAGCACAACTACTCAAACAATCATCTGCTGTCAGGGTGCACATTAGTAGGAAACTGAACTCAGGAGCAGAACTGAGGCTCAAACCCAGGCTCGCTCATACAGGATGTGGGTATACAGTGTCTTTGACCACTAGACCAAATACCTTCCCCCATGGTTAGTTTTTAAAAATAAAAAATAAATTATCCCTTCCTTCCCCAGCTTCTGGTAACCACCATTATACATGTCTTCACCTCTGTGAAATCACCTTGTTTTTAAACTCAACAGATGGTTGAGATAATATGATACTTTTCTTTCTGTCTTTGACTTTTTTGACATAATGACCTCCAGTTCAAATCACGTTGTTGCAAATGACAAGCTTTCAGTCTTTTCTAGGGTGCAGTAAGTTATTCCATTGTATGTATGTACCGCATTATCCTTATCCACTCATTAATAGATGGACACTTAGTTTGCTTCTCTTTCTTGGCAATTGTGAATAATACTGTAATAAACACAGGAGTGCAAATAGCTCTTTGACAAACAGATTTCCTTTCCCTTAAATACATACTCAGAGGTGGAATTGCTAGATCATTTGTTAACTCTGTTTTGTCTTTTAGGAACCTCCATGTTGTTTCCACATTGGCTGTCCTAATTTACATTCCAGTCAGCAGTGTACAAGGGTTCTCTTTTCTCTGCATTTTTGCAAACATTTTTCTTTTGCCTTTTCAATAAAGCCTATTGAACTGGAGTGAGGTGACATCTCATTATACTTTTGAATTGCATTTCCCCAGTGATTAGTTATATAGAATGTCTTCATTTGGCAATTGTCTGTTTACATGGAGTTTTATTGCACAGTAGTGTGAAATTAGATAATGTACTGTATATTCTCTCTAAAATACTAATTAGAAGATAAGAGTTGGGATTTTTTCACCATAAAGAAATGCTAAATGTTTGAAGAGATAAATATCTTCACCCTAATAGACACTATACAATATGTTCATGTTCTGAAGCATCACATAGCACTTCAGCAATATGCACAATTTTTATATTCCATTAAAATATCTTTAAAAAATGAAAACTAAAAAAATGCTAATATTCTATCAAAATTATTTTAGGTTATAAGAATGTAAACTAGGAAAAAGAGGTGACTTAATATTTCATTTTAATGCTTATGTTCAAATATGATGCTTAGCAATAGCTATTACATTAAAATATAATGTGCTGGCAAAACTACTCTTTATAAAATATCCCTAAGCCCATTTACCAATGATCAGGGTAAAAACCTATGTGAGAGATAGTGAACTTGAAACCAACACACTTTGATCAAATTATTTTGAATTTTTTGCCTAAAATTGAAAAAAATTGAATATAATCAAAGTATATACGTCTCATGAAAACCTCTTAATGAGTTGGGGGAGAGAGTGAGCACTCGTGGTACTAGTAGTATGTTCTTAATTTGATTGTTATTAGTATGATCAAAGAATCAAAAACTCATCTATACACTTGCATGCATTTGTGGTATATATACTATACTTCTATAAAATGTAAGAAAGCCTGTTTTAAATATTATATTTTGAAAAATTCCATTTTTAACTAATTTTTAAACACATTTTCAAGTATTTAATTAGTTAAAACAGTCTTTTTCTTAAAGTATAATCTATTCATAGTTTTCAGCTTTGACTATATTTCCCTTCTCTTATATTTAAATTCAGTATTTTAATTTTGTTTCCCAAGGCTACATCTTTTCTGAATTTGCAAAGAAGGTTACAACTTCATATGAGAAATAAGTCTTGCATAACTAATAAGTTTAAACATTAGCCCCATTAAAAAAATCTGTTTTATGAAAATTTTATTGCTAATAAAGTACATGAATAAAAATATTTGAAACACTAAGATAAAATTGCTATGTGAAAATATTTTTGATGGAAAAAAGCATTTCCTAATTGCATACATTTGGAGGAAAATTCTGATTAATTTAAATTTCATAGGCATTCTGCAACTCAGTAGAAATTAGATTAAAATTTCCTTCCTACTTATTAAGCTCATGGGCCCTGTCTTAACTTTTTTTCTACAAGGAAATGTAATTTCTTTCTTATATTTTTCATACTGACTCATACAGCACAGGTTCACCATGCCCTTGACCTTGTCACATACTAATATAAAGTTTATATGTTAAAACTTTAAAAAGTTGTAACAAAATAGTGTGGATTGTTTTGATACTGTAATTCAGAAGAAAAAGCAAATTGAAAACAGGTCAGCATCACTAGCCATTATAAAAATGCAAATTATTATTTTTTAACGATTTATTTATTTCAAAGAGTTACACAGAGAAGGCAAGGTAGAGAGAGGGGTCTTTCATATGCTGGTTCACTCCTCAATTGGCCACAGCTGTGCCAATCCCAAGCTAGGAGCCTGGAGTTTCTTCCGGATCTTCCCACGTGGGTGCAGGAGCCCAAGGACTTGGGCCATCTTCTGCTTTCACAGGCCATAGCAGAGAGCTGGATGGGAAGTGGAGCAGCAGGGACTGGTACTGGTATGGAATGCCCGCACTGCAGGAGGCAGCTTTACCCCTACACCATAGCACTGGCCCCAGGGAAAATGCAAATTAAGGCCATAAAGAGAGGGTGCACAAATTGATACATAACAATATGAATAAATCCCCAAAACCCTATTTTGAAAAAATACTAAATAAATTTGTATAATAAGGCTGTATTATTAAGCTCAATAAAAGGCAAACCTTTTGGTAGAAGTCATAACACAGGCAGTTCCCTTTGGTATACAAATTTTAATGAAAAAGAGTACAGAAGTTTAGGAGGGATAGAAATATATCTATTTTTTGTGGAGAATACATGCACACAAACATATACATACACATAAATATTAATCAAGCTACATAAAAATGCACATTTTACCAAATATAAAGCATACCTTAATAGATAAAATACAGTATTATAGTTATTTAGAAAATAGAATGTATTCACAGGGGCCGGCGCCGTGACTCACTTGGCTAATCCTCCGCCTGCGGCGCTGGCATCTCATATGGGTGCCGGTTCTAGTCCCAGTTGTTCCTCTTCCAGTCCAGCTCGCTGCTGTGGCCCGGGAAGGCAGTGGAGGATGGCCCAAGTGCTTGGGCCCTGCACCCCCATGGGAGACCAGGAGAAAGCACCTGGCTCTTGGCTTCGGATCAGCATAGCTCTGGCCGTAGCAGCCATTTGGGGGATGAACCAACGGAAGGAAGACCTTTCTCTCTGTCTCTCTCTCTCACTGTCTAACTCTACTTGTCAAATAAATTAAAAAAAAAAAAGAATGCATTCACAAACAATGATTATACTAAAACTTAAAATATATAAAGATCTGACGTCTGAGAACAATTCTTCATCAGGCCAAATAGTTCTGATTTCTGGATAACTCTTACCTGCAACTTTTTTTTGCCAGGCAGAGTTAGACAGAGAGAAAGGTCTTCCTTCCATTGGTTTACCCCTGAAATGGCCGCTATGGCCAGCACGCTCTGCCAATCAGAAGCCAGGAGCCAGGTGTCTTCCCCTGGTCTCCCATGCGGGTGCAGGGCCCAAGCACTTGGGCCATCCTCCACTGCCTTCCTGGGCCACAGCAGAGAGCTGGCCTGGAAGAGGGGCAACCAGGACATAACCGGTGCCCCAACCAGGACTAGAACCTGGAGTGCCAGTGCCACAGGCGAAGGATTAGCCTAGTGAGCCATGGTGCCGGCCATACCTGCAACTTTCTTGAGAATGGTTTTTTTCATCAAGCACAAACCCCTTGAAAACCCCAAAACTCTGCCCATACCAAAGGAAGAAAAGAAATGGATTGCAAGTCAGAAGTTGGTAGTTAGATACCTACTCCTGAAACTGAGTCACTATTTTAACGCTGGTAAAAGTTTCCTGGACCCTAACTGCAATAATCATAGGGGCACATGTATGTTTGTCTAGACTGCCACTACATGTATTTTATAAACATTAATAAAGTAGATACTGTTATTTAATCTCAGTGAGGTTTATTTATTTTATGTTTGTGATGGCCATTCTGAGTGTAGTGATAAAATGACTAAAACAGATGGCCAGTTGTGAGTTAATCTACATTTGGGTCATAATGAGATGAATCACTCTCTTATTAGCAGGCCCATCAATGCAATTTATTAAGCATATAATTGAAGTTAAACAGTTCTTTGGAAAATATGGTCAATTTTTTATACTTTTCAGATGTAGGTCCTTAAAGTAGGATGTTTTGCTAAATGAAGTTAACCAGCATTTAAAGAAATGTAGGAACTCACGTAAGAGAAAGCTAATGAGTTTTCACATTCTGGAGAAAGGATCATTGCAATTGAGCTTAGAATCATCAAAGGTTATAGTTACTAGAGTGGATGAGAGACTACAGAAGCATCTGAAGTTGGAAAGTGCTACTTGTAAGATCACAGTGAGGGGAGTCCAGAGTCTACTGTGTGGTGCAATTTGTATGACATGGTATTGTGGGCGAATTGAGTTCTCCATTTAATTGAATTCACTGGAGAATCAAAAAATACACTTTACATATTTTATTTAAAGTACTTCCCCCAAATTAAACTTAGAATGCAGCTAATATTCTACTAAGGAATTGAAATTCCAAATGTAAAGTTATCATCCTTTCAATTCCCTTAGATGTTTGATAAGTGAGAAAAGGAATATCAGCAATTAGACTCTAGTATTTCTCTTTATTTTCTTTTTCCTGCTTTGCATGTAGATTTCTTTCTCTTTTTTGAAGATTTATTTATTTGTAAGATAGAATTTACATAGAGAGAGACAGAAAGACAGATCTCCCATCTGCTGGTTCACTCCCCACGTGGCCCTAATAGGCAGGGCTGTGCCAGGCCAAAGCCAGGAGCCTGGAGCTTCATCCAGTTCTCCCACATGGGTGCAGCAGCCCTAGCATTTGGGCCACCTTCTGCTGCTTTTCCCAGGCCATTAGTTGGGAGCTGGATTGGGAGTAGAGTGTCTAAGACTTTAACCAGTGCCAATATAGGATGCTGTTGTCATAGGCAGCAACTTTACCCTCTGTGGCACAGCACTGTACCCCCCAAATAGTGATTTCTGATAAGCCATTTAATAAAGCTAAAACTCCTGATTTTAATTATTAATAAATTGTATGTTTTAAATCCCAGATGAAGGAACTGCAAACTTTCTGATTTGACCAGATGGCTAAAATCTTGAAATAGAAAGTTTTAGGATGAATATAAATTTCATGCATATAGCACAATTATATCACAGTCAACTTTTATGAATGTAATTCATCTTAGGTACCCATAAATACTAATGCAATTTCAGATTTTTCCCAGCATTTCTATTGACACTTTTGGATGTGGATTAGCCTTGAATTGATTGTGTTTAGTTGATGTTGGCTTTAGATATCCCTGATGTCATAATTACATTTGTGTATTTGTGTGTGTGTGTGAGAGAAGGGGAAAGCTTGAAATGTTTTGTAAGCTACCTTAAATATGTCTATTGTTTTGACAGTTTCGAAGAAGTATGCTTATACAAGCATTGCCTTTATAATGTTTTAATTTTTTTCAGATGAGTATGGTGGGAAGAATCACTATATTCCTAAAGTTGTGCTTACAAAATTTATACTCATTAAATAAAAGCTTCCTTTGGGAAAAAATTTTAAAATAGGGTGCTTTTTATTGTAACTGTACATCCATAATAGAGGTTTGCAGAGACCTACTCTGTCATTTGACAAACCCTAAAATTACTGCTAGTAAGGTTTTCAAAAGTTTAAATAAACAAATGTATATTTTAACTACACTTTAAGGAAATCTATTCACAGCCTGAGATTAAGAAAGTCCTTTTATAACCTGTAATTGTAGCTATTACTACCATTAACATTGTACCTAAACCTTTGCGCTGTCATGTGTCTTCCACAAAACAACATGAAAATGCATTATAAATTCCCAAAACTTAGGAAATTAATAGAACATGTTTGAGGATCTATAGATTCAAATTTATCACTGTTTAATTTCAGGGCATGGCTAAATATTGTAAGTAAAATGAATTGGACCAAAACACTATCACTTTTGAGAATGCACACCTCCTCTCATAAAACAAAAATATGTATATTTTTCTCCTTTTCATCTTCTGAATTTCCATTTAAAAAGATATAAATTAAGGTGGGAAAGAATCTGTGTGTTTGGGGGTGCAATGTTAAATAAATGGTTGCAAATAAATTCTTAATTTAGAGCCTATGCAAATTTCAATGTAGTTTTTATAGCTATTCAACCAGAGAAGCAAGTGTCTTCTGCTAACCTTGACGAAGATACTGTATTCTGATGAAACAAAATAGGACATACCTTTGGGAAGGTAGACCTCATATTTGAGTTAGAAAAATTGATTTGAAAAGCATTACCCTTGCATTGGCTGTATTAAAAGTTTTATAATTTTAAGAATTATTTTAGGGGCCGATGGCATGGTGCAGAGGTTTAAGCCGCCTGCAACCCCCGTATCCCATGTGAGTGCCTGTTTGAGTCCAGACCTGGCTGCCCCACATCTGATACAGCTCCCTGTTAATATTCCTGGGAAGGCAGCAGAAGATGGTCCAAGTATTTAGGCCTCTGCCACCCATGTGGGAGATCCAGATGGTGTTCCAGGTTTCTGGCTCAGCTTGGCAATTGCATCCATTTGGAGAGTGAACCAGCAGGTGGAAGAGCTCTTTCTGTGTCTGTATCTCTCTCTGTTACTCTCTCTTTTGAATAAATAAAATAAATCTTAAAGAATTAGGGATAAATTTTAAGTAAGAATAGGACTGGAAAAATTTCTTGTATAAGTCTATAGTATTATCCACTAGAAATAATAAAAGTAATATATATTACCTAACATGTAAAAGCCATGATCTGCCAACATGGAACTAAATGGTTAGTAAAAATTTGATTCTTCCATTTGTTTAATTGTACAGATGCCAGTGTGCTTTGTATTTGGAGACTAGTGAAATACTGCAAGGGAAAATTCTTCAAAATTGAGCATTTTTGAAAATGTGCCAAATTATAAAAGAAACAAGAAAATAGTATTTCACTATATCTGTTTTCAAAAGAGATTTCACATTTCTGCTCTTCACTATTTGGAGGTCATCAGCAATAGAAAATTGAGTCAAGCACTAACGTCAACTGGCTTCTACAGAAACATGTTTGCTGGGTGATAAGGGTTTCCTGTGTGTGCAGCTAAGCAGCAGCCATCTGCAAGCAGGAGTATATTTTATGTCAGTGTGCAATGGAGGACTTTGAAAAATGGTTCATAGAGGGGCTTCCTTTAGTTTTATAAAAGGCAGTGTGGCATTCAAAAGTAATGGTATAATCAATTTTTTTGAGCGGCAAGTTTACAAATGTTCATTTTCTTATTGTGCTTCATAACATAACATGCATATTTTGCTTATGTATAATTTTATGCACCAATAACTTACAATAAAAATAAAAATTAATAGTATGTCATTCAAGGTAAGCACATCTTTTAAATAAGTTACCTATCTCTGTATTTCCGTCTTTTTTAATGTAGCACATTTTAAGTCCTTTCATTTCTAATTGTTATTTTAACTAACAATAGTTTAAAAACAGATATATCCAGTGTTAGAAGTCTGTGAATGTTTTAAGTTCCCATACTGACTCCTGAATCTGTGGTTACTGGTACAGTAGACAACCTTCAATTGAAGTTTACTTTCATGATATTCAGGGATAATTCTTTGGAACATTGGTGCTTAAACTTAGAGTGGTTGAGGATAAAAGCTAGTGATTATCCCCTCCACCCCTCTCACAGCAACATCCTCAACTTTTAAAAACAGTTGTAGTGCTTCCCTTTCATTGCAAATTTACTGCAAGTCCTCTGCAGTTGTTCCTAATGTAGATTTTGCTTGCATTGCCTCATATCAATCCAGGCATTACATGTTTCAATCTGTTTGCATTACCTGTTCTTAATCCTCATGTTTAGAGGATTTGGGTTGCAACAGCATTTATCCATGCAGAGAAGCAATCTGTGTGCCACTGCCATGTACATCTTTTTCCTTGATCTTTCATATGACTTCCAGGTGTTAAGAAAATTGTTTAAGAACATCCAAGGGATTGAAAGCTGTCACCATATTATCCTTCCTATGCACAATGATACCAATTCTTAGCTAAACAAATATGTAGAAATAAATATTGACATCAATGTGTCAATACCACGCTTTCAATGTATTGGTTTAACTCAAAATCTGGATATAAGAGTTGCACCACTAGTTCCTAGTCTGGCTTTAAGGGGAAATTCATTATTCACCCAAGGATGTTAACATATTCTGTTATCTCTATTAGGAATATTTCTGCCCTACTAGGTACACATTTGTTTGGCTTGCCTCAGTTAATCCTTGATAACTCAATTAAAATGTCCCTTCCTCAGGCAGTTTCTTTAAACCTGTCCTTTCTCTATCATAGTGTGTAGTTCATTTTGTTTCCTCAAATACAAAGACCAGAGTCAACTATGGTGCCTCAAGTTTTGTGTATGTCCAAGGAACCTTAACTGTTGCACATGAAATGAGGTAAAGGAATGAATGCTGAGACAAATTGTTACACTGAAGTTATTGTTTTTTGATAGGTAAAGTGTGCCTTTCACCTTTAATTTTGAAGATTATCATGATAAAAAGTGAAAAATGATTTAACTCAAACTTTTAAAAAAGGCAAATTAAAATCATCTTGTTTTATACATAAATCATGATTGTTTTTCATGCAGTGATTTTCCATATTCTTTTCCATGATTTAGTCACTATTCCTTTTTTTTTTAAACAGGCAGAGTTAGACAGTGAGAGAGACAGAGAGAAAGGTCTTCCTTCCATTGGTTCACCCCCCAAATGGCCACTATGGCCAGCGCTGAACCGATCCAAAGCCAGGAGCCAGGTGCTTCCTCCTGGTCTCCCATGTGGGTGCAGGGCCTAAGGACTTGGGCCATCCTCCACTGCCTTCCCGGGCCACAACAGAGAGCTGGACTGGAAGAGGAGCAACTGGGACAGAACTGGCGCCCCAACCAGGACTAGAACCCAGGGTGCCAGCGCTGCCGGCGGAGGATTAGCCTAGTGAGCCGCGATGCCGGCTGTCACTATTCCTTTTTAAGAGAAGTTAAAAAAAAAAAAGCTTAGGAGGCAGGGACAGCAAGAAAGGAAGAAAGAAAGAAAGAAAGAAAGGAAGAAAGAAAGGAAGGAAGGAAGGAAGGAAGGAAGGAAGGAAGGAAGGAGGGAGGGAGGGAGGGGGGAAGGGAAGGAAGGAAGGAAGGGAAAGGAAGGGAAAGGAAGGGAAAGGAAGGGAAAGGAAAGGAAGGAAGGAAGGAAAGGAAGGAAGGAAGGAAAGGAAGAAAGGAAGGAAAGGAAGGAAGGAAGGAAGGAAAGGAAGGAAGGAAGGAAGGAAAGAAGGGAAGGAAGGAAAGAAGGGAAGGAAGGAAAGAAGGGAAGGAAGGAAAGAAGGAAGGAAGGAAGGAAGGAAGAAAAACAGAGAGGGCTCCCATCTGCTGTTTCAGTTCCCAGATGCCTACAGTGACCAGGTCTGGACCAGGGCACTGTAACCATTTGAGCCATCACTGTTACCTCCCAACAGAAAGCTAAAATCAAGAATCAAAGTTAGGAATCAATCCAGATTACTGATATGGTACTCAAGCATCTTACTGGCTAAACAAAATGCTTCCTCCATCCCCTGGAATGCATTTTAAGATCGAGATTTAGAACCATAGGGAATTTTGTGTTGATGTGAACAAGGAACCTTATATCTGAATTTCCTGAGAAAACTTGTAAAGAATATTTATCAGTATTTGGCACTGACTGGGGCCCATACCACCTATCACAGTTCTTCCAATATAATTTTCATAAATGAGATAGATGAGAGCTCTCCATAACTCAGTACATGACTACAAAATTTAGAACCACTTTCTAGGGGTTGGTGCTGTGGTGTAGCAGGTAAAGCCACTGCCTGCAGTGCTGGCATCCCATATGGGCACTGGTTTGAGTCCTGGCTGTTCTACTTCCTATCCAGTTCTCTGCTGTGACCTGGGAAATCAGTGGAAGATAGCCCAAGTCATTGGGCCTCTGCACCCGGGTGGGAAGACCCCAAAGATGCTCCTGGCTTCAGATTGGCACAGTCCTGGCCATTGTGGCCATCTGGGGAGTGAACCAGAAGATAGAAGACCTCTCTCTCTCTCTCTGCCTCTGCCTCTGCCTCTGCTCTCCCTTTCAAATATGTAAATCTTAATTTTTTTTTAAATAACCCCTTTTTTTAACTGAATGGCTTTTCAACATCCCCTTGAACCAGTGGCTCTGGTAACTATTAGGAAGACTAGGTATTTTTCTTTTGTCTCTGTGTTTCATTGGTATTGAAAAATCAAATAACTCCTAATTTTGTAAAAGATGTTAGAATTAAATTTATGATTTGAGAATAAATTCTGAGATAGGAAATTTTATAAAGTAAAAAAAATCTGGAGATCTTCCATGAGCTTCTCTCCCTTGGGTTGGAGTCTCTGGAGTACTTGCATCTACTATTACCTGTATTCCTAATCTGGGTTATCACTTTAGTCTGAAATTTGTGTATTCTTTTTTTTAAAGATTTATTTATTTATGGCCGGCACCGTGGCTTAACAGGCTAATCCTCTGCCTTGCAGCGCCGGCACACCAGGTTCTATCCCGGTTACCCCTCTTCCAGGCCAGCTCTCTGCTATGGCCCAAGTGCTTGGGCCCTGCACCCGCATGGGAGACCAGGAGAAGCACCTGGCTCCTGGCTTCGGATCAGCGAGATGCGCCGGCCGCAGCGGCCATTGGAGGGTGAACCAACGGCAAAAAGGAAGACCTTTCTCTCTGTCTCTCTCTCTCTCACTATCCACTCTGCCTGTCAAAAAAAAAATTTATTTATTTGAAAGAGTTGCAGAGAGAGAGAAGCAGAGGCAGAGAGGATGAGAGAGAGAGAGATCCTCCATCCACTGGCTGACTCCCCATTTGGCCGCAAGGGCCAGAGCTGTACTGATCTGAAGCCAGAAGCCAGGAGCTTCCTCTGTGTCACCCATGTGGGTTCAGGGTCCCAAGGACTTGGGCCATCTTTTACTGCTTTCTCAGGCCACAGCAGAGAGCTGCATCGGAAGTGGAGCAGCCGGGTCTCGAACCGGTGCCCATATGGGACGCCAACATTGCAGGCGGCAGCTTTATTTTCTATACCACAGTGCCAGCTCCCAAATTTGTGTATTCTTAAGGATCACCCCATACCAATCTGCCTTACTCTTTCCTGTCTATAAAATATCTAAATCTTTAAGTGAAATCCTTGGATGTATTTTACTATCTGTACATTTATATGTTATAGATTCTCTGGTTATACCAGTGATTGGAAAACTAAGGCCTAGATGACAAATACAGCCTGTTACTAACTTTGAAAAACAGTTTTGCTGGATTACAACCTTCCTCTCCCCTCGTATTATTCCATTTTATGTGTGGGTGCTTTAGTGTAGTGATGGCAGGGACCATATGGTATAAAGGAGTCAAAATATTTACTATCTGAATATTTAAGGAAAATAGCCTCTTCTGACCTGTAGTTTAAACCAAGGAATTACTAATTGTGGTTTTATGTGATATGTAACACAGAGTGAGGTTTCTTAGATACCTGGAGTCATAAAAAATGATTGTTGCCACATACTCAGGGTGAATTTGAATGGATGTAAGAATTGGGGAATGATGGAGACTGTGAGAATTTATAAGGTAGATATTTTACCTAAAAGTTTGCATCTCCTACCAAGTCCCAAGACAATTGGCCTTGTTGGGTATGGACCATCTGCTGCTAACAGTTCTACTTTTCTAAGAGATGTCAGAGATTTATATTCTTTTATTAAACTTTTATTTAATGAATATAAATTTCCAATGTACAGCTTATGGATTACAATGGCTTCCCCCTCCCATAACTTCCCTCCCACACGCAACCCTCCCCTTTCCCGCTCCCTCTCCCCTTCCATTCACATCAAGATTCATTTTCAATTCTCTTTATATACAGAAGATCAATTTAGTATATATTAAGTAAAGATTTCAATAGTTTGCAGCCACATAGAAACACAAAGTGAAACATACTGTTTGAGTACTAGTTATAGCATTAAATCAAAATATACAGCACATTAAGGACAGAGATCCCACATGAGGAGCAAGTGCACAGTGGCTCCTGTTGTTGACCCAACAAATTGAAACTCTAGTTTATGGTGCCAGTAACCATCCTAGGCTGTCGTCATGAGTTGCCAAGGCTATGGAAGCCTTCCAAGTTCACCGACTCTGATCATATTTAGACAAGGTCATAAAAGACAGAGTGAGGATAGTAACCAATGATCCTAAGAGTGGCATTTACCAGGTTTGAACAATTATACAGCATTAAGTGGGGAAGAGGACCATCAGTACACACAGGTTGGGAGTAGAGCCATTGGAGGTAGAGTAGAGGTTATGATTACGAAGGAATGAATCCCAAGTGTGCTAGACAGGGCCTAGAACAAAGGACAGAGTCATTATTAGAGGAACTAAGAAAGGTGCTGTCTAAGCTACAATTAAGTTTTCTGATTGAGAGGCAAATAGAACCTGATAGAAGGGGCTTGATAATAATCTGGTGGGCTTTAGGCCTTGTAAGTTAAGAGGCCCAGACCTATCTATCTCTTCACATGGGGTATATCCTAAGGGGGGTGTGAACCTCCTAGGGGAAGGCACTCTGTTGACTTTCATTACTTGGCTGACCTGGGAGGAGAGCTGGCCAGGTAAAGGCAGGTGGCATCTCTAGCAAGAAATTTACAGTTCTGCCTGCAATGTTGCTGACCCTACTTGGCCGTCCCCTCAGCTGCAGTGGTCACTTTGGAAGTTGGGCTGAGTGAAGGGCTTTTCAGCTTAGAGCCAATAAGATCTGTGGCTCTGACCCGGGCATCCTTCGACTCCATGGCAGGTCCATTTCCTGTGATCCAACTCTTGGCAGAGCTGCCAGGGCTCTTCACAAGCTGACTTCTGCTGAAGCCCAGGCTTACCACATTGAAAGCCACTGCAGTGGACTGGCCTGTTGGGTCTCCTTGAGGGCAGATCACTGTACAGATCAGCCATTAATAGGCCTTCCACCCAAGAGATTTGTGTTCTTATGTGAAGCTTTCAAATTAAAAAATGACTCAGTGTTTTAGGACAGTTGTTACTGAAAATGTATACACACCTTTCTTAAATTGGGCTGTAGATTATCTGGCTCTCCTCCCATCTTAAATAAAATTCGGTTTTGTTTCTAAGTATCTAAGATTGAACTGTACTTTAGGACCCGGGTTGGGGGAGGAGGAGAGGGATTAACAAATTAAAAATACTTCTGTGGATTTCTCTCACACTATAATGTATGTAATAGAATCCTTGATGCCTATATCAGTATACTTATAAAAATGATAGAGATGTCATTGATCAAGTCTATGGGGGTTTTCTTCAAAACTGAACTTGTGTCAAAATTTATTTGGAACTGGCAATGATCAAAGAGTAAACTGTCACATAGTATGCCAAATCAATGTAGCATGTTTTCTGCTCCATATTAGTTCTTAACCCTCAATGTAAATGTTAAAGCAATCCAATTAGCCTTAGGTGAACAACTGCCAATATCTATTGAGGAAAAGAGTAAACTGTAGCACATACTTTAATTGCATTTTCTTCTATCTTTGTTGGAAAATTGGTTGACTTAGAAGAATTTTCATTTAGAAGGGTATGGAATCTGTAAGATACAGTGGATATGTCAAAGTCCCTGCTCCTTTAGCAGAATTGAATAAAATTTGAAAAAAAAAATCATTTGGTCTGGCCCTACCAAGGCAATTGCACATGGGACATGAAGTTCAATAAAACTACAGCAGCCTAATTTTTAAGTTGAAAATTTTTATGGCCTGCAAATTATGTTATAAATATCTAAATGGCCCTTGGCATAAAAGATGTCCTCCACCCCTGTTGGGGCACATAGTGAGGCTGGGGAGAAGGTGCAGATTGGCTCTGAAAGGGCTAAGAGGGATAAACCTAGTCCAGAAACCTTTCTGTATCCAAGCATTATGTTTTTTTTAATCTATTTTTGAAAACATAGTGATGTAGAACATGAATTGGAAAGTTTTCCCATAAAGCAATTGAAGTGAATGAACTATGAGTGAATCCTTGTGCAGAGAGCATCAGATGTGTCTGTTAATGACTGTTATTATTTCTTATTCTATCATGTGTCTGGAGAGCTGAGAAGTCAAGTGAGGGTGACAGACACTGAAAACTCTGAAATACCATACTCTTTCCAGCATCTCTGATAGGAGATACTGAACAATCTGTTGCCATTTTAAATATACTTGCACACCTATGCTTGAAGGAAGGATTTCCATGGGAAAAGGATGCCAACTTGTGCATTTATGTATTAAGCATTCTCCATACTGAGATCGAATGACTATTTAATTTAGAAGTTCAACTGAATCCTTTAATCTGACCATGCTCTTGCAGGTATTGCTGTAATAGAGGGCTATAAAGCACTTCATTGTTAATTCCAGTTGTAGCCTGAGCTGATAAGGAAAATAAACTTGCATGACTTGATGGGTGTTCACAATTCTGGAAAACCTTAAATTAATAATTTGGAAAAAGCAAGCAGTTGGATATGGACTACTATAGCTTTTATCTGGACTTTGTTCAAAAGCTCTGGTTTCAGGTTAAAATAACTGCATGGAATATTACTCATTATGCTAAGATTTGTAAAGTTAGTTTTGGTAATTTAGTTGCAAATAAGATATTGGAAAAGTTACTTTGTTTAGATGTGTCCAGGTTATATTAGTCTAATATCGTGTTTAATTATCTATATTAATTTATTTCAGCATATGATTTTATTTAATTGCTTCTAGCTCAAAATCTTATTTTTTAAAATGCATACATTCAAAAATAGCTTACTGGGAAAATAGCAATTGAATATGAATGATTTGGCATGGATCTATATTTATAATGAAAGGATTTAAAAGGGTTAGTCTAAATTAAATATTCCTGTAATGTGACTTAGGAATGTAAGTTCTAGAATGGCAAGATCTGGGCTTCACCCCAGATTTGTCATGCATTAGTTCTGTAATCTTCAGCAAGTTGCTCCATCTCTCTCACTTTCCTTATCAGTAGAATGAGGATAATACGGCAATCTTTGTTTTTGTTGTTAGAAGCACTAAATATAATGACTGCAAAGTATTAAGAACAGTGCCAATAGCATAGTGAATACTCAAAGAATCTTAGTAATTAGTATGCTTTCACTAAGTAGGGATCTGTATAAGTATCACACCCTAATAGAAAACCATGAAAACCTGTGAGAAAACTAGAAACTCTAAATTTGAGAACTGTTACCATATTGAGATGGATGAAAATACCAGAATGTGTCATTACATATTATTTTTCCTAGTTTTGCATGTATAACTACTCGATTCAGTTGAAAAAAGTTCTAACTATAAGTTTATATTATTTGTCTATTCTAGCTTGTGAGTACTGACTGTGCATTTTTCTTTCCAAGTCCATGTTCAGTGACATTTCCTTGAAAATTCAAAATAGGCAATGAAAGGGCTATTTATCAACACAGATCTATTATCACTGTAAATCCAGGCATTTCTGGAGAGTCAATTGAACATTTACCAATAGATTACTACACAGACCCTGCATGTCAAGTCTAGTTAAACCCCAGTGTGTCTTAATATATTCCCTGGTTTTATATTAATAACAATATCATTAAATACTACTACACTGTGTAGAAATTCATACTGGTCTATAAGCAGGCTATTCACATAACCACAAAAATTATATGAATTATGATTCCAGAACTTTTCTGAAAATATACAGTTCTACAAGAAGATTGATCTTCACTACAAGATAATTTGTACAGAAGTTTGTTTATGAGATTCCTCATTTGATGCATTCCAGGTTCTGGCAATATGTCATCAAATTTAAAAATCTGGGTCTTGGGGCTGGGTAAAACTCTATTTGAAATGTATTTTGCAATTTACTAGCTGAGTGATTTTCAATAACTTATTTGTCCTTCCTGGTAGTGTGATGTTTAAAATGAATACTGTTATTTTTATACATTAGTGCAGTATGTAGCACTTCAAAAGACTCACTTATATGTGTTGATTTGACAACTGCCACATGATATGCTTTCCAGGATTATGCATAGATGTTCAACTCTTGCTTTCCTGACTGTAGATCTCCCATCTAGTGAAATTATTTTACAACTGCTAACTGGCAAATTAGGTCTAAAATGTGTACTTAGATGTAATGAGTCAGTGATAGTTCAGATAAATAAATTTTAGAGTTTATCTTGATCATTAGGTAGGTAGAATCAAAAACTTCATAATTGTTTGGTGAGAAGGTGGAGAATGGATAAAATGTTTAGAATGAGGAGGATACATTCTAAGATAAAATTCTGAAGGCAGTATTAGAGGATCATTGTTTTTTCTTGAGTTCATGATGTTGAACTTACATTTTCTCTTAAAATAGTTCACTCAACCTTTATTTTAGAAGACAGAATATAAAACACACAATAAGATAAGAATTACATTAGGAAGAAATTTCTTGGGAATCAGGATAAATGATGTGTTTTTTTCAGAAACAGTTTTGTGCAGGCCTGTGTGGACCTTCATTTGCATTCTTTTTAAAAATACCCAATATAAAATTCCATAGGATAATCCTAGAGGCATGTTCTGTAAGGTTTTTCTCATACATTGCATTTGTGTAGCTCTCAATGGTTTTAAATGCTTTTGTACATACTTCAGCCAAGGAACCCTCCCTCCCCCCACCCCCATGTTCCAGAAAGTCTTCAAAATAATGAAGAACTAAGAAGAACAGAGGTTCCATCAGCTGAATCACAGGGAATGGAAAATAGATATTTGTCTCAGCACATGAGACCCAATAGTTTCTGACAGTTAAGCCACAGACTATTCCATACCATCTGGTTTCTAGTCCTTTGATCTAGTCCTTTTGAATAATAGCAATACTCTAATTACTAATCCAATTTAAAATCCTAAGCCTTGCAAAATATGTGTTAACAAACATTAAATTTTTATGAGCAATGGGTAAAGGAACTGTAGTTGTTGTTTGCTAATTGATAAAAACTTGACATGTCTCTCATAGTTAATAACACTAAGAATTTGCCATAACTTAATCAGTTAAATTTAATCATTCTATGTACTTATACTTCCTTTATTATCCTCATTATTTCCATAGCAGTAGGAGAAAGTTTATCATTGTAGATTATCTTCTTTAACTGAATTTTATTTATAGAAGTAATAAGCACATTCAAATAGTTTTAAAAGGATAGGCCAGGATATTTTAGAAAGGGCTGACTGTTGAAAATGTTCTGATTTCTCAGACATGAAGATAAATCTATGTTCTTTGAGTTTGATCTAAAGTCTGGTTAAAATCTTGGCAAGATATTATTAAGCTAATAATGTGTGAGCATTTTCTGAGGAGTCCCCAGCAAAAGAGAATTTATGACAAACCACTTAAAACTAGCCTTCTGCCACTTTTTAATATTATGAAGCTAAATGATTGATCCATTTTGATTCTAGAATGTTTTTCTACAATCTATGCCCTCTGATCTAAACAAAATTTTACCAATTCCCTGTGTTATACTTCGTAAAAAATTAAGGACAATAAGATAATGGGGTGAATTTCTAATGATGCAAATATAAACTGCAAATAGACTTGAATGGATATCAATTGAACTGAGTACTTCAGCGTTTAGCCTTTCTCTGTTCATTGCATTTGTTGAAGGCTAGTGTGTCATTATGTGGATTGCAACCAACTAGTTTACCTAAGATTGAACTGTAAATTGGAAGTGTAGGTTCAGTACTATGGAGAAGTCAATTTTTATTATGTCACAACTATTCCCGAATAATAATCTAATATTTGAACCTGATGCCAAATTTTATGATTGTTTACCCCAAAATATATTCTGAATAACTTGCCTAAAATAGTGGAAGGATATTAAAACCATGTTGGGAGATGGTTAACGACAACTGAAAATGTTTAGATAAACATAGTGGAGATTAAATAAGCATATCTTATGAAATATGTAAAGAAATTTCATATTGGAAGGTGTAAAATTTCAATTTGTCTTTTTGGAATAGTTAGCACCAACTAGGGCCGATATAATTTTTAACTAAAATAAGAAAAATTTTTAATAATGTTTACAGATTTTCAAAACTAGAATAAATTTCTTTAAGAAGAAATACCTTTCTCAATGCATACAGTGTTCTAGTTCAGCTTGGAGAAAGGCATTTCCAGGTAATTAGTGATGGGATCCCAGTGGGGTTAATTAAATAATATCCAAATACTTTTAAAATCTGATGTCCTCCCTCTATCCTATGAGTCTATGGAGGATTTTCATTAAATTACTATAAAAAGCTGAGGATGGTGTTGATATTTAATTATCTTTGTTTTACTTTGTACTCACTAAGGATAATTTAGGGAATTGAAGGAAAAATAATATGCTACATCAATACAACGATTTGTTACTTTGATAATATGGGAATACTTTTATATCTTATCTGTGTTTCCAAAGACACAATATTTTTAGCCATCACTTTAAACAATGTTTTAGAGAAAGTAACATCATCAACTTTTCATCATTTTATTGTGAAGAAATCTTTTTCTCAGTCCAACATCAAAGTTCATTAAAAATCACCTCTTTGAGTTTAGAAATGTAAGTTCTGGTGGGCATTAGGCTCAGTAGTTAAATTGCTGTTTGGGATGCCTTCCCAGATCTGTTTCTGATTTAGCTTCCTGGTAATGGACACCCTGGGAGGTAGCAGGTGATGGCTCAAGTACTTGGGTCTCTGCCTTATATATCGAAGACCTACATTGAGTTGCTGGCTCCTGGCATCAGCCTGGGTCAGTCCTGTTTAACAAGGTACTTGGGGAGTGAACCAGCAGATTTCAAAATCACTTTTTTTTTGTTTCTGTGTGTCTCCATTTCAAATAAAATTTAAAAATGGATTAAAATAAATTTTTCAAAAGATTAAATATAGCCACTTCCACTTTGATTATGGCCTTGTCTAAATAAGGTCAGAGTTGGTGAACTCAAGAGGCTTCCATAGCCTTGGCAGCTCATGACAAGAGCCTCGGGTGATTACTGACGTCATAAATAAGAGTGTCAATTGTTAAATCAACAGGAGTCACTGTGCACTTACTCCCCATGTAGGATCTCTGTCCTTAATGTGCTGTACTATGAGAATTAACGGTGTAACTAGTACTCAAACAGTACTTAACACTTTGTGTTTCTGTGTGGGTGCAAACTGTTGAAATCTTTACCTAATTTATACTGAATCGATCTTCTGTATATAGAGATAATTGAAAATGAATCTTGATGAAGAATGAGATGGAAGAGGAAGTGGGAGATGGGATGGTTGTGGGTGGGAGGGAGGTTATGGGGGGAAAAGCCGCTATAATCCAAAAGTTGTATTTTGGAAATTTATATTTATTAAATAAAAGTTTAAAAAATAAAAAAGTTCCTAGTTTAGTAGGAATATAGTCAGTGGCTATAAACAATAATTGAAGGAAAAAATGACCATTTCACCCATATATAGTAAATTTTAAAGTAATAATTAAAATAATATAACATTCTTAACCATTGCTTTCACAAAGGTATAAAACAAAGTTTTACAAAACTCTATTTTCATCAATACAAACATTTCCTTCATTTCTCTTCTTCCTTTTTTTGAAAAATTTTATTTCCCACATATAAGGGAGAACATGAGACATTTGTCTTTCTGGGTCAGGCTTGTTTCACTCAACATGATGACCTCCATTTGAGTCCATCTTGCTGCAAATGGTAGAATTTAATTCTTTTTAAATAGCTGAATAATCTTCCATTATGTATACATACCACATTTTCTTTAACCATTCGTCTGATGATTGACATCTTGATTGATTCCAAATATATTCTGAAAAGTGCTGCTGTGTCCATTTTGGTACAGGTATCTCTGATACGTTATGTTCAGGTCTTTTGGGTACAGAGCAATTAGAGGGATTGCTGGATCATATGCCAAGTCTATTTCTAGATTTTTTATTCCCCCAAAGAAACCTTTTATTTAAAGAATACAAATTTCTTAAGTTCAACTTTAGGAACATAATGATTATTCCCACCATACCCAGCCTTTCCACCCACATTTCACTCCTCCTCCCTCTCTCATTCCCATGGAGATTCATTTTCAATTAACTTTATACACTAAAGACCAACCCTATACTAAGTAAATATTTCAACAATTTGCAGACACACACACACACACACACACAAGCTCATTGAGGACATAGGTCCTGAATGGGAAGTTAGTGCACAGTGATTCCTGTTGTTAATTTAAAATTAACACTCTTAAATTGATTACCCGAGGCTCCTGACATGAGCTGCCTAGCCCATGGAAGTCTTTTGAATCCAGAAATTCCATCAGTATTTAGACAAGGCAATAGGCAAAGTAGAAGTTCTCTCTTCCCTTCAGAGAAGAGTACATAGTACATACTTCTTTTTTCTTTTTTTTAAGATTTATTTTATTTATTTGAAAGAGTTGCAGAGAGAGGTAGAGACAGAGAGAGATGTCTTCCATCCACTGGTTCACTCCCCAGATGGCCACGACAGCCGGAGCTGCGCGGATCCGAAGCCAGGAGCCAGGAGCTTCTTCTGGGTCTCCTGCATGGGTGCAGGGGCCCAAGGACTTGGACCATCTCCCACTGCTATCCCAGGTCATAACAGAGAGCTAGATCGGAAGAGGAGCAGCTGGGACTAGAACCGGTGCCCATATGGGATGCAGGCGCTTCAGGATAGGGTGTTAACTTACTGCACCACAGCACAGGCCCCGGTACATACTTCTTTGATGGCCACTGGGGTCTCAGAGATCTTTCAGGTAGGACATTTTTTGCCAGAGTGTATTCATTTCATGCCTGAAATGCTCTCATGGGCTTTTCAGCCAGACCAGAATGTTTCTGAGGTCAGAGTGCTACTTAAAGCAGTTGCCATTCTATGATTCTACTGTGTGTAGTACTTCCCATATTGGAACTCTCTCCTTTTTAACTCTGTTAGTATTACCAGGCACTTTATCCTATTTATATGATCCCTTTAACACTTAATCCTATCTATATGAGTATGTTAACACTTAATGTGATCACTTTAACACTTAAGATGGCATTTTTACCACCCAGCTTAATGGGATTTGGGATCCTACGGCAAGTTTTTAAACTGTACCATTAGAAGTAAATCCACAGGAATGTATGCAGAAATATACAGCTTTAAAGTTATATACTTCCTCTTCCCTCTCATATTTCTTCTCTTATTTTTCATTGATATTTATTTTCAAATGATCGTATACACATATAATTAACTCTATGTTAAGTAGAGAGTTCAACAAATAATATGAAGGAAAAATAAACTCTTCCTTGACAGTCAAGACAAGGGTTGTTCCAGTCATTGCTTTTTTTTTTTTTTTTTTAACAGGCAGAGTGGATAGTGAGAGAGAGAGACAGAGAGAAAGGTCTTCCTTTTTGCCATTGGTTCACCCTCCAATGGCCGCTGCGGCCGGCTCATCTCACTGATCCGAAGCCAGGAGCCAGGTGCTTCTCCTGGTCTCCCATGCGGGTGCAGGGCCCAAAGACTTGGGCCATCCTCCACTGCCTTCCCAGGCCATAGCAGAGAGCTGGCCTGGAAGAGGGGCAACCGGGATAGAATCCGGCGCCCCGACTGGGACTAGAACCCGGTGTGCTGGCGCCGCAAGGTGGAGGATTAGCCTGTTGAGCCACGGCGCCGGCCGTCATTGCTTCTTAAAGTGTCAATTTCACTTCTACAGATTTCCTTTTAGGTGCTTCATTAGTTATTGCAGATCAGGGAGAACATATGATGTTTGACCCTTTGCAACTGGTGTATTTCACTAAGTATGAAGTTTTCTAGATTCACCCATTTTGTTACAAATGACCAGATTTCATTTTTTTTTTTAACCACCGTGTAGTATTCTGTAGTGTACATATCCCATAATTTATCTAGTCTTTGGTTGATGGACATTTAGATTTATTCCATGTCTTAGCTATTGTGAATTGAGCTGCAATAAACATGGGGTGCAGATTACTTTTTTGTTTGTTGATTTCATTTCTCTTGGGTAAATTCCCAGGAGTGGCATGGTTGGGTCATATGGTAGGTCTATATTGAGATTTCTGAGGTATCTCCATACTGTCTTCCATAGTGGCTTTACCAATTTACATTCTCACCAACAGTGGATTAGGGTACCTTTTCCCCTACATCCTCACCAGAATTTGTTGATTTCTGTATGAAAGCCATTCTAACTGGGGTGAGGTGAAACCTCATGGTGGTTTTGGTTTGCATTTCCCTGGCAACTAGTGATCCTGAACATGTTTTTCATGTGTCTATTGTTCACTTGAATTTCCTCTTTTGAAAAATATCTGTTTAAGTCCTTTGCCCAGTTCTTAACTGGATTGTTGGTTTCATTGTTGTAGAGTTTCTTCATCTCTTTGTATATTCTGGTTATTAATCCTTTATCAGTTTTATAGCTTGCAAATAAGTTCTCCCGTTTTGTCAATTACCTCTTAACTTTCCTGAGTGTTTCTTTTGCAGTACAGAAACATCTTAATTTGATGTAATCCCATTTGTTAATTTTGCTTTGATTGTCTGTGCCTCTGGGGCCATTCCCAAAAACTCTTTGCCTGTGCCAGTGTCTCGCAGGATTTCCCAAAAGTTTTCTAATAATTTAATGGTATTGAGTTATAGATTTAATTCTTTAATCCATCTTGAGTGGATTTTTGTGGAAGGTGTAAGGTCCCAGCCACACCCTGAGCCCTCCCATGCAGCAGAGTATCTTCACAGTCATGGTGCACAAGTCTCCCACAGACATGAGCATCCAGCCCCTTGCCAGTTCTTCAGCCAGACTCAGGAGTCTCTGTTCTGTTGGTTGCTGGGCATGGACACAAGCTAGCATGGCTGTTACGTATGTCCAAAATGGCACCCGCTCTCTATTGGCTTGATATAGGACACCGTTGCAGGTTGACTGGGCAGAGAGAAATGTGTCACCTCCCCTTTATTTCTCTTCTAATTTGGCAGGCACACTATCCCCCATGGGGCACCATGCTGGATTCCCTGTAGGGTCTTCCTGCAGCTCTATCACCAGTGGCTTGGGATGTTGCAGTCTGGTCTCATCTCACTCTCCAAAGCTGGTGTGGAGGCTCTCGGCTACTGGAGCTCTCTATTTCTAGTTTCTAAAGAAATTTTCACACTGTTTTCCACAGTAGCTGTGTTAATTTACATTTCCACAGATGTTATATTAAGTGTTCCTCTTTTCCACAACCTCGCTAACATTGTTTTTATTCTCTATGTTTTGGATTTTAGCTATTCTGACAAGGATGAGGTAATATCTCATTGTGGCTTTGTTTTGCATTTCCTGTTGACTAGTGATATTGAGCATATTTTTCAGATAGTTTTTGGCCATTTGTGTTTCTTTTGAAAACTGTCTATTAAGGTCCTTTACCAATTTCTCACCTGGATTGGATGTATTGTTGCTATTTTTTTAAGTTGTTCATGTATCTGGGATATTGATCCTTTGTTTGATAGGTGATTTGCAAATATTTTCCCCAATATTTTGGATGTATTTTCACTCTGTTGATTATTTCCTTTGCTGTGCAAAAGCTTCTGAATTTTATATAGTCCCATTTCTTTAGTTTTGTTTTTGTTGCCTGTGCTTTGGGGGTCCTGTCCAAGAAGTAGTCCCCTACATTAATGTCTTGGAGTGCTCCTCCTGTGTTTCCTTCCAGCAACCTCATAGTCTCAGGTATGATATTTAGTCTTTGATCCATCTTGAATTGATTTCATCTATATGGTGAGAGATATTGATCTAATTTCATTCTTCTAAATATACAAATCCAGTTTTGCCAACAACATTTGTTGAAGAGACTATCCTTACTCTATTGTATAGTCTGAGCACTTTTTGTCAAAAATCAGTTAGCTGTATGTATATGGATTAATTTCTGGGCTCTCTATTCTGTTGACCAGTGTATTGGTTTTTATGCCAGTACCATGCTCTCTTTTTTTCTTAAGATTTATTTATTTAATTGAAAGGGAGAGCTACATAGAGGCAGAGACAGAGAGAGAGAGAGAGACAGACAGACAGAGAGAGACAGAGACAGACAGAGGTCTTCAGCCTGCTGGTTCACTCCTCAGATGGCTACAGTGCCCAGAGCTGAGCTGATCTGAAGCCAGAAGCTTCTTCTGGGTCTCCTACACAGGCACAGGGGCCCAAGGACTTGGGCCATCTTCTACAGCTTTCCCAGGCCACAGCAGAGAGCTAGATTGGAAGTGGAGCAGCCGGGACTTGAACTGGCTCCCATATGGGATGTTGGCACTGCAGCCGGCAGCTTTACCCACTATGCCACAGTGCCGGCCCCCATGCTGTCTTAATTACTATAGCTTTGTAGTATGCTTTGGAGTCAGGTCTTGTGATGCCTCTGGCCTGATTTTCCTTTTTAGGATTGCTTTGGCTATGCTGGGTCTTTTGAGATTCCATATTAATTTTAGGGTTGCTTTTTCCAGTTCTGTTAAAATTGCCATTGGTACTTTGATAGGGATTGCATTGAATGTGTAAATTGCTTCAGGTAGTATAGACATTTTGATGATATTGATTCTTATCCATGAGCAAGGAATATCTTTCTATTTTTTATGTCCTTAATGATTTCTCTCATCGGTGTTCCATATGTTCTCCCACATTTCTACCCAACTATGTGAGGAGTCACTACTGTTTGATTAAGTGATGCTGCATTTTACTCCAGAGATGGAGACATTTGGTTCCTCTTTCATAGGGACACTGACTGGAATGAAATCCTTTGTCTATAATGACTGTGGAAAAGACAGTCACAATTCAGCAGTGACTAAGTCTTAGAGATTCCATAGAGATGATATATATTGTAAAGGCCAGTCCAACCATATTAGCATCAACAGATCATAAAGAACTCTGAATGTATTAGTCGTGTCATTCTCAGAACCACTCTGAAATTGTGAACATGCAAGGCTATTTCTGTATGGGGACAGTGATGTTCAAAGAGTAGCAATATTCTGGCTAATAACATGGTGACAGATTGGGGCAGAAAATCACAATACTTAATTCCACACCATGTTCTTTGGTTATGTTGGATCCTGATTCCTTCATCTGATGCTTATTTTCCCAACAATAGAAACCTATGTGTGATCCACCCCCACCAAAATTAGAAACTTTGCAACCTCTTAGTAGATCCTAGTGTTTTTTTTAAAATGGCCTTTACATTTAGTTTTATTTTTCATAGTTTAATGACTGTGAGATATGATCTGTATTATTCTTCAATGTTTTTAGTGTAAGTTTATGTTGTTAGTAAGATAGGGCCTGCCTCAAAGAATAATTAATTGGTGATATAGAAAAGAAAGCCACAAATTAGGTAAATTTTTATTTATGGACTGACATTTGCACATAGTATATGAATAATGATTATAATGAATAATTTATGGTAGGTATGCACTAGGCACTATAATAACTGTGAGGTAGAATTTATTTCTTATGCAACTGAAATTTGGGAATTTTAAAGTGACAATATTTCTGGAGAATAGAAAGAGGTGTATTGCTAATATTTTGAGAGTTCAAGCCAGGTATTTGGCTCCAAGGAGATACTTTTAGGAAAAACTGAAAAAATATAGTTAATGCCTTTCTGAAAGCAAACATTACAGGTAAGAACTATGCCCCCAGGTGATAAATGCACTTTCATTTATTTTGCAGAAATATTTACAGGATAAATATGCTAAATAGTATTATATCTACTAAATTTAAATAATTCAGTATTTTGGAAATTATGCACAGCTTTTTAGTTTCAAATTTATTGTGTAAAATGCTCTCTGTTTGTATCCAGTACTAAAGATATGCAGTATTATAGAATTATGATGAGTGATGTGCAGTAAAATAGTTATAATAATTTCATTGGTGCCGTAGAAAACTGCAGAAAATTTCCTTGTGTTATTTCAGAAAGTCAGCCAATCAGATCAATCAGTTACATCATTTTGGCTACTTGACAAAAAATTTAAGCTTCTTCATCTAATATTTATATGACTGATATACTGTGACATAACCCTGGAACAATAAATAGCAATTAAGCCATCTCAGTTTTAAGGATTTTAAATGTTTTTTCTTTAAGCCAATTTTACGTATCACACACAGAAAGAGGGAGGTAAAGAGAGTCTGTGGTTATATTTAACTTAGCCTGTGAGAAGTAATAGGTACCTAGTAATTGATAATTAATGAAATAGATATTTGGTACAAATTATGTCTTCAACTTCTAATTCATTTTGTATTTGTTGGAAAATACTGAATCCAAAGGTCACCTCAACTTTCTGCTGCTTGCCAAGAAAACAGCACCTGAGCTCCTCCCTTGATTCTTTACTATCACTGCAGCAGAAAACACAGGGTAGTTTCAAATGGTTTTAACATTTTAGAAGCTCCAGAAGGCTATCCTGTTTGACAAATTGGTAACATTTGAATTTAATGCAAAGGAAAGTTTAACAGAAATGTCTTAAAGTAATGCAATGAGTAATACATAAAGCCAGGTATCAAAACCTTCATTCCCAGGTTAGAAGATGATATAGTAGATTATATCTCTGTAGATACATAAAAAGTGGGTGAGCTGTATCATTCTTTACTTTCAGTAATCAGTGGTTCTGTCCATTGCATCTTTTCTCAAGAAAACTAGGATGAAAGACTGGGGAATGATCTACTGCTCTTATTCCACCCAGTATCCTCTGATATCAGTGCACAAAATGGGAATAATCACTCCCCCTACTGTGAAGAGTCATTATGAGGTTATAATTATTCACAAGAACTTGAGATATAAGGTGTTTTATCTGTCAGAATATTATTGTATTGTTATTATGTGTGCCTTTTCTGTATGATAATATTTACTTATCCAGGTTATATAGTTTATCTTGGGACTAATTTTAAAATCTTCATGGTTTAGCACTTTGTCATTTTCTCATTGTTCAAAAAGATTCATGAACATTCTCTTTAGCTTTTCTTTGTAGTTATCAGGATTATCTGATGGGGAGATGAAATATGGGAGACATAGAAATGAGACTTTGGTAACAGGTGTCAGCAGACTCATAGAATGGCAGATGTCCTAAATAACACTCCGGCCTCAGAATCAGCCCTTAAGGCATTCGGATCTGGCTGAAGAGTCCATGAGAGTATTTCAGGCATGGAAAGCCAAGACACCCTGGGGGAAAAAAAAAACTAAATGAAAGATCTCTGAGAGTGAGATCCCAGTGGAAAGAACGGGTCCATCAAAGAAGGAGGTACCTTTCTCTGAAGGGAGGAGAGAACTTCCACTTTGACTATAACCCTATCAGAATAAGATCAAAGTCCGTGAACCCTAAAGGCTTCCATAGCCTTGGCAACTCATGACTAGAGCCTAGGGAGATTACTGATGCCATGAACAGGAGTGTCAAATTGTTAAATCAACGACAGGAGTCACTGTGTACTTATGTCTCATGTGGTATCTGTCCTTAATGTGTTGTCCAATGTGAAGTAATGCTATAACTAGTACTGAAACAGTATTTTTACACCTTGTGTTTCTGTGTGGGTACAAATTGATGAAATCTTTACTTAGTATATACTGAATCGATCTTCTGTATATAAAGATAATTGAAAATGAAAAAAAAAACTTGGTGTTAAATTGGAAATTGCATAGAAAATTAATCAATTCTTAGAAAAAATCATATAGGATCTCTGTCCTTAATGTGCTGTACATTGTGATTTAATGCTATAACTAGTACTCCAACAGTATTTTTCACTTGGTGTTGCTATGTGAGGGCAAACTTTGAAATCTTTACTTAATATATACTAAACTGATCTTCTGTATATAAAGAGAATTGAAAATGAATCTTGATGTGAATGGAAGGGGAGAGGGAGCGGGAAAGGGGAGGGTTGCGGGTTGGAGGGAAGTTATGGGGGGGGGGAGCCATTGTAATCCATAAGCTGTACTTTGGAAATTTATATTCATTAAATAAAAGTTTAAAAAAAAAAACTGAGGCTGGAAGAAATGGTATGACCATCTCACCCAAAGTCACAGTTAGAAATAGACCCAGCTCTACAACCCATGTCTGACTCCCAGGTCTTCCCATTCCTGAAAAAAAAAAAATTCATTAATTTTTGTAGCATGCAAAATAGTAGTTGATCAAAAATAATTATTACTTTAATTAAAAAAGAAAAAGGTGAATGTTTAATGCAATGGTTAAGATGCCTCATGGGATTCTTGTACCCCATCTCAGAGTGCCTATGTTCAAGTCATGTCTCTGTTCCTCTCCCCATCTCCCCCTCTCCCCCTCCTCCCCTCTCCTCCTCTCCCTCAATCCCCCTCTCCCCTCCCTCGCTCCCTCTTCCTCTCCCTTCCCTCTTCCCTCCCTCTCCCTCTCTCTCTCCCTCCATCTGTCCTCCCTCTCCCTCTTTCTCTCCTTCCCTCTCCCTCCCCCTCTCCCTCTCAGTCTGTCCCTCTCCTTCTTCCCTCCTCCTCCCTCTTCCACCCTTTAAACAAGTAAACAAAAATTGTAAAAGAACAAAAATAAACAATGGAGAGTTAGTGCTACCTACTCTCAACTGTTTTTCTTTCTCTGCTTTCTGCCCATGATTATTTGATTCTGTATCACATAGAACTATTAATGGATGCTATTCCACATTGTTACCATAGGTCGAGTATCTCTTCACATGAACTACATAATGCAGAATTAGCTTTAATTTCAGAAAACATAAATCCTTCTCATACAATGAGGCTTTGAAAAGTACAGACATCAGTCTTTTAATAAGTACTGTCAGAAACAAAAACTACTTGGGATAGAGTAGCTACAACAGGAATCGATGATGCATCTAAATATTTGAAAAGATAGACTAATCCTGAGTGACCACAAAATGGGCAGCGAAGTCTGCCTGGAAGGCCCAGGAAGTCAGTTTTTCTTCCTCAGTTTCAAGAACTTTTTGAAGTTAATACCACTTCAAAAAATCCAACAGAGACAAGAAATCTACAGGCTATGTCTCCAGTAATACAATTTAATGGGATCATAAAAATATAAGAATCTAACCTCATGGGGTTAAAATTTGCTCTGCCAAATAAATGAAGTCTTCAAGACATCAATGCTACAATTTTATATATTGGAATTTAGGGCTCGCATTGTGGTGCAGTAGATTAAGCCACAGCTTGCAGCAGTGTCATCCAATAGGAGTACCAGTTTGAGTCCTGGCTGTTCCACATTGGATTCCACTCCCAGCTAATGTGCTTAGGAAAATGTTGGAAGATGACCCAAGTGTTTGGGCCTCTACCACTCATATGGGAGACCTGTGTGAAGTTTAAAATGGATGGAAAATCTGTGTGTGTATAGGCGTGTATGTGTGTGTCTAACTCTTCCATTAAAAAACAAAATAATCTTAAAATACTAATTGAAATATAGTGAGAATACCACAGATTGAGATATACAAAGGTCTAAGAAAAGTATACTTAGGAAAAACATTGATGCTCTGGAATGTTTATATTTTATAAAAATGTACAAAGACAAATATATCTTAAAACTGTAACTCAAAGATCAACAAAAATAATAACAAAGATGGCTAAAGGAAACAATAAAGAAACATTAAGGTAGACCACAAAGGAGAAAGAAAGTGTTTGAATTAATAGTGAGAAAGGACAACATTAGAGGCACAGAAAATGGATAAACCAAAAGATAAAAGCAGAATGCTAGTAGGACTCCTATACATTTTGCTAGTAAATATTGTCATCAAGAAAATGTTATCCACATGCAAAGCATAAATCACAACTGCTTAAAAAATTAAAATGCAGGCACCCGTGTGGTGGTGCAGTGGGCTAGGCTTCCATGTGCAATGCTTGGATTCCACACTGGAGCAGGAGTTCCACTCTTGGCTGCTCTGCTTCCAATCCAGCTCCCTGCCAATGTGCCCAGGAGGGAAATGGAGGATATTACAGGTACTTGGGCCCCTGCCACCCATGTGGAGACCTAGAAGGAGCTCCAGGATCCTTCTTTAGTCTGATCCAGCTCCAGCTCTTTCAGCAGCCTGGGGAGTGGACCAACAGGTAGAGACAGGAGACAGGAGTTCTCTGTCTCTCTCTCTCTCTCTTTCCTTCTCTCACTCTTCTCTTCTGATAAATAAATAAATCTTTTTTAAAAAAATAAAATCCTAAATAAATTGAGAAAAACATTGAAATTTATGTACAAGTTGCTGCTGAGTGAAACCACTTGTATGATTACAACTCAAATTTTTAAGACACAGGTAATTAATTATATGCTAATTAAATTCTACTATAGGAAAAATTAAAAAATTGCTCAATTCAGCTAATGAAGCTAGTATAAATTGAAATTAAAATGTGATATGGATAATACTAAAAGTAAAGAGAAAAACTGCCTACAACTTAAAGGTGAAAATTATGCAAAAAGTATTTAGCATGAAAAATAACAAGATTAATTACATGTTAAAAATAAAATATTTCAGAAGACATACTTCTGAGCATACTTACATAATTTCTTATAAAAGTAGACAAACAATGATTTTTGTCATGATTTTTAAAAACTTCTTAAACGAATGCCAAAATTATTTAATGGCACAATATGAGAGGACTTCTCATTAAACGTCAGGCATAGATCAAGGGCACTGAGAATATATCTGTTTCCTCTCTGTTTCATCTGTAATAGGCTAACAAAAGCTATGGAGGCTGGTTGCTGAACAGGAGGCAACAAATACCCCTTTTTATTCTTCCAAGCATGAACTCTTTACACAGTGGCAATGCTGATCAGTAGCATCCCTGTCCTTCAGGCAGTGGAACTCTGGCAGGACTTGAAGATGGATAACTGTTCTGGTACATTGAAACTGTTTTAGTGATTTCAATGAGTAATTTTAAAAGTGAAAGTTGAATGACAAAAGGAGGATAGCTGGCCAAGGGGTGGGAAGCTGGCATTACATTCTGGGTGTTCTTTGGCCATGGTCTGTGGAGGCAGCAGATGCATTATTCTTGGATATCCTAATGATTACTCCAAGGTCGATGACTGTCCAGCCTGAGGCAGCCTATTGTGAACAAGTGGTCTAAGATCTAAGATCTAAGATCACCTCCATGATTTCCAGTCTCATCCTTTCCAACCCAGTTGAGCAGTCTGTGAGAGGAGGCCTAGCCTCATCATGTTTTGTTTTGCTTTGTTTTTGTTTTCCCCTCCCCTTAGTCCCTTGAATTTGAACCCATTACAATTCCAAGCTCCCCCCCTTTTTTTCATTCAGATGAAACATCACTTCCTTGATATAATGAATATCTTGGTGTTTATTTATTTTTCATCATTGTCACACATTGCAATTTCACAGGTAGACTGGGACATGTGATATATTTGAATGTTTTTCATCTGTTAGTTCACATCCCAAATAACTGCCATAGCCAGGACTGGTCCAGGCCAAAGCCAGAAGCCTGGAACAGCATCTCAGTGTCCCCTGTGGGTGGCATGGTACTTGGGCCATCATCCACTGCCTTCCCAAGTACATTTATAGGGAGTAGAATCAGAAGTGGAGCAGCCAGGGCCTGAGTTGACACTTAAATATTGGATGCTAAATTTCAAGCTTTGCTTAACCCATTGCAGCACAATGCTGGTCCCTCATATTCTTCTATATTTCTTAGATAACAGCTTTACCTGTAGGCATCTCTTCAATTTTCACGGGGCAGAAAATGATCATTCTGGTGTTGATGAATCTTAAATCTATCCTGTAGGTCAAACCATGTCACATTGTAAAAATTGCCTTTTTTTCTCAGCCTTCTACCAAAATTCACTCAATTTTAGATTTTAGAACAAAAGGTGGCAAATGAGATAGCCTTCAAAAAACTTAGGCTTTCAGCCAATTACTCTGCCTAACTCCACTCCCAATAAATTGAACACCACAAAGAGATAAAAATGTGGAGATATATGTACACATTAATATCTAGATGTGGTTTCTGACCATATTAATGTACTTAGTATAAAAAAGATTCTTCTATATAGTAGATACTCAATAAAGCATGTACAGTGACTGAATAAATTAACTCCATTTGGTGTAAGGAACAGGGCTATTATATTTTCATTTCCATTTTAATATTCTACTTGGTAGTTAGTGTGAACATTACACATGACAGGAAACCTTCCTGTTCTGGCTGGAAATAAAGTTTCTTCATCACAACCTAGTTATTCTTGGACCTTTTTCTTTTTCTGTGGTTCTCAATACCATAATCTTGTTTCTCAATACCATAATCTTGGGTAATAATCATAGGTTATGCTGTCATAATTATTTGCAAAATAGTATATACACTTGTTTTTTAGAAAAGGATTAATGAATATAATGTTCTAATGCAACAAATAGATGTTCCTGATGAAAATTTTTGTCACTGTACTGGTGAGAGACATTTCGGAATAGGGCACAGTGTATTTGGGCCTACCAGTAATGACTTTGTTGCAATGCATATATCTGCATGCTAGAAGGTGGGGGACCAGGATTTGTATCTGTATTTGTGCAGTGGTCTCTGCAAACACAAATGGGGCCTCATGAGCTGTGTATTGGACCCTGAGTATCTCTTAGTCATCTTCTGATGTATATTCATTGGAAACGTCAAAAATAATTATTTCTTACACATAATCTATTCTGATCTTCTTGTTATGGCACATATTAAATTAGGACTTTCCATCTTTTTTCTGATTAAAAATAACTATTATTTGGGGAACGGGAAGTTGTTCAATATGCAGATTTCTAGAGTTTGGAAGATGGGATTCCAGTTTTCTCATGGTATAAATATGAAATCTGACTTGTTAGGAAGAAATGATCTTGGTATTTGTATATAATCATCAGACCACAAGAATTTTGTTTTTAAATGTTAAAAATGGTGTGAGTTGAGAAAAATGAGAATTAATAAAATAAGCAAATAAAATCATTTCCAGAGGAAAGTTTGACAAGTTATAATGTTAGAATTTGACAAAATCATATAGTCTACACAACAAAGTACTGCTGTTTTGATGGATTTAATTTTTTCACTTGGTTAAAATGACTGAAGATAATTTTTGGGAAACAGGCCCTAAGTATTTTGTGACATACTCTGAAGTGTTTGTTTTTATTTGTATTGAAAATTGAAAAACAATGTATAGGTGTGTATGTGTGCATGTGTGTGTGTGTTTGAGAGAGAGAGAGAGAGATAATATGTGCATATTTGGTTACTTAACCAATTTTCTTTTTTTTTTTTTTATTTGACAGGTAGGGTTATAGACAGTGAGAGAGAGACAGAGAGAAAGGTCTTCCTTCCGTTGGTTCACTCCCCTAATGGCCGCTAAGGCCGGCGCTGTGCTGGTCCGAAGCCAGGAGCCAGGTGCTTCCTCCCGGTCTCTGATGCGGGTGCAGGGACCCAAGCACTTGGGCCATCCTCTGCTGCCCTCCCGGGCCACAGCAGAGAGCTGGACTAGAAGAGGGGCAACCGGAACTAGTACTTGGCACCCCAATTAGGAATAGAACCTGGGGTGCCAGTGCCGCAGGTGGAGGATTAGCCAAGTGAGCCACGGCACCGGCCTATTTAAGCAATTTCCTAATAAGATATTTTTCAAAATGATAATTTGATGTTTTGGTTTAACTAGTTTGGAGACACAATGGGACATTCTAGTATATATGCAAGCTGACTGGAAGACAGGCTTATTTTGTGAAGTACGTATAAAGTGCTCCAGAGGTCAGTCATGGCTTTCCTGTTATTTGGTACAAAAGAGAATGTCATTAGAGAGAAGTAATGCAAAGCATACTTCTATCTCTGAATCAATTTATGTTTCATGCCACAAAGATTTAGAATATCCAAAACAAACAGAAAGAATGTTTAGTAGAATTACACAGAGAGAGGGAGTATGTGTGTTTGTTTAAGAGGATTAAAAACAAAAGAAAACACATTAAAGCCCCTTTTACTTGAAAGAAATAATTTTCTGACAACTACTTAGAACAAGTGTATATATTTCCCATTTGATTTCTCGGTCATCAGTTTTTTGAATGCAGTATAGGAGCTTATTGATTTAACCTTTCTCTCGTGATGTATGGAGTTGTTTTTGTTTTGATAAACATTTTTCATGCATGGCATGAATTTTGAAGCAAGTGTAATTTAGAGAATTTGCTGCAAAAATGCTTCCAGGAGTTAGAAATCTTGGATTCTGTATGTTGTGTATATGGAGTCAGTACTGAGTATCCCATTTAAATTGGTAGAAATAAGGAAATCTTGATTTCTCACATTCACTGTTTCTGCATTTATATGAAAAAATGGGTCAGGAAAATTCACTTATGATAACCCCCCTGGAGATGAAGATCTGGTATCCCACCAGCTGCTGTGAGAGCTTCAGGGCAAAGAGCAAACAGAGCATACACAGATTGTTTACTGAGCAGAATTTTCAGTACTGAAAGTAAATGCTGGGGAATAAACTCATAATAAAAAGAGAAACCTGCAGTTTAAGTCAGACCAGCAGTTTAGGTGGACATGGTGAGTCACTTAGAAAACTCCCTCTGGCCCTCAGTCTGACTTTTCTAGGAAATTCACATAAAATCTTTTTGCTATTAGATTTTTAAAATATTTATTTATTTATTTATTTGAGAGGGACAGAGACAGAGAAAGTCTTATTTGATACTTCATTCACAAAATTCCTGCAACAGGCAGGATAGAGCCAGGCTGAAACTCGGAGCTAAGTACTGGACGCACACAGGTGGCAAGGGCCCAACTGCTGGAGCCATCACTACTGCCTCCCACCAGAAGCTGGAATCAAGAGCTAAAGGCAGGAATCAATACCTGGTATTTGTAGATTGCAAACATCTGAACTGCTAAGCCGAATACCCACTTCTCCACATAAAATCTTAACAGAGGATAATGACATACCTAGTTGTTCACATAAGGCATTCAATGAGTTGAGAAGTCTTTGCTTTAGGATTCCTTACATATCATTTAAAAAGATTTAAGTCTCCATGAGAGTGAGGAGCTATTGTGTGGCAAGTGACTGAAGAATCTCACTCTGATTTTAGCCATAAAGGAATGACTTATAGGAATAAAAACAATCCATGGGGGAGGCAGGCAGCAGGAGGAGTATAATGAAGGGCCTCAAGTGGCAGAACCCGCTTTGGTTAACTCCACTTTTTACTCACTCTGCTATTGAATTCCTGAGGCTGAGCAGGAATGGAGACAAACACAGATTCTTGTAGACTGGGCTCTGTTAATTAGCATGGCCACTGTCTCTAGGTGGGCCTTGATGACGCTTGGCCATCCAGCCATGTTCCCCTACACCAGTTGATTTTCCATGCACCTGTTGGACTATTTAACCATGTTTGCCTTCTCCTTGTGCCACCACGGCACTTCCCTTCCTGAAACTCACTGATGAACTCACTTATCATTTCTCTGAGAAAATAATCACTATCAGACAAGAACATTCATGTGTATGAAACTGATCCCATCAGTGTTGTGATCTCCCCACCTGGCCTTCCCTTTTATGTGACCTCTCCCAGGGTAGCCTCTCCGTTCACACCCTGTCCATCCCTTCTAGGAGGACATTGCTTCAGATTTGTCCTTTTTCTGTTGTGTCATCTACTCTACCTGCTCTCCTAGATCATTCTTAACCTATACATAAACATGCTAAAATTTTCTCCTATAAAATTATTTTTAAAAGTCTTCTATTTATTTTTCACTTGATGTGAAAGACACGGACATAGAAAGAGATTTTCCATATGTTGGTTTACTCTCCAAATGCCTACTTTAGCAAGGGCTGCAATAGGCCAAAGCTAGGAATCCAGAACTCAATCCAGGTCTCCCAAATGGGCTACAGGAACCCATCAATGCTGCCTCCCAGGGTGTGCATCTTCAGGAAGCTGGTTTGGAAGCAGAGGAGCTCAGATTTGAACCATGAGTTCTGATGCATGAGATGAGAGTCCCAAGAGAAATCCTGCTGCTCTGCCAAGTCAATGCAACAGAAATACACTTCTTGAGCCCTATTCCCTTCATGCATCACCCTATTCTGGTTTTCATTTCCTGCAAAACTTCTCAAGTGCTGTGCTATCCAAAACTACCCTTGTCAAGGTGGCCAGAGCCTTGGATAAGTATCATAATGTCTAGACCATCACATGTTGCATTTGTTATCACTATGCCAGAAGTTGGTTTTTCAGAACCCTCAGTTCTTACTTATCTACACTTCTTTTGCTCCCTGCATGCTATTCTCTCATCCCTTTGCTTTAAATACTGTTCTATATATTGATAGCTTTCAAATTGTTTCTTATTGGAGCAGCCATTTGGGGCAGTGGTTGAGATGCCAGCTGGACACCTGCTTCCCATATCAGCATACCTGGATCCATACCCTGGACCCAGATCCTGATTCTGAGCCTATGGATGTGAAATTTAGGAGGCAACAGGCGATGGCTCAAGTAGTTGGGTCTCTTCCACCTATGGGGTAGTCCTATATTGAGTCCCCTGCTTCAACTTGATCCAGTGCTGGATGTTGCACATATTGGAGTGAAATAGTTGATGGGAGCTCTCCAATATATACATACACTCCTCATATATCTAATACACATCTTATGCATAATGTGATAATAATCAACATTTTCAATTCCTCTTACAACCTCCTGAGTCCTTCATACCTCATCAGAAATATTCCTCACCCTGGTATATAGAAAATGTATTTTTTCTAACTGTTCACATGCATTTTTCCAGTTGAACAGGCAGAAAGCAACTTCTTCCTGTTTCTCCCTAACTATGTAGCTCTAGTGCATCACCAAATCGCATTGACTGCAGTTCAAAATATTGTCAGAATCCCAACCTCCATGAGCACTGAACCACACTAGTGCCTCTGTCCTGGATGGATGCCATTGCTTCCCAACTAATCTTACACTTTCCCTGTGCCTCTACTTTCTAGTCTAAATGAATCAAACAGCATGGCCCTAATTAATCTAAGTAATGTCAGGTGACTTATCTGCTCAGATCTCTTTGTTTTATCACTGTATCAGAGTAGAAGTCAAAGCTCTCAAAATAGACAGCAAGACCTAAAAGTTTCAGTATATTTATATCATTTACCATCACCAGTTGAAAATATTCTGTCTCACTAAAATGGAAAGGGATTTTTGTTGTTGTTTTATCTGCAGTGGCTAGAACAGTGCTGAAATCAGTTTCTTTTTTTTCTTTTTTTTTTTTTTTTAGTTTATTTACTTGAGAAAGAGAGACATTGATCCCCCATTAATCCTCTTACTCCCCAAATGCTCACAATGGCCAGGACTGAGCCAAGCAGAAGCCTGGAATTCAATTCTAGTCTCCCACATGGGTGGTAGGGACCCAGCTGCATGGATCATCACCATTGCCTCGCAGAGTGCACGTCAGGCAGGATGAGGCAGGATGCTAGAGTCAAGAGCTGGAGCTGGGTGTGAACCCAGTCACTCATAAGGGATGTAGGAATCCCAAGTGTCATGACCTCTGCGTCAAAAACCTGACTTGAGAGTGAAGTTTTAAGATCTGGATCTTAGGTTTGATATAAGGATTCTGGATTTAACTGCCTGCAGTATTACCTAATGTAATTAGACTAGCTATTGCTTTGTGGAAAATGGAGCGAATTTTATTTTATAAAATATGAATGTAATTATAGTTTGAGAGGATTATCAAAAGTTAAAAAGTTGTGCCTTGGATATAATAAACATATTGCTCAAAGCCTGTTGATAAAAAGGGAACATTCTAGCAATGTAGATAAAAATAAATCAACCTTAATGAACATCGGTAGGTGCTGTCTTCATTCTGCAGTACTTTTGTAAAATTGGATGGTAGACAGCCTTGACAGATACCACTCTTGTTTTCAATGACTTGATATTCATCCATAGTTAGTTTAGATAACCCCATCACAGTATCATGTATTTGATTTAGTTTTTCTTCTTTGGGGGCAATAAAGAGTATCCTTATATATTCTTCTATCTGCATTGGCCTAAATGTTTCCAAAGTATTCAATTCTAGAGTTTTTGCCAAAATTTGCCAAAATTCTCTGTTTTGAAAAACACACAGCATGGGCTTAAACTTTTTCCTGCGAATTTTTGGAAGTATTTGGCATTCTTAGAAAATTTAGTATTTCACTACTATAAATAATCCTTCAGGGAACACCCTTTTTATTCATCATAAACTACATTCCCAGATGCTGGGCACTTGAGGAAAGAAAAGACATGTTTTAGGGCCTTTTATTATTGTATAAAATTGCCTTTTTCCAAAAGACTATCAATTTATCTTTCTTTCAAAATTGTATAACTGTAACTTGTTTTATTTCAACATTAGAATACTGATATATTCTTTATAAAAGTAAATATTTGAAAATATTAAAAGTTCTAAAATATTATCCCAAATTAATTACAATGAATACCTACATGTTTTATGGTATAGTTGGTTCTGTCTATTCCATCTATTTTAAAACTTGAACTTCTCCCAAGGTGATATATTTGGGAACCATTTATGTATAAAAAATTAAATTTTCTCATACTATTTTATCTGAAAGAAGTAGTAGGTGAATAGAGAAAACAATACTCAATTAAGCCGTGTAAAATACAAAATGCAAACATCTATTTTAAGCTACTTTAATTCAACATTTGTGTTATGAGCCACACCTATCCATACAGGATTTTGCAACTGTCTATCTGATTTCACTTAATCATACTACTTCAGTGGAACATGATAATTCTTAGGCAAGCTTTTGTCTCATTGTAATAAAACTGTCTATGATTTGAACTTACTGCGTAGGTTATGATTGTTCTGGGTGTTGTTTGTGTTTGTTTACAGCCTAGATAAATAGAATTATATTATAGAAACTATCTTCATCACTGTTGGAGGCACTGTTGAATCTGTTATTCAGTTATGTCCTTAGCCTCCTCTCTTCTTAATGGTGTTTGGAGAAGACAAACATGACTCAGCTGAAACTGAAATGGAAAAAAATAATTGTTCAGTGCATATCGTGTAAGCAATATTAGAGGTGAACATTTCAGTTTGAAAATGCACTTCAGAGATGGGGCATTGAGTTCTTTCAAGCATTGTTTCCCATCTTGGGTGCAATTGAATCCTTCAGCTCCTTAGAAAGATATTGATTGATTAGTCCAAACTTGATGTGCCTTTGCGAGGTAGCAAGAACATGAGTATTTTTCAGGCAGATAGTAGAACAGAGGCAATACATCATAACTCAGCAAATGCAGAATTTTTTCACCAGTTTCAAGAAAGAGAGCTGATACTCTATTTAGAGTGATTTCAAGGACATCAGAAAAGTCCTTTGCTGGGGGTGGGGGGGACTGGCAACTCAACCAATGATGTCAAAATAGATATGTAGTACAATGAAATTGAACTTAACGTGCAGCCACCCCTCCCTAGATTTGTTTTTTCTGCTTTAAAATTTAGTTGCAGGTACAACTGTCATGATGCCTATCTTGAGAAATTTTGAGGGTAATGAACTAATTAGAGTGTTAGAACAAGTAGAACAGCACAGAAATGACATACATTGCCTGCTTAAGAAGCAGACTGTGATCTGTCCTTTCACTATGGCACTCTATCTGTAGGTGAGCTGCCAGAAAAAGAAAATGAAACAGTGGATGATCTATTATTTATGGCCAGGAATAGTAGTGGTACAACCTTGTTCTGTTATCACTTTGCATCTTTGCTTCCTGTCCACTTAACCTTTCTCATAAGCCTTGAGTAGAGGGTCATATGGAAGTACAATGGATATGTAGCAAAAAAATGAATGTCTGATATGGTAAGAAGAACACAGGATTGTATCTGAAAGCACAGCTTTTGAAGTCAGGCAGAGCAGGGTTTCATCCTGGGCCTTCCCTAGGTGAGTTCACAATGAGGAGAAATCACTTGCCATCAGGAGCCTCTCACTTGCCTCTTCTGTCATTGGCAACTGATGAAAACACTTGAAAGGATATTTTAAAAGATTAAATGAAATAAAGTCCTGTGAAAATATTTTATAATGTTCAAGATGTGGCAATTGTGAGATGTAAGGTTAACAGTAGAATAAAAAAGAAACACAAGAAAGACATAAAAACATATGTCACGGTTCCACTCAGAAAATTCAGATCTTATAATCTCAAAGTAAATACATTTGAAATAATTATCAACATGAGGCACCCAGCCAGGTCCCAGGAATCAACTGAAGTATGGACCAGCCCCTGCTTTTCATTTTCTGGCATGTGAAATTAGGAAATTGGAACAGGTAATCAGCTAACTCTCTCTCATTTTTGATATTTTAGAACTGTTACTGCTACTATGCATAAAATACTTACTGCTTATTAGATTGGGTTACTATTTCCAAAATTCCATAGCCAGGTGACTTACACAGTTCTGGAAGCTGAGAAGTTTCTTGGTAAGGGCCTTCTTCCTGGCTTGTGGATGGTAGTCACCCCACTGTGCTCTTATGTCTTTGTGAGTACTGAGAGGGGACAGAGAGACAAGGAGGAAAAAGTTATTTTTCTTCTTATAAGCATACTAATATCATTGTCACGATTCCACTCCAAATGAGATACTCTAAACTTCTTTCCTTTCCCAAAGTCTCATCTCCAAATGCCATCATATTGGGAAATGAGGTATCAAGATGTGAATTTAAGGGGATACCAACATTCAGCATGTAGACATTTTATAAGATTTTTTCTTCGCCACAAAATCGTCTCTGCTCTATAGTTATTAGGTTGTTCACTTTACAAATGAAAGCTGAAGATCAAAGAGGGGATCTAATTGTCCACAAATCCCAGCCACTAAGTGACAGGGGCAGAAAGCAGACCTACGGTTGCCTCTGTGATTTCTCATCCCAGGTTCTTTCAACTATATGTGCTGTGCCTTTAATCACCATTAAAGAAAGATTCACAATGCAGCATTCACATGAGATGTTGACAGAGGTTGGTCAGCTGGTGAAGGCAGAGTTGTTCCTCGGATCAGTAAAAACATATTTTTTAAAAATTCAGACATGTAAAGGAAGGACACTGCGTATTAGAAAAGATGACATTTCTGGGAGACAGTTGTTGCTCACACAATCAGCTGTCAGTTCAGGAAGAAAATATCTGAAAGAAGTGTTGAGGTCACCAAAACAGGGAGCTTTTTTCAATGATCCATTCCATTTTGTATGCATCTCGTTAGTTTTAGAAGCTTCTGGATAGATTTATTATAGCATATCTGTGTCTTTAGCTTCCAGCACTGTGGAATTTCTGTTTTGTTCTCAGAGCACATTGATCAAACCCTGCCTTTGCACCATTATTCATATACTGTATTTTAATACCCAGTATGCGATTCTAGGGAGTTAACTTGAAATTAGTCCTCTACGTAAGTACTCTGTAATTAACTTTCTGTGTAAATGAAACATTTGTATAATTTCTGTTGTTTTTTCATGGTCTCAAAAACCAGGAATTACAAAACTCTACCTTTGCATGGTCTGTGCTGTTCAGCTTTCTTTTTCCATAGGGAATGTTGGATAGACGAAGGTCCATGCTCTGCTTCTTTAGCCAGCTATATTTTTAGAAGGATTAGAAAGGACATTTGCTACCTGCTTTTGATTTTGATTTTTGTTTGAAATAGGATCTCAAACTACCTATGCCCACTCCCCTTTGCAGATTGGAAAGAAGCTTCCTGACTTTGCTTATTCCCAGACTAGGATATGTGCACTACCATCATATCCTCTGAGCTTTTACCTGGTTGCTTGTCCTCCTTGGCATGAGTTATCAGTCATTCCATCTTCTCTCACTGACTGGCTCCCCAGAAAATTTCAGATCCTAATTAATAGAGAGGTCAAAACTATCAAATCTAATGGCTTCTCTTCATTTTCCCTTTGTGCTCTTCTTTTACTGCAATGAGCATGCCAGGGAGTATTAAAAAAAAAAAACTTGCTGTTCCTCTTCCCCATTGGACAGTCCATTCCTGGAGATCATGTGTTGTTTGTGTATCATCAGTGTCTCATGCACAGTACATGGCTCATGTGTGCTCAATGAGAGTTTGTTGAGTTAGATTATATTGTCTTTAGTAATAGCAGCAGAAGAGAGAGGAAAAAGCACCTAGTATAGCGATAGAATTACAAAAATGGGCAATGATTACATGCTATATATAAAAGAAAAGGTCATGTGTGAAAAATGTCCACAACCAAGTGAATGACAGTGATAGCTTTAATAAGATAAAAACAATAGCTTATGTTTACCGAAGAGTTGATATGTGCCAGGCATTGTGCTCTGTATTATCTCTGTATTCTTTTCTTTATCTCCCTGAATCCTCACACAGTAACCTTGCTTGCTAACAACATTAGTAAAAATGCTAAGTAATTGATAAGACCACAACATACATTTGGCCTTATTTCTTTGTCGTCTATAAAACTGGAATTTCTTAAATTGATCTAAGAATTATTAAAATAAAAAATCATATGGAAGTGGTGTTTAAAAGCCCATATTCTGTTCCACGCCAGACTTGCCACTCAGTCAGAAATGCAGGGTATGGAGCTTGGGTTATACATGTTTAAAACTGCTAATAACTGAGAAGGCAGATAAAACTTTAGATATATTGTATGTAATTTGATTTAATAAACCTTTATGAAGCTGCTACAATATAGAATTTTGTCTAGGATCTAAAAATATAGAAACAAGAGTAATTCCTTCCTCCAGAAGCTGCTAAGCTAATAGGGAGGAAAAAAGATTTAGACCACAATAATGCACTGTAGTAAATGCTTGGGAGATTTTGGGGATACCTAATTGGAAAACTAGTAACTCTGGCTAGTGGTAAGTTTGAAGGGACAGAAAACAGAGTCTGAAATAGCCACTTGTTTGTTGCAAATGTGGAGCCCTTGAGACTGGCCAGGATTAAATGTGGTGCCATCCATGTAGAAATGAAATTGATAGGTGGAGGGTGAGAGAATGCCAAGAACAAGATGTTAAAAACAAGATCAGAAACAAATCCTTAGAGGTCGCTTTCATCTGACATTTTCTTTTTCAAAGTGCAGTTCCCTGAAAAAGTGAACCAATCATTGCAAAACCAATTAGATTGCCCCTCTGAATGATGTGGAGCTTCAGATCACTTGAGGAGCTTTATATACCAAAGGAGATTTTTGAAAGGATTTGTCTAACTTAAGTTTCAAACTGACTCTCCGTTAAGAGTATCTGATATCACTGAACAGCAAAACTTGTGTTTTTAATATATCTTCAAAGTGTATTCATTAACAGTTTCATTATCCCAAATTAACTATAAATTAGACACTTTAGCATTACCAGTAATCAATCAATTTTGCAGATATGGATCCACTTCTATTTCCCCCATATCAGTGCCATGTACTCGTTATGCTGTTACATTCATTTCTACATGGATTTACTTTTTGTCACATAATCCAGAAATTTGTTTTTATCTTTAAAAACCATGGAGCCTCTCACCCAAGTACTAAGCAGCACTGACCCATCTTAGCTTCCAAAATCAGATGATTTTGGACATCTTCAGGTAGTATCCAAGGTGTCCATCATTAAATGAATGGATAAGGAAATATATGTATGTGTGTGTGTTGAGGTGGATTCATTCTGAGAGGAGGAGTGTGGTGGGGGCAAGAGGCACAGAGTCACCACACAGACCCTGGGAGTTGGATGAAAACAGGCCAGAGGCTAGCAGCCTGCAGACTCGTTTATTTCAGTTGGTACAGCAGATAATATAGCCGAGGCAGCCAATCCGGTCAAGGGGCGGTTTATGCCCTAACCAATCACAGCCTGTTGCCAGGCAGACTCTGTTGCCAGGCAGTTTCCAAAGCCATCCAATCACAGCCTGTTGCCAGGCATTTTCCATTGCTGGTGGCCGTCTTGGCATGGCCTTCTCATTCCACCACATGTGTGTACATGCATACAATAGAACATTATTTAACTGAAAAAAATGAAATTCTACCATAGCAGCGAAATGAATACAACTGAGGTACATCATGTTGAGTGAAATCAGCTGCACACAGCAAGACAAATTCCACATGTCCTCCCTTACATATGAGAGCTAAAATTAAAATAGAAAAAGAAATACTAAAAGCATAAACAGTAAATATATTCCTGTGTGTATTAGTATTGCTGAAAATGTAATTTTGTAAAGCTCTGTTTTATGCCTTTATAAAACCAATGGTTAAGAATGATACATTACTAAAGTTTTTAATGACCTGTGATTGTTTAAAAATTTAATGTATGTGAGTAAAATGGTTATCTTTTCATTTGATTGTTATGTATAGCTGTTGCCTATATTCCTACTGAACTATGGTCTTTTAATATTTTACTTGTTGAAATCTTTATTTAGTAGAGTATTAACCCTTTGGCTATAATGGTAATTAAAAATCAGTTCTCTCTAATCTTTTCTCCCTCTCCATGCCTTCAGGAACTCCTAGAACCCGAATGTTGGGTTTTTTAATAGTATCCTGTAGATTCCCGACAATATTTTTTAGATTTCTAATTTCATCTTCTTTTCTTTGGTTTGCCTGTTTCCTTTCCTGTTCTCTGTCTTCTAAGTCTGATATTCTCTCTTCTGCCTCGCCAATTCTGTTTTTAAGGCTCTCTAATGTGTTTGTCATTTGATCTATTGAATTCTTCATTTCATTATGATTTCTCATCGCTATCACAGTTTCTTGTTCCACTAGTTGTTTCATTTCATTTTGATTCCTCCTTAATATTTCATTTTCATGAGAGAGATTTTCTAACTTGTCCATTAAGGATTTCTGTAGTTCAAGAATTTGTTTTTGAGAACTTCTTAATGTTCTTATCAATTTTTTGAGATCCGCTTCTTGCATTTCTTCTATCTCATCATCTTCATAATCTTGAATTGGGGTGTCTTTTTCATTTGGGGGCATAATAGTGTCTTCCTTGTTCTTGTTAGCTTGGTTTTTGCGTTTGTTGTTTGGCATGTTGGAGATATTTGGTTTCTTCACTGTGGTGTTTTTTCTTGTTACACTATGGCTCTATATTAAGTGGACTGTCTGCTTTCAGTGGAGCCTTAGAGGCTTGAGATGAGTGTGGACTGAGAGCTGTGTTTGGTTCCTCAGGGTTGAGGGTATGTCAAAGATGACACTCCCAGGTTAGGTGTGGTAAATATTTCTTTCTTTTTTTTGATTCAAAAGGGAAGTAATTCCGCACAGCTGAACGTAATTGGAGGTAGTTAGCAGGCAAATGATATACCCACAGGAGCCAGAGATTGGAAGCTCTTTCCCAAGGACCACACAGGGAATCTCTGCTGCCCTCAGTGTGGGCTCCAATTCTCCTGCAGTCTCCCACTGGGTTGCCAAGTTAGATCCTAATCTCCTGTTATTTCACCCCTCCCCCCAGAGTCAGGTGTTTCTGCTAGGCTCAGGGCTGGTGCAGACCTGAGGTCGCCCTGCTTATGACGTATGTCCAAAATGGCGCCTGCTCTGTCTTGCTTGCCTTTGAGAGGTGAGTGGAGAGAGAGAAACTTGTGTCCGTACTGGTCACTTTTTTATTTTTTTCCTCTCTCTCTTCTAGTTAGCCTGGTGAACTTTTCCCCACGGAGTTTCAAGCCTCATTCCCTCTAGCCTCCTCTTTCCACTTGCCCGCTGGTGTCTCAGGCTATTGAGGTTCGGCTCACCTCGCGTTCCAGCGCTGGTGTGTTGAGTCTGCCGCTGGTGTCCCGAACTTGGGCTCCCACACTCTCCACGCAGGTCCACTGTGAATCACTAGTTCTGGAAGAGTTTCCTCTGCTGTTTCATCCCCTACTCTTCCTTGACCCTGCAGTATCTCCACTTATATTAAACTGTCTCTCCCCCTGACTAATAGTGTGCTCCCTGCCTATTCCACCATCTTGCCGCTCTCCATTTTCAGTGAGATACTAGCAGAAAATTTCCCAGGTTTGGAGAAAGACAGAGGCATCTTAGTACAGGAAGCGAGGGGAGAGGGAGCGGGAGAGGGGAGGGTTGCGAGTGGGAGGGAAGTTATGGGAGGGGGAAGCCATTGTAATCCATAAGCTGTACACTGGAAAATTTATATTCATTAAATAAAAGTTTAAAAAAAAAGAACCCCTAATAAATATGACCAAAAGAGATCCTCACCACGACACGTCGTAATCAAACTCACCACAGTGAAACATAAAGAAAAGATTCTAAAAGGTGCAAGAGAGAAACGTCAGATTACTCTTAGAGGATCTCCAATTAGACTCACAGCAGACTTCTCATCAGAAACCCTACAAGCTAGAAGGGAATGGCGAGACATAGCCCAGGTACTAAGAGAGAAAAACTGCCAGCCCAGAATATTATATCCTGCAAAGCTCTCATTTGTGAATGAAGGTGAAATTAAGACTTTTCATAGCAAACAGAAACTGAAAGAATTTGTTGCCACTCATCCTGCCCTGCAAAAGATGCTTAAAGATGTGTTACATACAGAAACACAGAAACACGGTCACCAATATGAAAGAAGGTAAAGGAAGGAAACCTCACAGCAAAAGATCACAGGAAGCTCAATTTCTCTTTGACATAGAATTAAACTCTGATGCTCTGTTAAAGCAATGTGTTAAAGTAATCTATTATGTTCTCTTGATGTCTGTTAAATTCTAATTGTTCAAAAACAGCTGCATTTTTATTAAGAGCTATGGGTTATTTAAATATGTGCTTATTTTCAAAGATTTGAATAATCACCTTGTAACAATGATCAAATTTGGTCTATGTTATGTCATGATTTTAAGAAATCTTATTTCAACCAGATAATTTGGATTTTGAGCCTTCTTGGCATTCTTGACAGGCATTCAAAAAATCAAAGTTTCAAACAATCTGGTCTCTAAAATTTCCAGTAAATCCTGGACTTTGGTTTTTCCAGTTTGGGCCCAACTGAAAAAATCGAAGGACCTATGTCTCTCATCTTATAGAGACATCAACTAATCAGGATATTTGGATTATATTAGAAGGACTGTCAAGATGAGATGTGGTACCAGACTTTAAGTTTCTATAATGGAAAATGCTATGAATACAAATGTTTGAGAATTAAAAAGTCTAATGATCTTGTGTTACTAGACATGATAGTTATCTTAATGAGAAAGCCCCAGAGGCTTAAAGGGTTAAATACTTGTAAAATCCTACAGGTGCTTTCAAAAATACTGTGAAGTAAGCAAGTGCCTCTTGTTGGTTGATGAGTTTATAATTTTAAACATGGCGACTTAAAGTCTTTTGTCATCCATAGTTATATATGATGTGCTGCTCATAAAACTAAAGCATTGTTGGTTCTGTGTTTAGCTGTCCTCCTATAGGTTCCTATGGACTTTTTCCAGCCACTTCTATTGTATTCAGTACTTTGGGATGGCTCTGTAAACAGATGAATCCAATAATGTATTAACAGTACCAACTGAGAGAAAGTATGGTTAACTGAGGTTACTAAAAACAAAAAGCAATTAAAATCAATTGGCAATCTACAAAAAGAGTTAAAGATTTTAAAAGCTATTATTAAAATTGCTATATTGGTCTACTATGCTATGTTATATGTGTGTACATATTGTATGTCCACATGGGGAAATTTTATTAAGAGTTTTATTTTAAATGGCTTATAGATAAGATTGTCCATAAATTTAAGCTGCTAAAATCAATCAAAGATACATTTTAATTTGTGTTACCTGAATCTGTGTATCATATGTTTTAAACGTGTTGGTAGAAAGAAACTAAAAACATTTTATATGGTTGTGCTTAAGTTTACTGGCTAAACAAACTACACCATGTTAGATATTTAAGAGGTGTTTTCAAATACATGATTCTTAAAATTTCTAGAAGGCATTGGCCCTTCTGGTAAATGTTTTCTTAAGTTGTTATCTAATGGTTGAAACTGTTTGCTAAGTATTCATGTGATATTGCTATTGTCAGCAAGTGATCTAGGACTTGCTCCCTCATTTCTCTATTCTAAGCCCAACTTGTTCTTTCATTTCTCTATTCTCTTCAAGGTAGGAAACTAATTCTATTATAAAGGAATCTGTAGGACACACAATTTAATCTTTAGACCTTATAAAAGAGATGGCTAACATTTTTCTGTGATAGCATAACCAAAATAAGAACTTAAATAATAATCTCATAGCTAGATTCACTTCGCCATCAGCGAAGTATACAGTAAGTAGAAAAAACCTCCCTTTCAGACCAAAGGGAAAGAAAGTTTTAAAGTGAGAATATAATTTTCCTCATGGGCATTGTCTACCTTAGAAAAACTACTACAGAACATGCCTGTGACTATAGACTTGTAATTCAGGCAACTGAAGATTAGAGATGGGACTTGGGCACTCCCTTGACTTGCATCCTCTGGTCTGCTTTAACACAAACCAGGAGGAAAAGAAAGCTAGGCATCAGAAGCAATGGGTGGCAGGCCTATTAATGGCTGATCTGTACAGTGATCTGCCCTCAAGGAGACCCAACAGGCCAGTCCACTGCAGTGGCTTTCAATGTGGTAAGCCTGGGCTTCAGCAGAAGTCAGCTTGTGAAGAGCCCTGGCAGCTCTGCCAAGAGTTGGATCACTGGAAATGGACCTGCCCTGGAGTGGAAGGATGCCCAGGTCAGAGCCACAGATCTTATTGACTCTAAGCTGAAAAGCCCTTCACTCAGCCCAACTTCCAAAGTGACCACTGCAGCTGAGGGGATGGTCAAGTAGGGTCAGCAACATTGCAGGCAGAACTGTAAATTTCATGTTAGAGATGCCCCCTGCCTTTACCTGGCCAGCTCTCCTCCCAGCCCAGCCAAGTAATGAAAGTCAACAGAGTGCCTTCCCCTAGGAGGTTCACACCTCCCTTAGGATATACCCCATGTGAAGAGATAGATAGGTCTGGGCCTCTGAATTTACAAGGCCTAAAGCCCACCAGATTATTATCAAGCCCCTTCTATCAGGTTCTATTTGCCTCTCAATCAGAAAAATTACTCGTAGCTTAGATAGCACCTTTCTTAGCTCCTCTAATAATGACTCTGTCCTTTGTTCTAGGCCCTGTCTAGTGCACTTGGGCCTCATTCCTTTGTAATCATAACCTCTACTCTACCACCAATGGCTCTACTCCCAACCTGTGTGTACTGATGGTCCTCTTCCCCACTTAATGCCGTATAATTGTTCAGACCTGCTTAATGCCACTCTTAGGATCATTGGTTACTATCCTCACTCTGTCTTTTATGACCTTGTCTAAATATGATCAGAGTCGGCAAACTTGGAAGGTTTCCATAGCCTTGGCAACTCATGACGACAACCTAGGATGGTTACTGGCGCCATAAACTAGAGTGTCAATTTGTTGGGTCAACAACAGGAGCCACTGTGCACTTGCTCCTCATGTGGGATCTCTGTCCTTAATGTGCTGTACATTGTGATTTAATGCTATAACTAGTACTCAAACAGTATGTTTCACTTTGTGTTTCTATATGGGTGCAAACTGTTGATATCTTTATACTAAATTGATCTTCTGTATATAAAGAGAATTGAAAATGAATCTTGATGTGAATGGAAGGGGAGAGGGAGCGGGAGAGGGGAGGGTTGTGGGTGGGAGGGAAGTTATGGGAGGGGGAAGCCATTGTAATCCATAAGCTGTACACTGGAAAATTTATATTCATTAAATAAAAGTTAAAAAAAAATTTAAAAAAAAGAAAAAAAAAATTAGTTCTCTCAAAAGTTAAAAAAGAAAAGGATTAGAAAAGAGAATATCATTATTGTAAATCTATTCTTTTTAATTATGATCATATTAACATGAAAAAAATGCAAAATCTTTTAAAAAGAGGAAACAAAGCAATTAGGATTAGTGTGTGCATGAGGGCTAAGATGACTTGAAACAATTTAATACTTAGTTTAGCAGAAAAATTAATCCACTGGGGCTTAGTAGACCTTGAAATTTTTTAAAATTTTTTCCCAAAGAAACTTTTTATTTAAGAAATGCAGATTGCTTGCATTTCTTAAGTACAACTTTAGGAATATAGTGATTCTTCCCACCATTTCTGCCTTTCCACCCACACTCCCACCTCTCCTACTCTTTCCTCTCCCATTCTCAGTCCCATTCTCCACTTAGATCCATTTTCAGTTAACTTTATTTGCAGACTAACTCTATACTAAGTAAAGAGTTCAACAAGTTGCATACACATGCACACACACAAAAAATACTATTCCTCAACAGTTGAAGCAGGACTGTACTAAGTCATTGCATCTCGAATTTCTCTTTTTTTTTTGAGAAACTTAATTAACTTTTTTTTAAGATTTATTTATTTATTTGAAAGAGCTAGAGGGGGGGGTCGTCAACGGCCAGAGCTGCACTGATCCGAAGCCAGGAGCCAGGAGCTTCTTTCAGGTCTCCCACTTGGGTACAGGGGCGCTAGGACTTGGGCCATCTTCTACTGCTTTCCCAGGCCATAGCAGAGAGCTGGACAGGAAGTGGAGCAACCGGGTCACAAACTGGTGCCTATATGGGATGCCAGCGCTTCAGGCCAGGGCGTTAACCCACTGTGCCACAGTGCCGGTCCCGAAACTTAATTAAATTTAAAGAGGCACCTAAGAATGATACATCTTTGTGAGCAATTATTTATAACTATAACTTACGAGACATAAGACTCCATTTAATACATTATAGGAAAACATGTCCTTGAGAACAAATGTTATCATTAATAAAGGGAGCACATAAGAAAACAAGCAACAGAGTTGGACACTTAGGAATAACTAAAACTTATGAGGCATAAGAATACCCTCCACTTAATAAACTAAAATGAAATAAATCTTTGAGAACAAGTTCTACTGTTAGCTCTCATAATACAACTCTTTGAAGACAGAGGTCCTGCATGGAAAGTTAGCACACAGTGACTCCTGTTGTTAATTTAACAATTAACATTCCTATGTATGATGTCAGTGATCATCCAAGGCTCTTGACATGAGCTTCCTAGGCTATGGAAGCCTTCTGAATCCAAAAACTTCATCAAAATTTAGACAAGGCCATAAGCAAAGTGGAAGTTCTCTCCTTGCTTCAGAGAAAAGTCCCTCCTTCTTTGATGACCCTTTCTTTCCACTGAGGTCTCACCCACAGAGGTCCTTCATGTAGGACATTTTTGCCACAATGTCTTGGATTTATGTGCCTGAAATGCTTTAGTGGGCTATTCAGCCAGACCAGAATGCCTCAAGTGATGATTCTGAGTAGTCCTTGACTTTATAATCTGTTGACTATTACTGAGCTTTTCCCAGGGTTGGCCTAAGAACAGAAGAGGGTATCTCTAGAGCTAACAGTAGACCAGTATATTTTTTTTTGCATTTTTGTCAAGGTTGAGCTGCTGCCATAGCCATGATTGGCTTCATACAGACAGGTCCACTTAAGACACCAGAACTGCATTACAGGAACATTACTCTACTTCATAGCTGAGTGGATACTCCCAACTGTGCAATCCTGTACCTGTGCTTTCTGCTTCACTCAAGGTTCATCCTCACTTCCTTTACCTGGTTTTCTATTTGTTTCAATTCTGTCCTTGTTACCTTGTCTTATTTTTCTCCTTAAGTCTAAAATATTTTCCCTCAGTTGAGATTTTCAGACAAGGATAGTTATTCATAGGCTTACTTTGCCTTTTTATTTTGCCTTATCTTGTTACAATAAGTTACTACCTGCAAGGTACTAATCATTTTGGCTACAACATTTCAAATCCTTAAGTGAATTACTAAAGTAACCATCATGTGTAATGAATTGTGTGAGTCAATTACTACTCCACTTGTACATGCATACAAACACACAAATAGGGGGTCTGGTGTTGTGGCTCAGTGGATTAAGCCATTAACTGTGACCCAATATAAGCACCTGTTTGAGTCCTGACTACTCTTCTCATCCAGCTCCCTGCTGAAATACCTAGGAAGGCAGCGGAAGATGGCCTAAGTACCTGGGATCTTGTCAGCCACATGGAAAATCTGGATGGAGTTCCAGGCTCCTGCTTCAGCCTGGCCCAACCCATCTCATTAGCCATTTGGGAAGTGAATGAGAAGATAGAAGATCAATCTCTCTCCCACTCTCCTTCTCTCCTCCTTCTCTTATAACTCTGCCTTTTGAATAAATAATGAATCATTTTAAAAATAAAAATTATTTAATCAAGAAGAATGTTCAGTGGGTTAAACTGCTGTTTGCAATGCCAGCATCCCATATCCAAGTCTGGAGTTTAGTCCTGGTTGATCTGCTTCCAATTCATCTTTCTGCTACTGTGCCTGGGAAGGCAGTGGAAGATGTCCAAAATGCCTGTGTCCCTGGGAGAAACTTGGTTGTAGTTCCCATCTCCTGGCTTCAGCCTGGTCCAGCCCTGGATGTTAGAGTCATTTGAGTGAACAGGCAGATGGAAGATCTCTCTTCTCTTTTCTCTCTTTCCTCTCCCCTCCCTGTCTTTCAAATAAATGAATGAATGAATGAATGAATGAATCTTAAAGAAAAAAAAGAAGCTTTCAAGGTCATAAAATAGCAATGTGTATATTGCAATGTATATAGCTGTGTATATCCATGCATAGTTATTCACCAAGTAGAATTTTATGTTGATTTACATGACTGCTTATGTTTGGCATGGGGGCAGAAATTAAATGTTCATACAGGAACAAGCAGGAGGTAAATACAAATGAGTATGAAAATACACCGAGGATATTTTAAAAGCTTCTGAGAATCACATATTCTTTTAATCAGAATCAATGGATAGATTATATGCTTTCTCACCAGTTTGCTTGTAATTGATGAATCATGTGCTAAGAGTAATTATGCAAATACGTCTGGGACCAAGAAGGTACAGAAAATATTCAGTAAAATTTGAAAAATTACGCAGAATGCTTGGATCTATTCTTTTCTACTATTTCCCAGTGAGATTTTTATTGTGTAAGAGGATTTCCCTATGACATGCAAAGACCAAAAGTAGTATTACACCAGTTCTTAATTCACCTTACATTTGGTCCTTGCATTTCATGGGTGTTTAGAGAACAAATGAAGAAATGTTTCCCTGAGGCTTGAAGAATATTGGTTAAAGCAAAAGATATTTAATGTTACAAGTTGTTCTTTGCCAACATTGACTATCAGGGCTCACATAATAAAAGTTGTCATGAATTGCATAACATACAACCCCCACACATGCATGTATACACACACAAATACAAGCATACTTATATGTGTTTGTTTTTTATAATATTGAGTGTCCTCTAAGTGATAATTCTGTAGTTCTCTTTTGAGATGAACTGTTTTTATATTTGTAGTAGATACTGCTATTTTAAATTTAATGTATGCTTGGATTATTTTCCCTTAATATATTCCATTTCAAAATTTTATGGTGATTCTTTGTCGCTAAAATGCACTTTTTGACATCTGAACATGTTAACCACATTTAATACTATGAATTGTACACATACTTCATAAGCATTCTTCCTTGATTTTTAAATGCTAGACAAGATGGTCAAAAGAGCTGTTTTTATTTACTATACAAAAATTCAGGTTTATACATGGAGTGTCTATGTGGTAAAGGTTTAAATTGCACTCTCCACACCAGACAGACACATGCACACACACTTTTTCCATGGTTTATGAAATCCCCAGTGGTGAAGTCGTGACATTTTCATGGAGTCTCATCTCATCATCAGGGAGATTGTTAAAGTCTCTTGAGGCCAAAATGTTGATATGAAAAAGGTAGATAATGTCTCAAAGTTGGAATATAATTAATTCTGGAAGCATCTTTTCACCAAGTACTCTTTCTTTATTATAAACATTTATTTAGTAAATATAATTTTCCAAAGTACAGTTTATGGATTACAACTTAGGTTGGTGTTTATTGTTTTAAACAACATATTAATACTAGTCAAATTTCACTTTACTGGAAGAGTGAAAAGCAAACTGAGAATTTCATTTTCCCGTTCATTGTTTCATAAGCCATTTCTGTATAAACCATTCATGTTGAAGAACACCGGACTTGTAGGTTAGACTCAATTTTTCAAAGCTAGGAGAAAGACTTGGGGGTAGTTTATGACACAGCAGAGAATGTTCTGATACAACTTTGAGTTAATGTGGAAGGTCAGTATGGACATTAAATCAAGGTGAAGCTATTTTCTTTGAAAGTATTAAGAAGTGAGAGAAAACATCAGAGCCTCTCTACCCCCAGCTGCTACACTCAATGGATTTCCCAAAAATTTGAAAATACAGCGTCTCGTTTAGTATTCTGAATTTTCAAAGTAAGAAGCAAAGTCAAGGACAGTTCAGTGTCCACAATCAGCCCTACTAAAGAGCTAGAAGTCAGACTCAGAGTTTCTGATATTCTCTCTCTCCCCAGTGAATTTTCCCAGATCGTCCTTCGTATATTCACCCTTTACCAAACTTAAACTGGAAAACCGTTTGAGGTATTGCCACCACATCATTTCCCTCAAGGATTTATGCTCATGTCATCAGCAACAGGAGTTTCTTCGAAAATCTTCTAAGCCCCAGTGGGGAAGTGTGATAAAAGAAAGCCAAGACAGCAAAAATGTTGAGTTGCTATTTATAGCTTATATATTATTTACTGCAAGTCTTGAAATTTCCAGTGGGTTCTTCTACAGTTTAAGGCTACACTGATAAGGTCTTTCAACACGTAGATATTGTCTTTAATCATTAATGATCATTGTTTGATAGACAAAGAAGGAAAATGGATGAATCCATACTTCATAACCACTGTACTTTGACTTATTTTCTTCCAGAGCATTTTTTCAAATTCAGAAAAATCACTTTGTTATTTTTTGTGGAAATAATCCATGTGGATTTAAAGTTATTTCCAAATCTCAGGATTCTGTATATTCTTCCACAAACAGAAACAACTGGATAGATAGGTACAAATATGTTATATTAATGTTCTATATGTATAATATATATATGCGTGTGTGTGTGTCTTTTTTAAAGTTCATGTTTTCACTTAAAGGTATAGGATATAATAAAATTCCTGCTATGAAATATAGCATCTCTCATAGCAGTTTATCATTCTCATTCACTGTCTCATTTATCCACTTTCAGCTGTTTGGTACTCAGGTATTTGTTTTTCCCTACTCAAGTTTGTGACAGTGGCATTCTCTTCAGTAACAATTATGTTCATGTGTTTAGTGTTATTACCTTATATAAGTATATCCAGTACTCCCCCGAGAAGTCCTTCCAGTATAATACTTATCTTTTTGACTTGATGATACTCTTAATTGCCTGAATTTTGTCTTTAGCTTTGTTTTAGAAAGTGCAATATTCTCTGAGCACTTTTGTGATTGAGGATGTGGCTATTTATATAAAAGATTATATATAATGTTCTTGAGTGACACTGCCTCATTGCCTTCTGATGTTGAATATTATCATATCGGAATCTGATTCCCCTTATGTTTTTTCTTTATGGGCTTTGAAATAACTCTTTACTTTCAAGTACATTAGTTTAATTTATGTGTATCTTATTATTAAGAATTGCATATTTAATTTCCTAGAAACATGGAAAATCTTTCAATCTTAAGATTCAGAGTTGTTTTGCAGGGAAATTATCCTAGTATTTTGCCTGTGAATATTTATTCTGTCCCATCAGTAGACCCAGGAATACCAATTATTTTTCCAACACATCAACTTTACTTGTTCTCTTCATATATACATGTGGCCCTAATTACTTTCCTTCTTTTTCCCTCTTATCTACATTCAGTATGATTATCTCAAGTGTGCCCTATGGTAGTTACTTGATTTGCTGTGGTGGCTGTTATGGTACTTGTGCCTTCTAATTTATGTATTGCTTCTGCAATGATGTTTTGGTTCTTGATTTATTTCCTTAGTCCTCTACCCACTTTTTCATTCCATTCTCTTGTGTTATCATCTAGCCTTTGACCTCTAGTTCTAGTGAATTAATTTTCATATTAGATGAACCCATTATATGATGCAGCTTGAAAAATTTACTTCTGTTCCTGTCATGATATTTTCTTCTGGGTTGAAAGCTTTCTTTCTTATATTAAGTCAGTCTCATTTCTCCCTCCATCCCCCATCACTCTCTGTCTTAGTCTGTTTTATTACTGTTGGTTATATTACAATATTCAGTATAGGTATCTTATATCTTAATCATATGTGAGTAGTTGTGCCCAGAAATTCAGTTTGTTAATATAGTAGAAATTACTTCTTCATTTATTTACCACTCTTTCTCAATCCCTTGAGCTCATGTTTGAAGGCTGAATGTTTGAGGATTGATGCATTTTTAAATAACCAGCAGAGGTGGTAGGAGGGTGGCTTCAGCTGAAGCAGCATTGGATCTCTTTTACAGTACTTTGCTGGCTTCTGTTGTTTCCTAATCCTGTCCTTGGTAGAGGGGATTGTAATCAGTTTTCCAACCAACTCTTCAATTCATTGGTAATCCAAGAGTCTTTACCATGGTTAAAGTAAACATCATCTTTTATGTGTTTCCTCATTAGCCATTACAACTTCAGTGTAGTCAGAAAAGGAAAAATCTAGGCTATCTATAGATTTATCATTGGCCTATGCTTGGAGTTGTGAGCTGAATAATTAGATTTTTGCAAAAACTCTGAGGCAGTCTCTAGGGTTTAATGGCACTTGGGGAATTAAATCTTTCTCTCTCAACTCCAGAAATGTGTGTGTGTGTGTGTGTTCTGGGTCTTAATTTTCATTTTATTAGGCATTAGAGGAGGAAAATTTAGTTATGTGTTTGAATGAATCATTTTCTTCATTAACTGTACTAAAGGATTTTCTTATAGAATATCTACAATTAATAAGAAACTGAAAAAACAAATTTTCTCCAATAATTTAATATAATTCTTCAATGCACAGTTTATAGTATACAGAATCAGCTCTCATGCATGAAACTTTTATAGGCTTATAGAATAGTCACATATTTTAACTTCAAATACTAGCAGGACATACTAAAATATATTTGAACAAAAATAATAGGATTCAAATTTCTGTCATTTTTCAGTATTAGTAACACTATAATTTTTTTAGCTATTAATATCATAAATGTAAAGTATGTGTGAGTTAACATTTGTAGCTTGGTTTTTAAATTTACTTTAGATCAAATTGAAAATTGAACAAAGAAAGGTATGTATAAATTATGTTTATGGACATATTTTTGTGGGTATTTTTCACACATGATATTTCAAAGATAAGTGTTATGTGTAATGGCATGTGTTACATAGGAGTATAAAAGAATGTAAATACATCTAAGAATTTATAGAAATACACATAGATGTGTAAAATACACACACATGTATACATTCTATATGCATACAAACTTAATTGTTATAGCATTGCCAAGTTTCCTGAAGCCCACTGATAGTTCATGAATCAAAGGCATGGCAATGACATCGGTATGCATACTGAAATAGGATTCTGAGATAATCATGCTATTACTTTTATCACTGGTTTGATCCTTAAAGAATTGTTCTTCCAATTTGGTCCTGGCTCTACAATTAAAGAGAGAAATGGAAAGCTCAGTCAGGATTTAGAGAGAAGCAGCCCTGATTACAGAAGGAGCTGGAATTGAAGAAGGATAATGGGATTATTTGTCTGGATAAAGAAAACTGTGCAGAGAGATCTGAAATCATTTCCTCATATATATAAAGGACTCTAAAGGTTGAAGATCAGATGGTTTTCATCCCACGGCTCTTAAAGCAGAAGAATTGGAAGGGAGGAAGAATTTCTCAGCATACTGTAGTCAAGTAGCACTAATGAGGCATGGGAAAAATTAAAAATGTATCAATTTTAATTTTTCTGAGTAAAATATCTTTGCCAATAATGCCATAATACCATATAGTTTGATACACTCTAATATTCAGTTACTATAATATTAGAAGAAAAGCTACTGTGATTTCTTCAGTGTTGTTCCCCAGTAGCCTACTGTTACTACTATGTATCAACAGCCAGCAAATGATGGCATGTCAAGTAGTTGCTCTGTCCGTTGATGAAATTGGGTTGTTGAAGCCCCTCATTATTATTGTGTTATAGCCTATGTCTCCCTTTATATCCGTTAACATTTGTTTGAAATATCCAGGCACCCTGGCTCTGAGTACGTATACATTTATTATAGTCACATCATCCAATTGATTTGATCCCTTTATCATTCCATAATTCCTTCCTTTGTCTCTTCAAACAGTTTTTGTGTTAAAGTCTATTTTGTCTTATATTAGGATGGCTACACCTGTATGTTTTTGTTTTCCATTAGCATGGAATATCTTTTCTATTCTTTCACTTTCAGTCTGTCTGTATCTTTATTGGTGATGTGTATTTCTAGGCAGTATGTATCTGTTAATTGGATAATTTAAGCCATTTACATTCAAAATTATTGATAAGTAATGATTTGGTCCTACCATTTCTCCATCTGTATTTCTATTGTTTTCTTCATACTTTCTTTGTGTTGTTACTAGGAAATTTTCTGCCTTCATATTCTTCCAGAATGATGAATATCATTCTGTTACAACTATGATACTTCCTTTAACACAGGAAAGAATTTTAAGATTGAGTTTTAAGAACTTTAATAAATATTTCAGGAAAACAACAAAGCTCAGTCTTTTTTCCAAGTAGCAATGCAGCATCATTTTTGCTTTTGATATTTTGTTTCTCATAAGAAATAATATTATTTTTGGAGGTATCATTTTTATGACATTAACCAAACTTCTCATTTATACTAATATCACTGCAGCAGATGGTAGAAATGTACATTTTATTCTGTGAGTTCTTAGCATCAATAGCAGATGTTTTTGAGCATGTGCTGAGGATGAGGTCCTGTAGTAGGCACTGAGATGTGAAGATAAATATTAGTCCTTTGCTTGCTGTATAGTTCCTGATGGCTGACAACATACCCTGATAAAGCAATGTATTTCAGAAAACATGAGACTTACATTCATTGATGATGTATGGTATTGCTGCTAGATGCTTCTACTTCCATGCAGGGGGAGGGGAGAGAAATCACTCGTTAGGACAAAATATGACTTCCTGGGAGCTTCTACTAGCACTCTTATTTTCTAGAAGGCAATGAACATCAAAAATTGAACATTTCATTTGGTGTAAGGAAAAAGTTTTACTGATAATGGTGGGAAAGAGCAAAATATACACAAATGAGCGAAAATCAGTACTCATTACTCACTGAACAATGAAAAACAGACTAAAAATGGCTACTAAAATGCATATGCATTTCCTATATGAAACACTAATCACAGCTACTTTACTATTAATTTGACTCTGAGCAACGTGTATGGTCAAATTTGATAAGACGCCAAGTTCTCCTGTGGAAGAGGAAGAATTTTACTTTTTAAAATTTTCTTCTCCTAGGCAAAGTTTTGAGGGACTGAAATGATGAGATTCATTGGCAGAGATGCGTTCTATTTATAACTTGCTTTGAATTGCAAATTTCCATCATGAAGCCACTACTTTGATGGTAATTTAGAAATTCAATAAATTAGTGTATCACATATTATGAGAAAATAATAATTTGTCCAGAATAGTAATATTTGGGTACTAAAATAGATGTTGCTGGAATAATAGGAGTATGTCCAAAGTAAATATCATACAGTGATTTTTATTTTGTATCACTTCAGCCAGTTTCAGCAGGGAGTGATTCTACCATATTAACTAAATCCTTATGAAACTCTGGAGTTACAGGGAAACTAACCTTCCTCATTTTATGCTCTGGATTATCTGTGACCTATCAGCTTCCTTTTATTTCTTACTTCCTCATCATAACTTCTATGGCATTATGTATTTTTCAGTGTGTAGGTCAATTGAAAACAAATAACTTGGGTATTCAGAATATTTTTTACCATTCTTTTCTAAAATGTTGATTTTTTTTTCTTCTTGTGGCAAAACAGCATTAACTACAACTGTTGAATTGCATGTGGGAAAAAAATAAAATCACGTGTTATACAGGAGTTTGAATATAATAAGCTACAAGTCTTTGGAATGAAATGAATTATAAATATTTTCTATACCAGAGCAGTGTTTTAAACTCAGTGAAGACCTCACCAGGCAGGTTCTCATCCCCACCCACTCACTTTTATTTTTTCTTTCTTTGCAGTTCCACCATGGTTTTTAAATCACCCTTCCAACCTCTATGCCTATGAAAGCATGGACATTGAGTTTGAATGTGCAGTCTCTGGAAAGCCTGTGCCCACTGTGAATTGGATGAAGAATGGAGATGTGGTCATTCCTAGTGATTATTTTCAGATAGTGGTAATTATCTTTCTTCATATTAGCTTTAAATCCCATCCATTGTTTAATTTTTTTTTTCACTTTTCTTTCCTGGGAAGAAGTTTCCTATTGGGAATTTTTAATGCCAAGAAAATTATTTTAATGAGGCTAGTGATTTTCAAAGACAAAAGGTAAGAAAAAGTCATCAAACACTCCAACCCCCTTCAAATAAATAAATGAAGAGGAAATGAAGAAGAAACACAGGGCCTAAGTCTATTCAACCTAGTTCTAGACCATATTAAGTTTTTTTCTCTTTTCCCCCTTTTTCCATTGTTTTCTCTTTTCTTTAATAAGATTCAATAAGATATGCTACTTATGAATATGGTATTCTTACTTTGATAATACAAATAGCTTTTTTTCTACTACCCTTCCATGAACAGTTGAGAAGGCAGTGGGGATGGAGACAGGAAAAGTGGTGGTAGCAACAGTAGAGGTGGAGAGGTGGAGAAACCACATATTCAGAGTTGAAATTAGAAATAATTAATCCTAAGGATAATAGTTGTTCATATGATTTCCCATAAGTCTCTGCCCCTAGCCTCTGAGAGCTAGTATGACTTAATTCTACTGCTTTCTCTGAGTTCTCTTACAAGTAACAAGTGCTCAGAACAAACTATTGTTACTTTTGCTGCTACTGATTTTGCTCATTGGAAAATGCTCCATGAAAACTTTCCTTAGGTGTTTGTTAGCACAGAAGGTTCTGATTTCAGAGAGGTGAGAATATGAGAAATATAAAATGTATTTTCTGAATAGCAAGGAATTTCACAGCTAACTGAAAGTATTGTATGGCCACTTTTCTTAGGTTAAAGAAGTGAATGGAATCCCCATTGAGGAGGAGCCGTCCCCTAAACCAGGTGTCTCAGACAGAATGGGCCTAGAACATAAGCTCCATAAAGTCCAGGCACAAGCTCTCCTCTCAACATTACACTGCCTCTTTCCCATCAGTGAACTTTCAGAAACTTTTTAATCTCTTTGTGCATGCATTTAGGCATGCTATAAAAGTCCTTAAGGAATAGATCCATGAAATATATCTTTATCACTTTTATTACAATTCACCATTTTTCATTTTTATTAGCATTTGTCTAATTGGTGGGAACAGAGTAATGACTGGAACAATGTAAGTTTTGAATGCCACAGATTCTGTTCCTTTGAATGCAGCACTATTTCTACCTCCTCAGAACTAGAAATGACCTGCTATTGGGCAACTTGAAAAGTGTTGTATATGCTGAAAATATATGCTGCTTGCATATAAAAGAAATTGCAGAGTGCCCTTAAGGACACATGATAAAATGTAACATTTATTTTTCCTACAGTTTGAATAATTTTTCTCCCAGCATGACTCATTACAGCCAGCCTATTTAAGCACTTTTTTCTTAAGGTGAATGAAAATGTACAGTGTGTACACTATTTGCATTAAATTGTGCTTAGAGTTATTTTCCCAATAGCTCCAGAAATCTGCGAGTCATTTTCAGTAGTGCATATAACATTGAGCACAAATAGTAACTTATATGAAAATTGTTAATTAGAAGTTAGCCAGCTTTATCTAAGAATTTTACATCAGCCGAGAATTGACTACAAGCCACTAAAAACAATTAAGAATTCCCCATGAGGTTATATTTATCTCTTAATGACTTCGAGGGAAGTGATTTAACACGTTTTACTTACTGAACTACTTCTTACACTAATACTGAAGATAAACTGAGTTACTATAATTAAATGCTATCGCTAGATCATTTTATCAGCCATCCTGAAAAAGATGGTGACTCAATTTATGTAAAAGAGGAGTTAACATTGTTGTATTTAATCTATGGTTTGCTGAAGGTGAAACATTTCAGTCATAGAATAACAGCACAGATATGAAATAACCGCTCTAGCCCCCTCTCCAAAGCACCAAAAGGTTATTTGTCAGAGCATGACTAATTTTTAAAGGATTTTACCAATCTGTTCTGGGTAAACACTTTGAGAAAAAAATCCAACCCTAAAATTCTTGTTCTTTGGATGGTGCAAAATTCAATGTTTTGTTTTTCTTTTTTTAAATTTTTTAATTTTTTTTTTTTATTTTTTGACAGGCAGAGTGGACAGTGAGAGAGAGAGAGACAGAGAGAAAGGTCTTCCTTTTGCCGTTGGTTCACCCTCCAATGGCCGCCGCGGCTGGTGTGCTGTGGCTGGCGCACCACGCTGATCCGATGGCAGGAGCCAGGTGCCTATCCTGGTCTCCCATGGGGTGCAGGACCCAAGCACTTGGGCCATCCTCCACTGCACTCCCAGGCCACAGCAGAGAGCTGGCCTGGAAGAGGGGCAATCGGGACAGAATCCAGCGCCCCAACCGGGACTAGAACCCGGTGTGCCGGCGCCGCAAGGCGGAGGATTAGCCTAGTGAGCCGCGGTGCCGGCCTGTTTTTCTTTTTTAGCTTTATTTTTCTTGAATAGCTCTTGAACCTGAGCTTCCATCAGTACCAAGCAGAACAGTGATTTCTTTGGAAGCTAATCACTGTTTCTTCCGCATGTGATAGAAGACCTTCCTGTTGACTGCTCATTTAAATATTAAGCTCGATGTGTAGTTTTATGAAAATATTTTTGTTACAGAACTAGACTGAGCTGATGCCCAATGAATTTGGAAAAATTATTGGGAACATGTGACTTTTCCAGGAGGCTTAGGACATAACCACAAGGCTGAGAACCCTCAAGCCTCCCTTCTTCTCTCTTCTGGAACATGTTATAAAACTGTAGACTATGTTAATTTTGTCACTCTGAGATTTTTCTTCTTTTGAAAACATTTCATGTCCTGTTTCTTCTCCTTTAGGGAGGAAGTAACTTACGGATTCTTGGAGTGGTGAAGTCGGATGAAGGCTTTTATCAATGTGTGGCTGAAAATGAAGCTGGAAACGCCCAGAGCAGTGCACAGCTTATTGTCCCTAAGCTTGGTAAGATGACGAAAACTTCGCTGTAGTACCTGTAATTGCAATTATGTGTAGTTCTTTTGTAAAAATCATTATCATTTTCCTTATCTCTTTATTTCAATATGAAATCAATTACTTAAACAAAATATACATGTATGTATTGACAATATGTTCCTTCTAGTGAATTTATATATATATATTTATATATATTATATTATATATATTATATATTAAATATATATATTTATATATATTATATATATATATATAATGTCTCGAGTTAGGTAAAATCATCACAAACAATAGTGCCTCTGTTTACAATAACTGCTAAATTATTACCTTCTCCCTCTTTTATAGCCTGCCTTTCACCCAAGTGCTCCATATAATTATGAAATATTTTATATGTATGTATCTTGTACTCACATATACATTAGGTGTGCATTTTAGTTATATAAATTTACATTCATGCATATACACATATATAGTTAAATTTAAAGACTACTTATATACTTATACATTGTGTTGAATCAGTGGAAGTTGGAAGACAAAGACAAATAGCTACTTGACAGCAAAGTTAATTTTCTCTTCTTTTAAGTAGATATGATTGTCGTTTTTGTTTAACTGGTAAATTTTTTATTTGGCTTTGATTTTATAGTCTTTTGGAGGTATACTATGATGATATATGAAAGTTAGCAAAAATTACGTTAGGCCTTTCATATAATATCCTGATGACAACACAGTTCCTGTGATGAGAGAGCTTGAGGTGGGAGAACACTAAAAGGAAGAATGAACTCTTCCACCACCCAGAAATGGTGAGCAGTAAAGAACTTAAAACTTTAAAGGAGGGACTAAGCAATCATGTATGTAGATCTAAATACTATTACATATTAAGTGTTACTATAAATGTTTTCATAACATTTTAGGATACAAACTAATTTCAACTCTTTTAGACAAACTTGTTTTTAAGATAAATATCCTTCCTGTTGGCTTGACTAACTGTTGCCCTAATCTTTCCCTAAATTAAGTTTAATAGGAAGTAGCTGAAATATGTGAGACATTGTCAGTCTTGTGCTTCTGTCATTTAAAATGTGCCTATTAAGTCCTTATGTTTTGTGCACCCTTAGCCAATAGTACAAAAACTCACAAATTAATGCTCACATAGGGGAATTTCTCTTTTTTTCTTGATTGAACTAAGAAAGCAACTATAGAACAACAGTTCCAGATGAGTAAAGGAACTAAAAGAACTATCTAGAAGTTAAAAGGGACTATTAATTCTCTTTTGAGAGTGCTGACTTCTCTGATGGATGACTTCTTTTTTCCCCATCTGGTGTGTTTTAAGTGCCAGTGTAACTTCATTTATGTGACGAAGTCCATTCTCTTCTGCTGAAAATACTGCCAGAGAAGAGAAAAGGAGTCACTAAGATCAAGGTCTCTAATGTGAGCTATGCTTTAAAACCGTGTGCCATCTCATTAGGAACAACTAATATGGCCATGTTTGAGGGAATGTTGGCTGCCACACAAGTCCTAGACCAAAAGAATTCTAGTTACCCCTGAGTTTTCAAAGCCACAAGAAAAATATGAGATGTTATCCCACATATCTGAAGGAGCTATGAGCTGCCTCTTCTTAGAAATGTTTGGCACTGACTGAAGGACCATTGGTCATCCGCATATTTTCCCTCCCCAACAAGTCAAGTTGCAGGGGGACCAAGAAAGCCCCTTGGACAGACTGTATATGTTTCCATCTTTGTGTGCTCATGTGTGTGTGTGCACATGTTGCAAGGATGGAAACTGGGTAACTTATTGTGGCTGGAAACTGGAGCTGTCCGCAAAATAGTGTGGAGGAAAGGGAGGGCAACAGTGGAAAGAGCAGGGTGTGTACTCCACTTGAAAAAAGCAGGACTGAAAGTTTTTTGATAGGAACCCTGCCCAAGAGGTCCTGCCTGAGGTCAGGCCTCCAGAGGACAATAGGGGGTCTTTGCTAAGCTAGGCGCTGTTGGAGAAGGTCAATGAGGAAGGCTTCCCAGAGGGGACTTCTAAGGTACGGCATCTTTGAAGAATACTCAGAATTGCCATACAAAAAGGAGGCGTGCAACGGTTCTCCACTACTGTGGCCTTTTGAGAGCACAATTTGAGAAAAACAGACTATATCTTTAATTCAAGTCTGTCCTTCCCTCTCTCTAACCCTGGGGAAGCCCTAAACAGAGGGGAAATATACCCAAGACACTAAAAACACACTGGCTCCTCCCGTTTTTGGGCTCAGGCCTACTTCAGAGAGTGAGTACAGCCAGGGCTGCAAGTGGGTGGGGTAGGGGTGGGTGTGGGGGCGGGGGCTAATTGAATATCAGTTTTCAGTTTTGATTTATATCTCACTGTTGCCTTTGTGTGTATGTGATTCTCCTTTTTTAAAAATTTTTAAATTGTTTATTTTTTATTTATTTATTTTTGACAGAGTTAGTGAGAGAGAGAGACAGAGAGAAAGGTCTTCCTTCCGTTGGTTCACCCCTCAAATGGCCACCACGGCCAGCACGCTGCGCCAATCCGAAGCCAGGAACCAGGTGCTTCCTCCTGGTCTCCCATGAGGGTGCAGGGCCCAAGCACTTGGGCCATCCTCCACTGCTTTCCCGGGCCACAGCAGAGAGCTGGACTGGAAGAGGAGCAACTGGGACAGAATCTGGCGCCCCAACTGGGGCTAGAACCCGGGGTGCCGGTGCCCCAGGCAGAGGATTAGCCTAGTGAGCTGCGGTGCCCACCGTGATTCTCTTTTTAATTGTGTTGTTTTATGTTTCAATATCTGAAGATAAGACTTAAAATATTTTATGGTAACTTCAAGCCAGATGGTTGACTGGCTGCAATCCGTAAGAAGACAGTTCTGTCAGGTTATGTTTGGAAATAGATGATGGGAGAAAAGTAAATCTGTTTATTTTTAATGCTCCAATAAATAGTTCAGCTCATTCAGTAAACTTATTATACAAGGAAGGTCGAATTCCAACCGGCAGCCCTTTACTAGTGGTATTTTTAAAAAATATTTAACTATTTGAAACACAGTGCTACAGAGAGGCAGAGGAAAAGAGAAAGAGATTGTATATCCCCTGGTTCACTCCCCAAATGGTCTTAATCTCCAGAGCTGTGCTGATCTGAAGCCAGGGCCAAGAGCTTCTTCCAGCATTCCCAGGCAGATACAAGGACCCAAGCACTTAGGCCAACTTCTCTGGCACTGTAAGCCAGAGCTTTACTAGCTATGCCACAGTGCTGGCCCCTAGTGGTATCTTGTATTCCACCTGCATCCAGGTTCCTTTAGGTCTGTGTGACCATTAAGGACCCAGGCTATGCAAAGCAGAAATGTCATTTACCTCCTCACTGGAATCAGTCTAGGAGAATCTTGATAATTCATTCTTCTTTTTTCATCTGGATGGTAGGGTGTTATCAGTGGATTCAACATTTTTGGTTAGTGTTTATTGTATTTGGCATTGGATTAAAAAGAAAGTGAAAGGAAATGAAGACAAAACTCTTAAAGCATGACAGAACACCATTGTAGCTGTCTCACTCCCCACCCCCCCATAAATGATGGATTGTTTTTTTTTTCTGGCTATTTAATCAGGTCTTCAAAAAAAATGCCACTCCAATTCCTCAGAGATGCATTGTAGGCTGCATACACAGATGGTGGAGAGGCCAGCTCAAATACAAATCAAGCAATGAAACTAACCATGGTGGGAAGAACACAGCCCTCTCTATTTACGTTTTGACAATAAACGGTCACCATATTTTTTGAGGTGCACTGTGGGCTGCATTGCACAGCTGTTCAGCTTTAGCCTGTCTGTAGGCTTGTGACTAAGAGTTACTCTTGGAAACCAAAACAAATCAACTTCTCTCTGAAGTGCAGACAGTGATTTATTCAAGCCATTGTGCATTGTTGGTGGACAGTGACGTAAGCCTAATGAAGTTTCAACATTGTCGTTTATCTATAGTCAGGTATTTCCTTTTAAGAGATCAGTGATTTAGGGGATAAAATAAGCACTTTTGCCAAATTAATTGAGATCATGATTTTTTTTCTCTCTAGAACTTAAGTGTGGAAAAATGTTTATATGTGCTATAATGTAAAATATATGCATGATCTCCTCTAAATACAAATCAAAATGATCAGTAACATCTAAAAAATCAGGCCATTGAAGATTCTATCAATAATAGAACACAGCTAGCATTGTAGTAGCATATACCAGTTCCAGATAGCTACTTTTATCTATATATACATTTGTGTGTCAGTTAATGGTGGGGTTGTGTTATAAGAAGTGCATGCTTAGGCAGTGATCCTGTTGTGTGAGCACCATAGCGTACACTTAACACAGACCTGGGATGGTCACTCCCCAGGGCTTCTTAGTGTAATCAAGTAAACAAGAGCTGATGAGATTATTGCAATAAAATACCACGTACTATTTTACTGTAAAATTTTTATGTAAGTAGGAATACATTGTACAATAACTAAAAAGTACGGTGTAGTAAGTATAGTAAGTACCTGGACAAGTAACAGTCATTTAATATCATTATCAAGTCTCATATACTAAATATAATTTATGTGCTGTACTTTCCTAACTGGCAGCACAGGTTTGTTTACATACACTACACCACAACGTGATTAATGCTTTGCATCATGACCTTATAGTCACTATGATGTCACTAGGAAATAGGAATGTTTCTACTCCATATAATCTTTTGGGACCACTTTGGCATATGAGATCCATAGTGAACTGAAAAACAATTTTCCAGTGCTTGATTGTATTTCTAAAACACACTCACATGCACACTTGCATAAAGAATGACCTCATGCTCTCCTAAGAATATATATGCATCGAAATACATATGATGTAAGAGGTAGGGAATGCAAGTTAAAACAATTTTACTGATTTATATCACTTGCTTTTATCCATTAACCATTCCTAAGAACTGAGGACAGATTTTGGTGGTTGTTTAGGTAGTTTTGTGTGTGGGTCATGGAGGACAGGACATTTGTGAAGAATGTTCCCTTCAAATGAAAGAGATGAACTCTAGCTCCAAATCCTCTAGTTGCTGAATAGCCTGGGGACAATGTGTTCAGAGTCAGTGAGTTAGGTGTTATTAAGAATAAGAAATTTCAGGCCGGCGCCGTGGCTTAACAGGCTAATCCTCCACCTTGCGGCACCAGCACACCAGGTTCTAGTCCCGGTTGGGGCGCCGGATTCTATCCCCGTTGCCCCTCTTCCAGGCCAGCTCTCTGCTATAGCCCGAGAAGGCAGTGGAGGATGGCCCAAGTCCTTGGGCCCTGCACCTGCATGGGAGACCAGGAGAAGCACCTGGCTCCTGGCTTCGGATCAGCACAATGAGCGGTCCACAGCGGCCATTGGAGGGTGAACCAATGGCAAAAAGGAAGACCTTTCTCTCTGTCTCTCTCTCTCTCACTATCCACTCTGCCTGTCCAAAAAAAAAAGAATAAGAAATTTCAGCAACCAGAATTGCAAACCAGTAAGTAATAAATTAGGACCCCATTGGAATAGTGAATGTTGATTAATTAGTTATCTCTGAATTACCATCCAGTAAACTGGAGTACGAGTAGGTAGTAATTAAATTAAGACTATTTGGTAGTTGGCTGAAGATAGCAATTATGTGCTGCAGGGGATGAGAAGATAGGGGGTCAGTCACTTATATCTGAGTTAGTTAGTTTGGTTCAAGCTGCTGGATATTAATCAGTTTCCTGGAGATGTTTACCCTGGAAGATCAAGAAAATTTACTGACTGTTGAGCAGGTAGGCTGAGGGGCACAGAACTGGGAATGCACCTGTGAAGGTGCATCATAGTCTGGTGTGTGTTTAATGGTAGACATGGATGAAGACAGTGTAAAATTATCATGGAGAAAAATGATGTATTCCTCTCATTCTACCAGGCAGAAAGACTGTGGAAAAAAAATAGAAGAAACTTTACTATAAATATTCCCCAATATCGCTATTCACTTAGGCAAGATACCAAATCATGCTGTACATCTAATAAGTAAATATTGAGTGTTAATAAATTGTGTTTTGGACTTTCTTTAATTTTCCCAACATTGGTAACCAAATAGAGTTGCAGTACAGTAGGAGAAATTTATTTGTTAGATATTTAGGAAAATGAGAGCTGTTGTCAATTACCTGTCCTCCTCTGGAGAAGTTTACTGATTACAAGTGTTGTTGAATTTTAAACGTTTTATTAAGGCAGTGCATCACATACCCTGGAATTAACAAGAAGAGTTAAATCTGATCATAAGGCAAGCCATGAAATCAGAAGATTTTTGGATATGATTTGTAAGTTGCTCCTCATCAATATGAGAATAATACCTGGAAAACCAAATGGGCAAGAGAAGTATCTGGATAGATACCCATGTGGATGAATAGTAATTACAACTAATTATAAGGTTCTTATCACATGTTGACTGTTATACTGTAAATCACTGGGATTGTGTGAAAGATTGAAAAATGGTACAGTTAGTCTTAATTCTTCAAGATCTGTTAGAATTTAATTTGGCAGTGTAATAGCACCTCGGCAGATATGTAGGAGAGGATAAGTAAAGCCAAGTGGGTATACTTCTTTTTTAATTTTTTTTTATTTTTTGCCATGCAGAGTTAGACAGTGAGAGAGAGAGAGTTATAGACAGAGAGAGACAGAGAGAAAGGTCTTCCTTCCGTTGGTTCACTCCCCTAATGGCCGCCACGGCAGGCACTGTGCCCATCCGAAGCCAGAAGCTGGGTGCTTCCTCCCAGTCTCCTATGCGGGTGCAGGGACCCAAGCACTTGGGCCATCCTCCTCTGCCCTCCCAGGCCACAGCAGAGAGCTGGACTGGAAGAGGAGCAACCAGGACTTGTCCCCAGGGTGCTAGCACCGCAGACAGAGGATTAGCCAAGTGAGCCACAGTGCTGGCCTAAGTGAGTATACTTCTTAATCTGATTATTCTCTGGTGGTTAGTTAAGTGGAATATTTTTGTCTCTTGATGATGAAGAGGGTTATTCCAGTTTCAGTTCTTAATTGTTTTTAGTGTAGGATCAAATTATTCTTGGAGTTCTGTAAATAATGTGGAACAAATAATTCTATGCACTGGACTAGTACATTAATGGAGCCAAACTGGAAAATAAGTCTTTGGACAGTTCCCTCACACGAATTGAGATGTCCATTAAAACTACACAATTTCTCTTTAGAATCCTACCATTGAATTTAAATGAATAACAATGCATCTTGGTATTTTTGAAACATAATTCCATTGTGGCAAGCTTATGAGGTTTCTTAGAACAGTTTATTTTATAAAGCTATGTAATTAATTGTAGTTAATAGGATACAGAATCAATTTCATCACAGTGGTTAATGACTCAGCACATATGGCATTAAATTTATTCAATCAATTAAAAAGTTATTTTTACTTGTCAAGCTCAAAATTAAAAATAAGAGCAAAGTAATCCTTTCATTGTGTTTACTTCTTCTGAATTTCTCATCCTTTGGAGATACACTGACAGGCAAGCTAATGCTTTCCTTAAGGGTCCATTGATAGTTAAGTTTGGAATAAATCATTCATTTGATTTTTGACTTTGTAATACTCACCTAGTATAGATATGTCCACATCTCATTTAAATCTCCTTATCCAATTATTTCTAGAGACTTTAAAATGTATTTGAATCTGGTATATATTTGTGAACCAATTCTTATATAACACTGCCCAGCCTTTCAAGTTTCTAGTTTCTCAGATATAAAATGCAGTAGATAATTGGCTCAAAGATTTATTGCAATAAATATATGTAAAAGGGATTTAAAGGCTGGGAATTGTTATCTAAGTTTTAGCTATTATAAAGTCTTCTGTTGGTTTCATTTACTTTCAAGAAAAATAGGCATATATTGAGATAGGTGAAAATCATAGCTTTCTTCTAGCACATTTTTCTATGCTTCAAGAAAATAATAAATATTTCAATGACAGTGCTCATTTAAAGTTTAGGTTTTGAGCCCAGTGGACAAGGTTGAGGGAAAAGTCCTGTCTCAAAATGACTACTAATGGAGAAGGTTTGCCGCAAGGTTTGCAGTTATCTGTTTAATGACCTGCTCATTTCCAGTTTTATGTAGGCAAAGGTTTCTCAGTAAATAAAGGTTTGTCATTCACCTTGCCCTTCATTCAGCAAGTGCTTCAAGTAGGAAGCCAGCTCAGTGCTAATCATGAGAATATGGCTGTACAGCAGACTTTGAAATTAGAAACTAATTCTGCAGTAATCTGAAGTGTACTGAGACCAGTGATAACTGTAAATCCATACAATATGGAAAACTTGATAGGCTCATGAATATTGATCACATTATGCTTCAGAAGTAAACACACCAAAGAATATTATATTCCTACATTCTTTTTCTAAACTCTCTCTGTTAGACAATAGAAAAGAAAAATGTTGATATTTATATTAAACCCAAATGACCTTGTTATATTAATATTCTTTACCTATGATTAAATCACTTCTTGATGAGATGTATGCACTCACAAAATATATATATACACACTGTGAATATGTATCTATTCCATATGTTTATTATAAAAATTTTATGTTTGCAGTGTAATAATTAGTGAGAGGTACATATAATTTAATACCTAATGTGTATGGATATACATTTTAAGTGCCAAACTGATAATATCAGCACTGATAGAACTGCAATGAACTAGTATTCATGTACACAATTGGGAGGAATGAATTATGCAGCAACAACAAACTATTTAAACTCTGAAGTGGGCATGGTTCTTCAGGCTACTCTACTCCACAGATTTGACTTGGAATGATATTGCTTTCTTTAGCTCAAGTCAATTACTAGAGATTAATTCAATAAGGAACCATCAGCCACCAACATTCCCTCCACTTGGAGGAAGGAGTAGTACAATCTTGAATGAGATATATGAAGGATGTACCTCTCTGCACTAGAGTTCTCCTGTTGAGCCACCCAAATCTATTTGCATGGTGTAATGAATTCTAGGAGCTGTTTTTCTCACTTATTCATCTCATTTCCTGGGGAAAATGGAATGAATGGCTACACTACCAGTACAATTTCAACTGGTCCCAAGATAGCAATTGCTGCTGTTTCCCATCTCTTAGCCAGTAGCGACTCTTATCACTCTCAGCTAACGTCTATATAGTCTGTGTCTTTATCTGGGAAGGTAACCCAACCCCTTGTCTCTTCACAGGCAAAGTATTATACTAGTCCATTTATCACCAACATTGGGGAAGGGGATATTAAGAGACACTAGTATATCAGCATTGTGCCAATCATATTTGCTCCTGTTTTCTACTCCTTCCTGATGATCTGAGTAATTAGTCTTACCAGAGTGATATCTTTCTCTACATACTGGTATTTTGGCACAAGATGTCCAAAATGACAATAAAGGCAAGATGCTAGCAATAGCTCAAAATTCAGTGATGGAGGGGCTGCTGTTGTGGCTTTGCACATGCTGCTGCCTGTGATCTTAGCATACCACAAGGGCACCAGTTCAAGTCTCAGCTGCTCCACTTCTGATCCAACTCCCTGCTAATGCATCTGGGAAAGCAGTGGAGGATATCAAAAGTGCTTGGGCCCCTTCCAAAGGAAGATCCTGGCTCCTGGCTGCAGCCTTTGTGGCCATTTTGGGAGCTAACGAGCAGGTTGAAGATCTATTTCTCTCTCTCCCTCTGTATGTCTCTCCCTCTCTCTCCTTAACTCTGCCTTTTAAATAATTAAATAAATCTTTTAAAAAATTCAAAGGGAGAGACAGGTCTTCAGTCTGCTGGTTTGCTCACCAAATGGCCGCAACAGCCAGAGCTGGACTGATTAGAAGCCAAGAGCTTCTTCCGTGTTTCTGACTCACATGCAGAGGCCCAAACCCTTGGGCCATCTTCTGCTTTCTTGGGACATAGCAGAGAGCTGGATTGGAAGAGGAGCAGCCAGGAAACAAATTGGCACCATTATGGGATGCTGGAACCACGGGCATAGGCTTAGCCTATCATACCACAGCACTGATTGACCCCACTCCATTTTTTTGTGTTTGTTCTACCTGTTGAGAACATGGCATCAGATACTGGTCATTGATTTGTAGTATATAATGTACCCTAAAGGAAAGCACCTCATATTCTTAAAATGTTTTCTGAACTTTGGCTCCTCAACTGTACCTACAAGAGACTCTGTATTTACCATATCAAGTTGGTAGCTGCTCAATGGTTGATAGGTGATAGAATTAATAGATTCTTTGGTCACACCAAACCTCTTTTTCTATAAATTGAGTTATTTGACCTTTCATAGTACTCTTAGAGTTCATATTGGTGGCTCAAATACTTTGGGAGTTCTCAAAGGATGGTGCTAAAATACAGAAAGTATGAAAAATAAACCATTTCTCGGGATGGTGCTAAAATACAGAAAGTATGAAAAATGAACCATTTCTCAGGATATGTGTATATTCTGGTCAAGATGGATTTCTAACTCCTCCAGAGTGAAAGGCATCCAAATAAGCAACGTATCACCTAGAGGCTAGCTGGTCTCCTTTAAGGAGTGGTTTATTTTGATAACTCAGCTTTGTCTTTTTTTTCTTTTTCTTTTTTTTTTTTTTGCTAGTTAATTAAGTATACAGCAGTGGCAGTAGCTCCTAGCGAGTAGCAATACCTTTGTTAGGTTTATGTCCGTACTGATGCTCAATGTGTAGACTCTGTCCTTGCCACTTTATCCTCTTCATTTACAAGCTTGTGGTGCTATCCCTAGAGGACTGATGTTCCTTAACTCAGTTGTTCGTCTACAATTACAAGATAGTTTAGTACCTCTTCCATGGAAATACAATTGGTGTCTCTAAGAATTAAAGATCTTTACAGTTAATATTCACTCCCATGGGTTCGACCTTATGCCTTTTCCACAAACTTCCTTATTCCAAATCTTCCAATCCCTTTACCTACAAGACCCTTGGCTAATGAACAGTCATCCAAGATATTTAACCTTGTTCATATGTATGTGTGTGTGAGTGTGTCTGTGTGTGTTTTCTTACCTAGAGTCATTTGTCTTTTCATATAAAGTAGATGTCCTGATATACTCAACACTCTACTTAGGAAATTATTACTTTCTTTCAGAACTATTGGTAGGTGAGTTGTACAGTTACAGCTATCCAATTTTGGCTGTACCCACATTCAAGCTTAGAAACAGAAGAAAGAAAATGCCATTTAAATGTGTGAAAAGAACATTCTAACAAAGTTATAATCAGTTCTACCTTGAGTAATGTTTAAATACAGAAGAAAAATATAGAAGAGAATAGAATTTGCAAGAACTTTCCTGGGTTTTACACTATGTGCTAAGCCCTTTATATGCATTTTTCCATTAACTTCTAGGATAATCTAGTCTACAATATCCTATCATCTCATGGATTAAAACTTATAGTTTAAAGAGATCATGTACCATGCCCTATGTCAAATAGCTGCAAAGTGTTGGAGCCAGGTTTGGAAAACACTCATGACACTCATATCCCATACGTAAGTGCCTGGGTTTGAAACCTGGCTGTCTCCCAATTCTAGCTTACTGCCAATGCAAACCCTGGTAGGCAGTGGGTGATGGCTCAAATACTTGGGTTCCTGACACTCATGTGGGAAACCCATATTGAGTTCAAGCATTTGGAGCATGAACCAATAGAGGGAAGAGTCAGTCAGTCTCCTCTCCCTCCCTCTCTCCCTCTCTCCCTCCCTCCTCCTGATTTCTCCCAAGAATCCAATGAGAGTGATGCAATTATTTTTATCTACTTTGTGAATGAGGAAATTACTCTACAGAAAAGTTAACAAACTCATCCAAGGTCAAAGTTAACAAGGAATCTAACTTTCCAGCCTACCTATGTTCTGTCTACATAAGTAGTCTGTCCAAGTTAATAGGTACCATTTCAGATTTATTTGGGTATAGCAAAACTAGTGTGGGTGGTCCTAATTAAAGGAGATGAACTTGAAATTAATAGAAATGGCTAAGATTCTGCTACCCAACTTGTCTGTTCAAATTCTCAATGTGCTGTGGCCAACTGAGGTTCAATATGTGGTATGTCATAGAACTCTTAAAGATAAATGTGATATATTCACTATTTTGGAATCCATAGTTTATTAGAGAATGAGTTTTATGTAATTAGTCTTAATTATCAAATATATAGTGATTTGCAATGGTATATTAATTATTCAATATGTACCAAGTACTCAGAAAATATATAAGAAAGCAACTGGAATACAAATTAGAGATGGTAGATGTCACTGAAGGAAAGATTAATTATTTGTGTTCATAATCACTAAGATATAGCCAGGATTTGATGTACTTTTTTCTTTCTATTCTAACCCTGTTTTAGAAGAGTAGTGGTGCCATTTGTTACACACCTGACAACAAGGATGCTATTGTGTTGAAAAACTCTTTTACTTACTGTTTTATTTAGTTCACAGCTATAAGTGAAAATAGTTTAAAATACACATTAGTTTAAAAAAAAAGGAAAGAGAAAGTTTCCTTTCATATAAAGTATTAACTTAGAGGTCTTCAATCTATTATGTGTTTTCATAAAAGTAATAGTAATAACAATTAGTTAATACGCTTAAGTAACTGGTATGTGTTAGCACAGCTGTCTTTTTTTATCTAGTTATTAACAAATATCCATCAAGAATCTATAGGTCACCTTACCTTTACATAACAACACTAACATGCTACATTTCTTCATTTAGATGATTACTTTAGAATCTTGTAGAACAGAATAAAATTTATTTGAAATTGAACATGCCCCATCTCTAAAGAAAATACACATCATTATAAAGCCAGAAAAGTAAAAAAGAAAAGCCAATTTTCCACATATCTTAATATTTTTATGTCCAGTACCTTTTTAAATAATCATCTACCTGCTAATCAAAATGATTATTCATTGATTCTGAAAGATGTCAACCAATTGTATGAAAATGTGCCAAAGCAGAACAGATTGTCTTGAGCTGAGAAGGATGTTTTTTTTTTTTCCAAGAGTTTTTTGTCTAATGTAAGACACTATGTGGAAGAAAAAAAAATTCTCTAGTTCATATCTCTCCCTTACCTTGTCTTTGTAATTTCATAAATGGAAGTAAGTACACATAACAGAAGTGGTGGCCCAAACATAAGCTTTTAGATCTCAAGGATTCGCTGTTTCAATTTCTGACATACAGACCACCTGCTATCTTGTCATACTCAAGTGTTGCTTCTCATTATTTAACATGAGCCTCTGAGCCCAATTCTGATCACATATTTTAGATGTTTAACACCCTTCTTCAGTAGGGAAAGATGACCCCTAGGGAAATTCAACAGAGAGGAGGTAAATGCCTTTTTGTTTTTCCAGATCAGGAACAAAAACAGAAAAACCCTTAGAAAAAGTATGTAGTTTATTTGTACATGACACATTGTAAAGAAGAATTTATTTCTACTTTTTAAATGCAGGTGCAAAGTGGGTGCTCCAGCTCCTAGTCTGATAGGGAATTTTCATTGCCAAACAAATCATTTTGAGTTTGAAGAGTATGTAAATACAAGATGTATTGGTAGCACATTGGAGGGTTTACTCAACTCTTTTTTGGGAATCAGGAATTTATCATGGAGGATGTGACATCTGTGATGAGATGGACTTTGAAGTAGTGATATGGTTTTTCTATTCTGTCATGAAGGTTAAAGAAATGGCTGGTAGAAGGAATGCTACATACAATATATCAACTCCTAGAGCAGAGACAAAAGTGTGTTCTCAGAGAACTGCGGGTGGTTCAGTAAGTCAGGAGAGAGACAGCAGGGTTGGATCACAAAGTGTCTTCTAGAATATGCAAAAAACATTGAACTTTTTGTTTAGGTTGTATGGAATATTGATGTCTACAGATGAAAGTTAGATCTGCTTCTCTTTATGTTTGCAACAGAGAGTCCACAAACATGTGTTACCTAAAGAAGTGAAATAGAAAAGCTGGCAGGCTACAAACAGGAAAATAAAAGGAAACAGAAAGCTAAATAATTAACTCATCAGTTTACACTGTATACATGTGTGGAACTATTTTACTGTACCCCATAAAATTCACAAGTATTACTTGTTAATGAATTTATAAGATAACTGTGGAGCCTGTGTGGATAATAGATGAGTTGGCAGTGGCAAGAAGAGATGCCAAACATAGTGGTGGGTGAGAGAAGAAAGGATAAGGCTTTCTTCCCCAACTGGGCAAAAAAAGTGAGTGGCTTCATGGAAGATCACTAGAGCCTAAAAATTGTTTTTTCATATTTTTAAAGTCTTTTTGAAAAATCATTTGTAAGGCAGAGTGAATCACAAAGGACAGACAGAGTGACACACAGAGATCTTCCATCCTTTGGTTTACTCCCCAGATGGCCTCAACAATTGAAGGTGGGCCTGGCTGAAGCCAGGAGCCTGAAACTCCATTCAGGTGACCCACTTGGTGTCAGGTGTCTAGGTATTTGGGTCATCTGCTGCTTTCCCAGACGCATTAGCAGAGAGCAGAATCCCAAATGGGGCAGCCAATATTGGAAGCAGCACTCAAATGGGATGCTGCCATCACAGGCATCAGCCTAACTCACTGTGTCAAAATGCCTGAGCCTAGAGGTAGTTGTTAGTATGTATAGATGGATTAGAAATATGGGTTAATTTCTAAATTCTTTATGAATGAGTAGATGTTGAAGCTAATAATTAAGACATGAGCTAGACCATGAAAAAAGTCTAAAGTCCATGTTAACGAAAGGAGCCTGGGTTGTGAGTTCCTAATGGTCCCTGTTTTGATCATGTTTACATCTCCAGCACCTTGCAAAGGACCTGAGAGTGACTACTTTTTGTTACTCATTAGAAGACTAAAAGGCAAACACTTTGTTTCATTGGCTAATTGATCATATGTACTGTGATACAGGAAAAGATGAAGCCAGAGAAATAAATAGTTAAAAGGTCTCAAAGCACATAACTGAACAATTTAAAATCAAAATAGACAAAATTAATGGTTTGGCTGAAAAGCATATTTTTGCTGTGTATACTAATACATTGAAACAGAAAGATTAATGCAGAATATTGTGTAATATCCTCAGAGGGAAATAGTTATGATCTGAACGGAGTGGCAACTCTGCTCCTGGAGAGAAAGATGAATTCATAGAATAATATGGAAGAGGAAAGTGTTCGCAGTTTGCATTTGAATTGAAAGGGAGATTTTGATGCTGACTGGGAATTCTGAAAGTTATTGGCATTGCTGATGGTAATGAAAAGCTTAAGGGAGAGTGTGACAGGGCCTTATTATGCATCCTTAGTTCCTTGAAAGGATGTAAGTGAATCATTCTCCCACTGATGAGATGACTCCACCTCGCTGGACATATTTTACCCAGCTTTGAAGAAAGAGCTCATTGTACTGCCATCTTGGGCGAAGGAGTTAAAGATTTATGCATTAACATAAGATAACCACCGAGTACTGTCACTGCCAGAACTGAAACATATTGATTTGATCGACCCTTCAATAACAGAAGATAAAAATAGCCACTTCTTTTTCTTCTTTCTCCTCTTTGTCTCTCCTTCTGTCTGTAGGCAGACAGGGATTAGAACCGAGAAATAAATTAGAAGTGGAGGGACTAACTTTGGCTTTCTGCCATCTAGAAATAAAATCCATTTAATTTATCCTGACTATCCTTGTTATAGTGTTAAATATAGACTACATAGTTTAATATGGATTTGTGTAATGAGTTCACAAATTGATTTCAAAGAGTAAGCTTGCTTTAGGAAATAAACATCTGCTTACTGTTACTTGGATGGCATACTTCCATGTGGATCAGATGGAATTCCTTTCCTTAAAAATGCTAAGAATTTTAGCATGATTATTTTATCATCCCAATATTTTAAAAATCCTTGAATCAGAACAAAACAATGATTTAGAAGCTCCACCTGTCTCCTAGAGAAAGCAGTCTCTGTTGGGAACTGTATCTTACCTCTGTCAGGATTCAAAACAAAAGAGAACAGAAACAATACAGAAACAACCTACACCCTCTCTCTCTGAAACTTCTCCTTTTTCCTTGTTCAAAAATGTCATATGCACTTTATTTAAACATTAATTACTTAATCTCAGCTGTATGCAACTAATTTGTAAAATAAAATTCCTTGCAATTTTGAAGAGGAATCCTGAGAGATGCCTCTTTTAACAGCTCCCTCCTTCCCTATCTCCAGTGGCCAAATTGGATGTAATTGTAATTGGGGATGGGAGAGAAAAGACACTGTCAGCCAATCATTCTAGCAATGGCTACTAACATTTGTAATTATAATGTCCTGTATTCTGATTTAAATTCGACAGTGTCTTCTACATTACTATTCTTTTCCGTGAAACAAGGAAATTTGGGTGTGGGGTTGGGGATGGTTGAAAGCAGGCCATTACCTACATTTTCAGCTTGTCCCATTTCTCTAAGGCACCATAGACAGGGGAGGCCAGCTATCAGGAATGGTAATTTACAATCTAAGAGTGCTTGATCTAAAATCTGTCCTTGTCAAAGGAGAGCACTGGGTCCCCATGCAGTAGTAATGGGAATTTTATTTCAGCCTAAGATTCAATGGGGGTTTCAATTGTATTCTTTAAACCACCCCTGTCCCTATCAATTTATGCAGCATACAGGTCTTGTGGGTCTTTAACATCATTTCACTTTAAAATAGAAAGCAGAGTATAATACATAGCCCAATCCACATCTGAAAACCTATAAACTCACCTGGCAAGCATAAAAACAACAAAATTGTTATATGGTTTGGGCACAGTCCAGATTTATTATTAATCATTTCTCATTGATTAAAATTTAACTCTTGGAAAAAAACCTTTTTTCCTGACAGACTTGTCTTTCTTTTACTGTAACTAATTAATACTCTAAAATTATTGCCCTAAATTTCTATTTTCATGTAAAATAGAGCTTTACCTGTGTTAAAAAAATCATAGCTAAAAAAATACTATAGGGCAAAAATTAGATCATATAGCCAGGAATTAATATAATGTATAAAGTATTTTTGTTGACTAACACATCCATGAGCAGCATATTAAACAATATCAATGGTGGTGAATCTATTTTAAGTTAGTCATAATGGATATTTTGCTTGAATCTTTTTTACCCACTCTTGGCTACTAGAAACCTTTAAAGATGTCTCTCATAGTTTCCATTGAGTGTGAGTGTTGTGTGTGTGTGTATACGTATGTGTGTGTGTGGTGTGTGTGTGTGTGTGAGTGAAGAGAGAGAGAAATTTGTTTTCTTTTGCATCAGAAAATACTAAAGGTCATCATACCTGATTTTCTGCCCTGGGTTTTGTTTAGCAGCTATATTTGTCTTCCATTTCATACCTTGTTGAATTTCCACTTCCTCATTGCTAGTTTATCCTATTGGTACTGCCTTTGTGGTTCTTTAAATTCCATACTTCCCTGACTAGACCTACACCTCTAACACTGGTCTATCCATTTCTTCATACCAGATTTTATTAGTGAGCAATACTAAGAATTTTTTTCACATTTTCTTTCTACTAATTTTCCAAGGCATTTCATTATTAGCTAACAAAATCATTGTATCATTATTGTCATTGTCATCATCTCAATATTTTCTGCTGTCTGTTTTAACATGATTTTCTGTCCCTAAACCTCCATAGATTTATGCTTTTCCAATTTTTCCATAAAGGGGTGATGATTGATGTGCTGGAGATGACTTACTGATGACCATGGATTAGATAGATATATGTGAAATTCCATATGTAATTATTACAAGAGATATCAGGCACCCAAATATCCTTGAAAAAGACTTGATTTCTGATATGTGGATACTTTGAGGTTGAAAACAGAGCACAGATGTAGATTGGATGGTAAGCAAAGTGAATGAACACTAATAATATTCTAGTATTCAGTTTGTTGGGTTCATTTTCCTCCACATTACATACAATTGTCAAGAATGGTAGAGTTTAAAGAGTTTATAACATTTCTTTATGTTGCCTAGTTTTTGATTCATCCAAAGAACTCTTAGTATTCTATTATTCTGTTATTCTATTATTTGTTATTTTCCATAACTTATAAGATATATTGCACAATAGTTTTTTTTTTTTTTTTCTGGACAGGCAGAGCTAGACAGTGAGAGAGAGGGAGAGAGAGACAGAGAGAAAGGTCTTCCTTTTTTCCATTAGTTCACCCTCAAATGGCCACTACAGCCAGCATGATGCGCCGATCCGAAGGCAGGAGCCAGGTGCTTCTCCTGGTCTCCCATGCGGGTGCAGGGCCCAAGCACTTGGGCCATCCTCCACTGCCTTCCCAGGCCACAGCAGAGAGCTGGACTGGAAGAGTAGCAACCAGGACAGAATCCAGTGCCCCAACCGGGACTAGAACCTGGGGTGCCAGCACCACATGCGGAAGATTAGCCTAGTGAGCTGCGGCTCTGGTAGCACAATAGTTTTTAGAATGACTGTATTTCAGCTCATTTTACTATTCAAAATACATTTCAAGCAATAGTCAAAAATTTTTTGAAATAAAAGAAATTTGATGCCGTAAAAATACAAAGATTTATAGTGATATACTGCTATTTAGACAGCATCACATGGGAAATATAGCTGATGGTTCACATGTGCATAAAGATCTTATTAGAATTTGAGGTAGTTATGTTAACAGTTAAATTCCTCTACTATTTTTCCATATATGCAAGGATTTGAGAAAAAAAATGAGTGACTACAGTGATGGCAGCAGAAATCATTGTTTAATCTTACCCTTTATAGGAAACATCAGAGTATCGGACTGAACACGGACATGGTGTATTTTGAGTGTGAAAACTCAGTCAAGCTGCAACAATATTTACTTATTAAAATTTCTCTTTATAGTTCTCAGGATGGCTATAAAAGAAGTTTTGTATGAAACTGGCAAGTTTATGTAAAAGAAGAGCCATTTTTTTTGTTAAGGAGTTTGTGCAGGACAAAATGTAGGAAAAATACAAAAGACATTGGGATACTAAGGGGCTAATAACAATGGAGCTGTTATCCTCCTTTCACTCAGAGGGAGGAATTCATGGAGTCATTGCCAGAATTAAAAGAACAGAGAAGGATTTTCAAAGAAGAATACCTTGAAAACAATTATGACTTGTGTTGGAGGGAAGCAGCCCAGGAGAAACCTGCATATAGACAAGCAGGAATCAATAGAACCATTCACTCTCATCCCTCATTTAGATTCTTGTCAGTGCGCAATGGTGGGTGCACTCAAGGAAAGTTCAGGGTGAGGAAAGCCTGCTGATCCATCCTAATAGGTCAGCCCTCCAGGGGCAGAAGCAGGGTGTAGAAGGGTGCAGAATGCTTCTGCATGGAAATAATGCAAAACACAACAAACCCAAAAAATGCCCACCAACCACACTATCATAACCAATTTTCATATCTTAGCCTTTTTATTTGAGAAGATTTGAGAAAAATGTGTATAGGGAGCCAGAGAGGCATAGAATATATAGACAGCAGGGTCCCAAAGGTACACATCCTAATCCTTAGAAATTTTGAGGATAGTAGGGTACATTGCCAAAAGGAATTAATGTGGATGATGGAATTATGGTTGGTAATCAGCTGATCTTAAAATAGAGAGATTATCCACGTGGGCCCAATATAATCACAAGGGCCCTTAAAAGTGAAAGAGGAGACCAAACAAAAGGTCAGAGTGATGTGTGAAAAGGAATCAACATGCCATTGCAAGCTTGAAAATGAATTGAGGGCAGACAATCAAGGGATGTGGGCAGACAGCTCTGCTACCTGGAAAAAGGCAAGTAAATGACTTTATATACAACAGAAGAGTAGCACAGTCCTCTCCATGTCTTGATTTTAACACAATGAACGCTATGACAGACCTTTCACTGACAGAACTGTAAATTAACAAAACTGTGTTAGAGTAAGAAACTAAGTTTGGGCTATGATAGCAAACAAATACACTAGAATTCAAGTTTTGGTGATTAATTTTGTCTCTACATTCTTATCATTGTGGAAAATTCTTATAGAAATTATACAGCATTGAGCAAAAAGCGTTTGATGCAATATCTGGGGTTTTCACTGCAAAGAGTTTCTATCTGCACATTTTATGATACAAAGTTAAGAAACTATGAAAATGAGGGATCCTTTTGTGGTTCTTAGTATAAGCAGAAAGAGAATTCTGTCAAGCAGCTTAAAACCTGTCCCATGTGTGGTTCTGAATCCAGCATTTGGAACAGAAGAAAGGAACAAAAGTACCCAAAAGCCATACAGTCACAAGAAATTACTCTGAGTTGAAAGACGAAGAGCTTTTAGCTCTTCAATTCAGGTGATTTCCCAGAATTTAAGAAACAAAGGCCACAGGTTATATTAAAGATATGAAACAAGGATTTAACATGAATCAGAACACATAAAGCAAGAACATGTGCAAGAGAACCAATGTCAATCATGCCGGTAGAAATTTTTTTTCAGCCTAAATATTTAAGAGTTTTCATCAGTTCCTTAGTTGAATCTATGAGAACTCAGAATCTGATTGCCGTTATTCTTTATATGTAAGAAACAGAGTAAATAATGTCAAATTCTCATTATAATTCATGGATTAAATAAGCTCCCACATCCCCTTAGCACCTTCTTAAATTCCTTTCTTAAATGCCCTACTGATCTAATGTTATAATGAACTTCCTGATTGGTTAAATACTATCTAATCAGGAGTGAAGAACCCATTAAAAAAGTTATCTTACAGCATTCTGTTTTATAGGACTCATTCCTATTTGATCATGTTCACTTAAAAAAAATAGGAGTCTGAAGTTATTCAGATGGGAAGGTGGGGAAATTACCATAGCTCCCTTCAAAACTACCTACTTCTGATACTGGCTCTTGAGCTTATAACAAAGGCATTCATGTTCAGATGCTTGTCAAAATGGACATCCTTCAAAAGGTGATTTTTCTATTGTTGGCTCAGTGATTATGAAAAGCTAACAGAATCAGTCATTCAAATGGGATAAAAGGAGCCCTTATGTTGGTTTGTTTTTGCATAAGCTCATACCTCTTCCATCTCAGCTTCAGTGACCTATTTTCTTAAATTATTGCTGCCTGTAATTTCTTGGTAATAATGCCATTATCACTTCCAGAAATGAATTCTTCATATTTGCATCAGATTTAATATTTATGAATGTACATAATGGGCACTTAGATTTCATTATGAATATTAGAAAATATTAGCAATGAACACTGACCTCACTTATTTGGTAAGTTTATGGCACTTGATAATATGAATAGGTTCAAATTGATAAACCTACCTCAAATAATTTATATTACTTATAATAAATATGAAAAGGCATTCCATATGGCAATGTGATTAACTTGGTTGTTGGTTTTATAAAGCAATATGATGCTTAAAGTCATGTATTTTAAAATGATTGTTTCATCTCTCATGTCTCTACTCTTCTCTGGAAAAGGAGAGATGTGCTGGCATAGGAAAGCATGATAGATGCCATTCTCAGTATCTTCTCCTTTAAGAACTTTTTCAGTGCCAAGGTACATATTACTTTCATAGGCCCAAGGCTCTTTTACCTTTTTAAATCCATTTCTTCATAAAAAATATGTGGGTTATATTTTATAACTGATTTGGTATAAAACTAATATAATTCAGGCTATATTATGTTATTTTTTCCTGATATTTAAAAAACATCTTAAAATTTCTTTCTGGGGCTCTAAATGTATATATTGTGGCCTTTGTTATGGTACCTGCAGTACCACATATATGTCAGCCTTGTTATATAATCATATTATGATCACCCTTTAGCTAATTTGTCCTTTCTAAGGTTTTTAAGGTCATTTGAGGCATAAGGTAAGGAGCTGATTGATTCATTATCCTGAATTTCATATTTTAAAATAAATCACTTTGGTTTATAAGAATTTTTATGTCCTAAGTATATTCTATCAGTTTATACTAGTTGATTTTTAATAAATTGAATCATTCATTTTCAGTAACTTGTATTGTTACCACAAAATAATTTACCATTTCATATAAATTTCCAATTCAAGTAATAACTCCCATTTAAGCTGTGAGAATCTTTGACTCTTACTTTCTCACCACTGCCCTCCCAACTTTACATAGCCCTTGTCTTTGACCTTGCGTTCTGATACACTTATGTTCATCAGAGGTACTAAAAATTGGGGAAATCTTTTTATAATAAATGTAATTATCCCTAATTTATTTGAGATTTCTCTTCATGTATTGTCTCTTTTTGCTTGTAGCAAAGAATATAAGAAAACTATTATTAATAGAAAATATATTTCCTTAGGTGCAGATGGAAATCTACATTATTTAAGAGACCAATTAAACTCTAAATACTAGTTCCTGAGGATAGTGCATTCTCTTCCTGATAGCTAAAACTATCCTGGGGTAGATGTTTGAGCGGTGTTAAGGATACTTCTTAGGGTTCCTGCATCCCATGTTGGAGTGTCTGGGTTCAAGTTCTAGCTCTGCTGCCAATTCTAATTTCCTGCTAATGTGCACCACTGGTGACAGCAAGTGATGGCTTAAGTAATTGGTTTCCCGCCACTCACATGGGAGTCCAAGATTGAGTTGGAAACTCCTGCTTAGCCCTAGCTCAGCCCTAGCTCTTGCAAGCATTTAGGTAGTGAACCAGAGGATGAGACCACTGGTTGCCTGTCTGTCTCATTCAGTTTCAAAAATTAATTAACTACAATAATTTTAAGAATAAATTATAGGAGCTAGTATTGTGGTATAACATGTTAAGCCACCTCCTGCAATGACAGTGTCCCATATAGGCACCAGTTCATGTCCTGACTGCTTCATTTCTGATCCAGGTCCCTGCTAATGCACCTAGGAAAGCAATGAAAGATGGCCCAAGTCTTTGGGTCCCTGTACCCACATGAGAGACCCACACGAAGCTTTTGGCCCAGCCTTGCTTATTGCAGCCACTTTGGGAGTGAACCAGTGGAGGGAACAAGATTTCTCACTCTCTCTCTCTCTAATTGTGCCTTGAAATAAGTAAAAAATAATGTTTAAAAATAAACTATGCTTCTATGCTGATAGCAGGATGCTAAAGATTGGCTCAATACTATATAGAAAAGTGTAGAAGAGCTGATGTTTTGATGTTTTGGAGGTATTTTAAGCAATATATCTTGTTTCTTGCTAAGATTATCCAAACCAGCACAAATAAGTTACTAAGTTTAGTAAGTTGTGTTTTCTTCTTATTTATTCATTATTTTTTATTTTGCAGTTTAACTAGAATGTCTTAGGGCTTTGGGATATTTATATAGATGCATTTTCACAATAAAGGAGAAAAGTGTTATAGCTAGTGCCCTCATTAATTTATAGCTTTATTTTATGGACCACACATGTCCTAAGGACTCCTTCCTGATAACTGCTCCTCTGGCAACTGCATCACAAAAGAGTATAAGGTGTTGGTGCAGGACCACAAAATCATGTGTGGTTCCAGAAGCAATAATGTACACCTCAAGGAAGACAATCCAAGTAGAAGTTGAACCCCAATAATCTATGGCATGTGAACTAGGCAGAATAGCTATTAGAGGAGCCATGTTTATCTGGAAAATTAAAGACTTCCAGTAAATTTGATGCTTGTTGTACTTAAAACTCATACAGCCATTGCGGATTCAAGCAACTTTTTCTCTCAGTCACAGGAAAAGTGATAAGCATCTAAGAGAATAACATGAAAACCAGTATTTCCTTTGGCCTTTCTAAGAAATTCCTGGTACTTTTATGCCTAGTGTTTGCACAGAATACACTTGCTTTTTTTGATTTAATGTGTTTTTACGTAGATACAACTTTAGGAATACAATGGTTCTTTCCCTCATGCCCCCCACTCTGCTCCCTTCCCTCCTCCCATTCCCTCTCCCATATCCTTCTTCATTATGGATCATTTTTAGTATGACTTTATATATAGAGGACCATCTTTATGCTAATCATAGATTTCAACAATTTGGCCCCATGCCCACATACAACATATAGAGTACAGTTTGGGGGGAAAATTTGCAGTTAATTCTCATATTGTAATTCAATAGGGACAGAAGTCCTACCTGGGAAGCAAGTACACAGTGATTACTGTTGTTCCTTTAACAATATTTATTTATTTATTTATTTATTTATTTATTTTGACAGGCAGAGTGGACAGTGAGAGAGACAGAGAGAAAGGTCTTCCTTTGCGTTGGTTCACCCTCCAATGGCCGCCGCGGCTGGCGCACTGCGCTGATCCGAGGGCAGGAGCCAGGTGTTTCTCCTGGTCTCCCATGGGGTACAGGGCCCAAGCACTTGGGCCATCCTCCACTGCACTCCTTGGCCACAGCAGAGAGCTGGCCTGGAAGAGGGGCAACCGGGGCAGAATCGGTGCCCCGACCGGGACTAGAACCTGGTGTGCCGGCGCCGCAAGGCGGAGGATTAGCCTCTTGAGCCACTGTGCCAGCCTCCTTTAACAATTAACACTCTTTTTTTATGATGTCAGTGATAATCCAAAGCTCTTGTTGTGGGCTGCCAGGGCTATGGAGGCCTTTTGTTACCACAGACTCCGTCGTTATTTAGACACGGCCATAAGCAAAGAGGATGTTCTCTCCCTTCCGAGAAGAGTGTCTCCTTCGATGACCCTTCCTTTCCTCCAAGGTCTCCCAGAGATCCTCCATCAGAATACACTTTCTATGAACTGTTTGAAGGCCCCTCATTTGCATGGAATTTTTTTGCCACCAAAATAAGCTGGTTTTTAATTCCATTTTCCACAAATTATTAAAAGTATTCTGCTGTGTCGTAACTTCATTGCAACAGTTCATCTTAGTAATAAGTATTTTGATAGAATCAAAGAAAAACTGAATTTTAACAGCTCTATGAACCTGATGTATGTGGAGTTAGCTAACATTAAATGAATGGAATTTATTTCATATTTTGAATTACTTATAATTATCCATCTACTAGTCTATTTTTCTGGAATGTCAGGGGCCAATTTATTTTTTCAAAAATCAATACCAGTGCTCACCACAAAACTTCATATGTCTAAGACCCCAAACACTATGTAATTATGTATATTCTTATCCCCAACAGACATATAAATATATACATATATAATAATATGTTTTTAATGATAGCAGCTGAGTCACATTAGTGGATAAAAAAAAATGGTTCTTTTGCTTGAATCCCTGTCCCTGAGCTGTAGATTTCGGATCAGAGCGTTCCAGGCTACTGGCTTTGACCTAGTCCAGCCCCAGCTATTGCAGATATTTGAGCAATCTGAGGAGTGAATCAATGAATGGAATGTTTCTCCATCTCCCTCCCTCCCTACCTCTCTCCCTCCTTCCCTCTCTCTCTCTCTTTCTCTCTCTCTCATTCTGCCTCCATTTGTTTTTGCTTTCCAAACAAAAATAAATAAATAAAGCTCTATCTCTAATATGTATGTATGGTTCATTACTATTAAAATTAAGTGTACTTACCCACAGGCTTCACTACAGATGAACAATTTTGAATAATATGTTACTGTTGGATCACACATCATGTCATTCTAAATGAGACTTAGATACATAATATTTCCCAACACCTATCCAAAGAGTGTCCATCCTGGCAAATAATCATAAGAGGCCTGATTGAGGATTTTTTTTTTTTTTTAGTTCAATTCATCTGAGCCCATGACAGGTTTGAACTCTGACCTCAGAAAGGGAAGCTTCAGGCATGTTAACAGGATAGAATTGCTAAATCCCATCTGTCTGATCTTATTAGGATACTGTCAAATGCGGGTTCTGACCTTCTATAATTATTGACACCTATTTAATTTATCTTTTCATCCATAGCCAAGCCTAGTTCAGCTGCTGTGGCACATGTAAATACATCACTGTTGCCAGCACAGGCTGATTGGCATTCATGCTTGAGTGTCTTTTTTATTTTCTCCTTGGCTGCTGGGAGTAGCCTGAGCAGCACAGAAACTAAAGAGCTTCATCTATTAGGCATGACAGATTTGTATTCAGCGGTAAACGCCTGACCTTGCTCAACTCTCTCATCCATTCCCATCATCCTCTTGCCAGATGAGAGTCAGCTTTGCTCCTGCTTCCTGGCTGTTTCCTTGGCAACAATAGCTGAGTCGGTCTGAGAGAATAAGGAATAGAAGAATACCTTTGCTGTGGGATTAAGGTGCTAAAAACAAAGTCATCATCTACAGAATTACAAACGAAGAATGCTTAAAATTAGAATTTTAAAACAATACCACCAGTGGCATCATTATTTCCTTATTAACCCAGTTAAAATTGAAGTAATATTTACCTATGTTTTTCCAAGATATTTTAACTTGAAACCATAGAATTTAAACTCTTAGCATGCATGTTAGTTATGTGATGAAAACAAATTAATGTTGTAATAAAACTTGGAATGCTTCAGACATTCAGAATACAAGCAGCTACATAGTCTAATATACAGAGTTCTATCAGATCATAGGATATTTAAATAAAAATGTTTTCTACTCTGAACCTCTCCAATGAATCCTTCGTTATTAGCTTTGCCTTAGGCTCAGAAATAACTTAAATGTTCTCTAAGTGTCTATTCTTCTATTATTCTACTCATATTTTCTAATTTTACTGTTTACTGAGGTGACTTAAAATTTGAATATACCCAACTTTACCTAATAAATAATAGAGTATACTAATAGCATAATAATATTAACTCAGATAACCTCCTAATCCAGAAGTCTATGCCAAATGAAAGATTAGCATCATTTATGTTATGATTATGTGTTGCTATCACCACAAATTAAGAGTTCATGAACATCTATTATAAGAATTATAGTTGTAGTTGGTGATAGAATTTAACAAAGCCTATTTATATGTTTTCCAAATAAATTATCAGACACTTCTCTTCATGTTCAATGGCTCTGATGGCTATCCTATTATAGTCTTTTTATAGAGGTTAAATATACATTTATTTTAGTTGTCCTGGCAGGTATTCATTTCAGATTTGTTTAGCCACAAGATAAAGTCTGAAGAAGATAAAAACTCATTGGTACCATGAAAAAAAGGTAGAGAAGACCACTCACTGATCTTCAGCAAGACATGCAATTGGATGTTCTGTGCAAAGGACATCCTCTGTCTGTCACAGGGAAATCAACTATCTTTGCTGATAGTTGATTGACAGGGCAAATCTTTCAAATCACTTTTCTGTTGTTCTTAGGAAATAATGCACAGCTATATTACTTTCCCATTGTTTCTGTAATGTATCACCACAGATTTAGTGTCTTAAAACAACACAGAATTATCTTGAACATAGGAGAAGATAAAGGCAGTTAATTGGGCTAAGTCAGAGTATCAATCATGTTTTTGGTTCATGGTCCCTGACTCACATGAATCCAGACTCCTGCTGCCCCTATTGACTCTGACTCTCCTGCTGTCTCTCAGGAGATACAGCGATTGCATTGAGCTCACTTGCATAATCCAAGATAATATCATCTCAGATTCCTTAATTTGTTCACACTTGTAACATGGAGATTAATGTATTTTAAACTTGGGGGTTTCAGCATATGTTTGACCGTGTGGAAACATTACTCATCTAACCACATAAACAAATTCTAAGTCTTCCAAATGCATTCAGAGTGAGAACTGAATAAATGCTTTTCAAATAAATAGATGAGAATGAATACACAGAAATGTATGAGAAAGAATATTATGAAAGTGCTCAGGAGCTTGTGAGAATGTGAACACAAGCAGCGTAACTTTCAATAAGTCATTACAGAATAGCCTGTCAATTGCATGGTGACATCTGCAGTTGAGTGGAATAGAGCCTGGAACACAACTTCCTTTTGCAGTTGATTAGTTAGTGGCATTGGCATCTTGTTTTTGATTGTTTGCATGGTAAACAAATAATTTCTAAGTAGGAAAATTTTTATAAAGTATATAAAATATGGTAGCTGAAGAGATCACAAGAAATATAATTAAGGTGTTGTGCTTTATAGTAAACTTTACATCCTTGTGGTGAATTCTCAATCTTTATTATTCTGTTAGCTATGAATAAGGAGAGGGGAGGGCAGGATAGGAGGAAAGGAAGTATTATGCAGAGTCCAAGCTTTGTTTAAAAATGAGCTTTCAGGTTATGATATGCTAACAATTATTATGCTTATCTATGATAACATTATCATAATTATTCTAAAACTATCGTAACTAGAATGACTTAAGATATTAATATTTAGATTGGTACATTTTGTATAAATGTATTTTGGAAAGGTTTACAAAGCTACATAATATAGTTGGAAACACATAGGAGGAGTAGGAAAGAGAAGGGGGGGAAGGATGAAAAAAATGAAGCAGAAAGTAAAGGTGACTTTAATGGTGTTTGTAGATAAGCCCTGAGAGTGTGGCACTGACAAGACTCAAGGAACAAAACTTTGTTTGCCAAAACCAAAGTGTTCTATTGATGTCCCCATGTACTAATAAATTATTAATAAAATTTAATTTTATATCCAAGCAGTTGAGAAGCTATTGTAGGCAGGCTTTGGTTAAAATTTGTGTCTCTTCTGTTTTCAGTTTTCTCATCTTGAATGCATTCAAAGGTGTAAACTGAGTTTTTTTTTTTTTAACACTCATTTTTGTATTTCTTTATTTGAAAGGCAGAGCAACAGTGGTAAGGGCAGAGAGAGGAGAGGGAGGGGGGAAGTAGTAATATAGACACACGTGCACACAAAAATGAATCATTCATCTTATGGTTCATTCACCAAATATTCTCAACTGCCAAGTCTCCCATAAGGGTGGCAGGAGTCAAGGACAGGGGCCGTGTTCTACTGCCTTCACAGGTGCGTTAGCAGAAAGCTGGATCAGAATGAGAATAGCTGGGGCTGAAACCAGCACTGTAATATGGGATGCTGGCTTTGCAAGTGATAGTTAAACCACTGGCATTCTCACAGTTGTTTTTGACCTATTAAGTGAGCTCTCGCTTCTTTTGGCCCTTTTTGTCTGGTCCATACAATTCCTCATCCTGCTCACACTATACCCTGTTGCTATTCACAAAGATTTTTGCTACTCATATTAACATATCATAAAGGCATTTATTTAAAAAAATGTCTTATTACATGTGAAGCATGATGTCATTTAAAAATAACAACTTGCAAGAAACTTAGATTTGGTTGGGGGAGATAGACAAGAATACCAATAAATTTGAGCAACTGGATTAAGCATTATTCACATTTAAGTTTGATTCATCTTTTAAAGTCCAAAATATATCTGGTCTCTATTATGATGTTCTGTTACTGTCATAAAACAGTACCAAAGACTGAGTGACTTAATTAACACGTTGTTATTTTACCATTTGGGGGATCATACATCCATGACTGATGTCTGGGCAAACTTGATTGAGGCCTCTCTTCCTATCTTGTAGACAGGTGCCATCACACTCCATTTCACATGGCCTTTCCTGTGTATAAATGGGAAAAGGTTGAGAAAAACAGAGATCTGTTGTCTTTGTCTCTTCTCATAAGGACACTAGTCCTACTGGATTAGATAGAAATCCACCCTATGCCCTCATTTAATGTGAATTCCATCCTTCCAAGGAAAACAGTCATATTGGAGATAAGGCTTCAACATATCACTTTTAGGGGATGCAACTCAATCTATATCAGATGCCTTCTCAAATTGTATCATTATCTTGTGTGGTCTTGGTTCTCTGATTCCCTTCAAAGTTTATTGTCTAAATTCCTCAATTAGCAATTTTTTTGAATTGTTATTTAAGTATTTTGATTTAATGGACCAATATGTTCCATTGTGATAATCACTTGTACTAATTACTTAGGCTACTTCCCTCCCTGCCTTATAGTTTGTACTTTTTAGGGAGATTTTTTTAAAAGATTTATTTCTTTATTTGAAGGCAGAGTTACAGAAAGGCAGCTACAGAGGCAGAGAGAGGAGAGAGATCTTCAATCTGCTGGTTCATTCCCCAATTGGCTGCAATGGCTAGAGCTGCAGTGATCTGAAGCTAGGAGCTCCCTCCAGGTCTTCCACGTGGGTGCAGGGGCCCAAGGACTTGGGCATCTTCTACTGCTCTCCCAGGCCACAGCAGAGGGCTGGATCAGAAGTGGAGCATCCAGGGCTCGAACTGGTGCCCATATGGGATGCCGGCCCTGCAGGCAGTGGCTTTACCCACTACAGCACAGCGTTGGCCCTTAGGGAGATATTTTGAGACTATAGAAAATCCTATTCCTCTTTGTACTTTCCTCTATTAATTTTAATATCTCTTATGTATCTTGCCTAAATATATTATTACTAGATATTGGACAAAAGGATGTGTTTTTCCCCTAGAATTCCTTCCACATTTATTAGTTTACATTTTGTGGAAAGAACATTCTTGTCTCCTAATTTTTACATTTATCCACTTAAATCCATGTGGAATCATAGATTCTTAAGTTATTCAATGGATTATAACCATTATTATTATTTTTAAAATTCAAATTGTCCCAGATTTGGCTAGTGGGAGTCCTTTTCCTACTATGCCCTTTTGACATAGTCTTATTACATTATAATCTGAATTTTTTACAAAAATACTTAACCGCATAACCCCAAATAATACAAACATGTGAATTCACATGGCATTTGTTGTACCTAGCTAACTCTTACAGCACATACTGAGACTTGGTTTCTTAATCTGTAAAATGGGAATGAGAATTACTAAGGTAGTATATTAAGGCAATTAGTCCAGTGCTTACATAATAATATCTACTACTTAATGGGATATATATTTACATATATAACACATAAATTGTATATATATATATATATATATATATATATATATATTAGTCCTCTAAAATTGATAGAGATTAAGTAACCAGTTCTGCTCCTGGCATTACAACTAGTAACTTGCTGAAGGAGATTTGAATCCAAGAGACATAACAAGACAATGTTAAAAAAAAAAGTAAATTTATTATTTCAAATTTATTATTTTCAAATATTTAAAATTTCATTTTAATGAACATTGAAATTAATAAGGGGAATTTGTTGTGTAAAATGAACTAGCTACCTAATAATAACTCTAATATTAACTAATAAGAACTCTAATAACTCTAATATTCAGATTCTATATGTAGGTTGAAGAAAAATGAAAAATGTCCAGGGAATAGGGAGAGCCTGTTTGAGATTGAAATATTGCTACCCTCCTTTTATTTCAGGTATCTGAAACATCATCCACACAGAGTATGTTTTGGGATTCACCTTTTTATGGTGTCTTTAAGACTTGTTTCCTTTTTAAATTTTATTTAAATTATATAAGTCGCATGCATTTCATAACTACAGATTTAGGAACATAATGATACTTCCTGCCCATACCCCAAACTTTCCTCCTTCCTCTCCCAACCCCACTAGTAATTTTTTCAAAGATCTATTTTGTTTACTTAATAATCAAAAGCTAAAAGTTAAAACTACACTAAGTAAAAGAGTTCAGCAAATAGCATGAAGAAAAAAAAAAAAAGAAAAACACTATGGCTCAACAGAAGAGAAAGGAGCTGTAAACAACCATTGGATCTCAAAATAACCACTTAACTCCAATACATTACATTTTAGGTACTATGTTAGTTACCTTGAATCATGGAAAACATACAGTATCTGCCTTTTGGGGATTGGCTTATTTCACTAAGTATAATGGTTTCCAGTTGCATCCATTTTGTTGCAAAAGACAGGATTTCATTTTTTTAAATAGTTAAGTAGTACTCCACAGTGTATATATCCCATAATTTCTTTATCCAGTCAACAGTTGATGGACATCTAGTTAATTCACTATCTTAGCTATTATGAATTGTGTTGCCATGAATATGAGGGTACAGAATACTCTTTCATATGCTGATTTCCTTTGTGATTCACTTTTGACTCAGTAGCTTTTGATGCTATCCAGATGCCATGATAGAGATGTACCTGTTAATCTTCTATACTATTTGTTTTAATCTTCTCCTGTGCAATTAACATCTATTTGTGTGGTTGCCCTGTTTACTTCCGTAAACACAGTTTTTCTTACAGGTATAGAGCAGGAATTATGAAAGGGAAGGAATTACAGTCCTGAAATGCCTTTAAGGAGGCTAGTGTCAAATATCTAGTACTAGTCTCAGAATGTTAGAGTGCAAGGTTGATTCTGAGAACTAAGGGTGAATGACATGTCCTCTCCCTAGAGGTGTGTGTTGGTCATGTACACCTGCATGTTCAATTGGCGGTATGCTTTGGCACAATGTCAAAAGAAGTTGGGAGCCACAAGGTCAAGGAGATGAGTAGGGGCTGGTTAAGAGTCTTACTTATATTAGCTCTTGGGGACGAGCCGTGAAATATTGTATGAGGTGAAATAAGAGGTTTGACTGGTACTAAACCTAAACCTTCTTGGGACCTTTTAACAGTGGTGCCTACCCAAAATATTAGGCCTGGAGAAATTGGCAAGGTGATCTTAACATAAATAATTCTCTGGATGCTCATCACACACTCTTATGCTGGGAACAATAAGCATGTAGAGATATTTGTTAAAAAAAAAATTATTTCCCGTAAGGCTACTTAGCCAAGAAAATATAGAGGGCAACTCAATTTTTACTGACAGTTTTGTTGTCCTGTGTTCTTATCACCATCGTCCCAGGATGAGGATAAAATGTGGAATCTTGATTCTGAGACATTGCTTGTCTTGCTCAGAGATGCCATTAAGGAACTGGTGATTCCGTAGGAAAAGTGGCAGTATTTTTTGACAGTACACTCGGCTGGTTTTTTAAACAGAGTTGATGTTGACTTCTTTCCTCTCAGGAGGTAGAAGTCCCAAGTGCTCCCACTGACCCGTTACCTGAGCCTGTAATTACTCTAGGAGCAGGAAAGGAAAAGGGCATAGCTCTTCTGCTTTCAGGGAATGACAGACTCAGGGATATAAGCAGATCCTGCATTAAGGCAAATCTCTGAGGAGAGCTTAAAGACTTCCAAGCCTTGACTTCTGCATTTTTGCATCAGTAGTGACCAAGCTCATTACAACTGAAGACTGCAAAAGTGGCAGAGTTTACACATGACCCTGAATCTGTCTTCATCGTGAAGACAGATACTCAAGCCCATACTGGAAACTCAGACATTAAAAAAAAAGAAAATCATGGGTGTAGTTAGCTAGCATCCCTTTTCCAGAGTATCACTGTTTAGGGAAAACTTTCCTACTTAATTTTTTAAAAGGATAAAATACTCATGGTATATTTTAAAGTGAATTATTGGTTCACAGCATTTTTAGGGATACATTTTAAAACAAAATGAATGATGGCCGGCGCCGTGGCTCAACAGGCTAATCCTCCGCCTTGCGGCGCCGGCACACCGGGTTCTAGTCCCGGTTGGGGCACCGATCCTGTCCCGGTTGCCCCTCTTCCAGGCCAGCTCTCTGCTGTGGCTAGGGAGTGCAGTGGAGGATGGCCCAAGTCCTTGGGCCCTGCACCCCATGGGAGACCAGGAGAAGCACCTGGCTCCTGCCATCGGAACAGAGCAGTGCGCCGGCCGCAGCGCGCTACCGCGGCGGCCATTGGAGGGTGAACCAACGGCAAAAGGAAGACCTTTCTCTCTGTCTCTCTCTCTCTCACTGTCCACTCTGCCTGTCAAAAAAAAAAAAAAAAAAAAAAAAAAAAAAAAAAAAAAACAAAATGAATGATCATTTGTGTATTTTTGTTATATAGATTGTCTGAAACCTACATTTTATTTTGTGAAATCCATTTCCAAACTCTACAAGGTCTCTATACATTATTTTAAAAGCCTCTGCCTAATTTTTAAGCACTTGTGTTCCCAGCCTAATATCTATGGTGTATTCTTGTCAGTGAGTGAGCTTTGCTCCCTTAGACAGTCTGCTTAGATGATTTTTAAAGTTAATTATGGTGCAGTGAAATCTAAAGGTCAGACCATGTCTATTTTCCTGGCTTGTTCAATGCTATGGGCATATGGGCACCAGATAAATCCCTTAACTGCTGACCCAGCTAATAACTTCCCTGTACACTTTAACCCATTTTCTGTTCCAAGTTTTTAGACTCTTTAGTGTGCTTTGTGGTCTTTAGAATGGATTATTACGGCACACATCACCCACAGCCTTCCATGAAGACTCCCTTAGGACTGTCAATCCAGGAGAATAAGGCAAGCTTTCAGAAAAATGCCTCCAAGTTATCTATGTATTTTGCAAATTGCCTTGATTATTTTTTTATATCCTTACTGCTCAAGGAGAAAATTAAATTTCATAGTGAATTCTGAAAACATACAATGCTTAGGGTTAGTTGCTTAGGCATGGGTGGCTAATAGTTCTGCAAATTATCTCTTTATTCATTCATTCAATGCCATTTAGTTATATCTTCATTCATTCATTGATTTCATATTGAGCAGTACCCTGAGCATACCCCAGTGCTTAGTTCCATGAAATACAAAAATACAAAAGACATAGAAACTGAAGTAATTACATGATGAAATCCAAACTGGAAATCCAGGCCCAGCTTCCAACACTGAGAGATGGAGGTAGATTACACACCCTGTGGAATCCTTGATGGCAGAATTGTTAGGAGGTTCAGAATAATTCGGGAAACGATAAGGTGTCTCAGAGGAATGAATGCCCACCATGATATCTAAAGCAATGTATTTGTGTTTGTGTACAATGTTTGTCTCATCTTTAAAACATCTTAAAATATTGACACATAGTTAAAATAATATGCTATAACTAAATATCTAAAGCCAGTGGTGTGGTAAAATTGTGTAACTGATAATCAACTATCTCCAAATGTGTGTTTACAAAATGCATGATTTTTTACAGTTGTCATCTACTTTAAAGTTACGTTTCTTAATATTGCTGTTAATAAACATGCAGTCCCTGTCCATGGTGCTGAATCAAAATAATGTGTACAAGGTTTGAGAGTAAAGAAAAGAAAAGAGAAATTTAAATTTATTGATAGATGAGGAGGTAGCAGAATTTTGAGTCTGCAAACTGTCATGCTTGGTGAGGATTGTGTGGGGTTCTCATGGAGGCTGCAAAGGGAGTTTGGGCTATCCTCTCCCTAGAGGTATGTGGTGGGCATGTACACCTGCATGTTCAATTGGCAGGTGCTGAAACCAGTTGTGGTTCTGAAAACAGAATATCTTAGACATCAGCACAGTTTCTTGGGAAACTAACTTAATGGCTTGACTCTATCATGAGGAGGGCATTGCAGGCTATTGAAGCAGCTCCAGAACATCATTTGGCTATCTGAAAGATGGAAAAGTATTTTGTTAAGATTCAAATGCTTTGTTAATTACAATGAAGCCCATTCAGTGGTTATCATGCCCTTTGTTATTTGTACCCCTTTGTATTTTGTTGTAATAAGTTTAAACTTCTGGTCATGGTGCTGGGGAGGGCCATATTACTTAGCAACTGCAAATGGCTTTCTTAAAACCAGTTTCTGGAATACACAAGCAAGACTTTTATTTATCTGTTTCAATAGACACTTTGGTTGGTTGTAGACTCAGTGGTTTGCTTTTGGTCATCAGAGTATGAAAAGGAAAAGAAAACTGTATTTGAACTGGTTATACTAGGACAGTATTAGATACAGAAAGCAGCGGGTTCTGAGTACTTGCTTATTAAGTTGTTGATTTCTTCTGCAACAGCTTGAATCAAAATATCCTTGCATAGGAGGAGATTAAGCATGCAAGTTTGTTAATTAATTATCTTTGTGTTACCTAGACAAATAAGAGTAGCTTTGAAGAATTATCTAGAAAGAGGGCAAGTCCAGAGTGAGGCAAATTAGGCACATTATTGATATACAGTTTTTTTTAAAGATGTATTTGTTTATTATTTGAAAGGCAGAGTTACAGAGAGGGAGAGAGAGAGAGAGACGGGGAGGGAGAGTTGTCTTCTATCTGCTGATTTACTCCCCAAATGGTCACAACAGCCAGAGCTGCTCCAATCTGAAGCCAGAATCGAGAGCTATGCCACAATGCTGGTCATGAGATACAAAATTCAAAGGGATTTCAAAGTACTTTTTTAGATTGTAATGCAATGCCTTTTTAAAAAAATTTAAAATTAATGCCAAAATCTATGAATAAAATATTAAGATATAAGATCATATTACTACTTTTGGTTTTCTTCTTGTTGCAGTCTCTGATGTGGCTCTACATTGCTGTGACCTAGTATAGGTGGCCCTTCTAATTCTCTAACAGCCATCAACTTTAACTCTGGCTTATATCACTTCTTAGAATTGTGTTAAATATTTGCCTATTTTGTTTTCTGGTGATCCTAAAAAGGAGACTATATATTATTAGAAATATCTATTAAAATATATCAAATTTGACTAGGTCTAAAGTATCCCTGATGCTAAAAAAGGAACCCTGAGATACAGATTAATTAAGCAGTGAGTAAGCCAAGGAGCCTGACCTAGAATTTTCTTTTCTTATTCTTAGTCCAGTCCTCTTGCTAAGTTACCTGGCCTGAGTGCTCAAAAGGTAGAAGTGGGTTATATTTCACTTGGAGTTCAGGTTTGTGTCATTTTCTAGAGAGGTTCCAAACAATTTCAATTTAAACTTCTAATCCAGAATAAATGCAGCCCAAGGGAGCAAGGAAGACAAGAGAAATTAATTCCTATCTATGATTATGAAAATGCATTCTAGTTTCCATGCATGCATTTAATGAGTTAAAAATCATAATTTTAAATATTGCTAGAAAATGGCACCATTTGGGAATTTGTAAATTAAATGTATCCATGTATTCATTGGCATTCTTAAAATTCCAGATCTTGGACAAGTAGGATAAAAAGGTACAGTGAGCAAAGTGCTGCTTATGAGGGGAGTACGTTCTTTCTGATGTCACATAAGAGTTTCCTAGGCAGGCAATGTGGATAATCTCCATAAAGAAAGCTAGGCTGCATCCTGGGATATTTGGATAAGATACCAGGAGCAGCAACCTACTCATGCTGGCAGCTGAGAATGTACAAGTTCTCATGCCACTCCAAGCCCATTATATTCACTCTGAATTACTTTGTAGTGTGTCTGTTTCCAAAAGATTCTTGTCCCAGAGTATCCAGGTCAGAATACACAAATTATCTTTCTGTGTCATGGCTCTTCCATGCTCATGGGCACCATATCATAAAAGATTGTGTTTGTTTATGTATTTGTACATTGTTGAATAACCAGATTTCACACTGCACAAATAGGATTCAGTTTACAAGACTGAAATATTTGTATTTGTAGTAAATGCATTGTTTCTGAAAAGGGTGTAGAGAGGTTAGTTGCCACTTGTAATGTCTGCATCCCATGTCTGGATTCTTGAAATTGAGACCTGCTTCCACTTGCAATCTAGCTTTCTGAAAATATGCAACCTTGGAAACAGAATATGATAGTTCAACTATTTGGGTCCCTGATACCTGCATAAGAGACCTGGTGGAGTTCCTGTCTCCTGGCTTCAGTCTAGCCCAGCTTTTGTTATTTGGGGCATTTGGGGGTGAATCAGCCGATGGAAACTTTCTTCTCTCTCCCTTTCCAAACCCTTATCCCTGTCTCTTCCCCACATTTTTCTCACCCTCACTCTTCTTTTTAAATAAATAAAAATGTAATTAATTAATTTAAACCATGACAGGTTATGCTAATTGCAAGGTAAATTAACTTATGTCACTCACACATGCTGATCCCCTCCCACCTGTGCATTTTATTTTTTGAAGGCATATTTGGTGCCTAGGAAATAGAATGCATTTTTTGCAGGTAATGGGTTGTTTTCTTATATGTCTCTGACAATTTGTAGCCACTTTTTCTTTCTGCCATCATGCCTGCCTGAAAAAAATCACTGTAGTGTGGCCAACTTTGGAATGTCCTCTTTAGTATATTTGCGGGTGCTGCCTGAGGCATTTTGTCTGCTCACCTTCTTTCACACCTCCCTGTGACCCGAGATGAGAGAGTAATCTAGAAGCAGAGAGGTGAGGCTATTTGAAATCCTAGCTTGGCTTGACTCAATTTCTGTCATTTTTTATTTTATTTGAGTGTGGCAGTTTCATGGGTATATCAGAGCCCTCAGATATCACTTAGGGGAAGCTAATAACATCCCTGACAGATCAGATTGTTTTCTATTTCTTTCTATTGAACTCTTTGGCAATTTGGCTTGATGGAGTAAGGCTCAAAAGAGGTGTCTTACTTCCCATCACTGCCTAAAATAGATTCTTAGCTAAGGACAGGTAGCTGCATTTGGAAATGGCAAAGTACAGAATGGGATGCTCTGTTGTCTGCTGTTTACCTGGTTCTTGCTTGCTCATGGGATGCATTTTTCTATTTGGCTGCCTGGTACTGGTGAGTGTTTCATTGCAAGCTGAAGCTGTACATATTATCCTCTTCAGGGCTGGAATATACTTTTTTTTTTTTTCAAAATTCTATACTGCATGATTTCACTCACCTAAAAGACTTTAAAATTTGTGTTTGTTCAATTTAGAGGCAGAAAGACCTATTGATTTACTCTCTTAATCCTAGTAGTGGGGCAAAAGTTGGGAGCCAGGAATGCAACACAGGTCTTCCACACGTGTGTCGGGTAGTAAACTATTTGAGCAATCACTGTTGCCTCTGAGGGTGTACATTAGCAGGAATCTGAAATCAAGATTGGAACTGGACTCGAACCAAGGCACTCCAGTAAGGGATGCAAGCATCGCAGTGACATCTTAACCACCAGACCAAATGTCTGGCCCTGGAACATACTTTTTACTTGCCTCAGGAACCTGTTTAATGCACACTGACTTGGATGTGTGTCTGTTATGACTTGGTCTTGCATTATGCATATATCACATGAAACAGGTCACTCGGGGGCTTCTACTGAACATTCAACAAATGAAGATTAAGAAGAGATTTCAGGGCCTCATTTGAATGCTGGAGAAAAAGCCCTGAGTAAAGATCAAAGTTGTACAAAGACCAGAAGAAAGCAGGAAAAGTGTTAGAGAAAAACTCCAGAAGGCCCTTTCCCCTTGTGTGTCTGTTCCGCTTTACCATCTTTGCGGCTTTTAAATGAGAACTTTCGGTTAACATTGAACTCTAGGCTGAAATGAATTTAAGTAACTGTTTTAGAGGACAGCATTGGATTTGATACTGTCTTGGGTTTATAATACTTGTTTCATACTTTTTCCAAAATGTAAATGTAGAAGAATAAAACACAAGAGAAGATCTAATTCCTTTCCTCAGTACTTATATTAAAGTTTATCATTGCTCCTACATCACAAATTACTAAGATGTTTCCATGTCACTGGAAAATCTGATAAGAAAATCAAACTTTTCACAAGTGCCCCTGTGTTTCTTCCCAGAAAGAGCACAAACATATTTTAAGCAGGGCTTTCTGCTGCCTGATACCATATTGTAGAGAGCTAGGACAGTAATCCATGTGAAAATGAGGGTTATGTTTTTGTTGTTTGTTTGGAACTCAGAGTGACACCCACACCCACACCCACACCCACACCCAGAGAGAGAGAGAGAGATTAAGCTTCCATCTGCTGATTCACTCCCCAAATGGCCGTGACAGCCAGGGACTCCATCTTGGTCTCCCACATGAATGTCAGGGCACAAGTACTTGAATCATCTTCCATTGCCTTCTCTGACACATTAGCAGGAAGTTAGGAAGCAGAGCAGCCAGATCTCCTCTGGTACTCTGAGATGAAATGGGGGCATCCCAATTGGCAGCTTAACCTACTGCACCAAAATGTTCTCCTAAACTCTTTCAGTCATTTGATTTTTAGCCTTTCTTATGTGTAAGTATTACTAAATTGCTAAATCACAATATGATTTTAATTTTCATTTCCTTGATGACTAGTGAGAGTACTTATCCTTTTTCTGTCTTGGGATTTCTTCTTTAGTGAAAATATCTAATCAAATTAATTCTCTGTTTTTGTATTCATTGGTGATCTTTGTGCATGGAATCTATTGGATAGTTTGAGAAGACATAATTTAAATAGTGAGTGTTTGAATACTTTGTTATTCTGTAGTCTAATATTCTAGTACTTGGTATGGTATCTAGTATACTGATTCTTTGCAATATTGAGTAATTAAGTATCCTAAATTTTTTTTACTATATCATCTTTACTTCCTCTAAATACTGCTTTGTAGTTTTCTGTGTGGAAGTCTTGCACATCTTGGATTAGATTTATGCTGGAATTTCTGGCCTACTTCTTTCATTCACTCCTTCTCTCCTTTCCTCCCCCTCCACCGTTCCCCTCCTTCTTCTTACTTTTCTCCATTCCCTTTCTCCTCTTCTTTTTCCATTTCACCAGCTGATTCACTAGAGTGCTAGGTCTCAACTCAGGGCAATTTTTTTTTTTAATTTTTTTTTTTTTTGAGAGAGAGAGACAGAGAGAAAGGTCTTCCTTTTGCCGTTGGTTCACCCTCCAATGGCCGCCGCGGTAGCGCGCTGCGGCCGGCGCACTGCTCTGTTCCGATGGCAGGAGCCAGGTGCTTATCCTGGTCTCCCATGGGGTGCAGAGCCCAAACACTTGGGCTATCCTCCACTGCACTCCCTGGCCACAGCAGAGAGTTGGCCTGGAAGAGGGGCAACCGGGACAGGATCGGTGCCCCGACCGGGACTAGAACCCAGTGTGCCGGCACCGCAAGGCGGAGGATTAGCCTGTTGAGCCACGGCGCCGGCAACTCAGGGCAATTTTAATTTGACAATATGTAAAAGTTTTTACCACCACAGCTGAGAGAGTACTACAGATATCTAGTCAATAAAGGCCAGGCACCATGCTCAGTTTCTTCAGTGCACAGAACAACTTTCCACAGGGAAGAATTTCTGGCCCCGAATGCCAGTAGTCCCAAAGTTTAATAACTTCAGTAGTATTATATGGGAATGATGATAGTGGACATCTTCACTTTATTTGCCTTACAAAGTAAAAGCTTTAAACTTTTAGTTAGTCAATTTGCTGCATCGTCTAGGCTTTTAGTAAACAACCTTTATAAAATAAAGGACATTTTTTTCTACTTTTATTTTGTTAAGAAATTGCAAAAACATTTTAGAAAGCAAATTGAGACCTAGAAATACATTATCTGGCTCTGAAGAGGATTCACGTGGCATCTACCAAGGCATCTCCTACTTTAGAGCTTGAGATTACTAAAGACCAAGCTTGAATCAATACTTCTTGTTTTACTTATTGGGTTTGGAATGCGATAGTAGATCAGAAAGTTCAAGGACGGGTGAGAATGTGGCACAGTGAACACACTGCTGATTGGGATGTATGTATCCCATATTGGAGTGCCTGGATTGTGTCTCAATGCAATACCCCTGATCCAATTTCCAGATATTATGTAACCTGGGAGGCAAGCAGAAGACTATGACTAATGTACTTGAGTCCCTGATACTCACATGGGAGATCCAGATGGGTTTAGGCTCCTGGCTTTGTCCTGGCTTCACCCTGGCTGTTAAGGGTGTTTGGGCAGTGAAGTAGCAGAGTCTCATACTCTGACTTTGACTTCCATTAAAATGAAAACAATACATTTTTAAAAAATCAGAGTTTGGGGCCGGCACCATGGCACACTAGGTTAATCCTCTGCCTGCGTGCCGGCACCCCATATGGGCACCAGTTCTAGTCCTAGCTGCTCCTCTTCCAATCTAGTTCTCTGCTGTGGCCTGGGAAGGCAGTGGAAGATGCCCCAGGTACTTGGGCCCCTGCACCCTCGTGGGAGACCAAGAAGAAGCTCCTGGCTCCTGGCTTTGGATCGGTGCAGCTCCGACCATTGAGGCCATTTGGGGAGTGAATCAACAGAAGGAAGACCTTTCTCTCTGTCTCTTTCTCTCTCACTCTCTGCAACTCTACCTGTCAAATAAATAAAATCTTTAGAAAAATAAAAAAAATTGTTTATGCAATAATTTGTGGACATGTACAGAGTTTTATATAAATTTAAACCAATTTTTAAAACAAAACTGAACACAACCACTGTAAAAATGGAATCAAAGAAAAGTTAATTTATGAAATTAAGAGGTCAGCAGAATATTCTACATACAGTGCTGGAAGACACTTGGGAAAGTCTTTTCATTGAATGAGAATGATCTTAATTTAAGAATATTATCCTGGTTTTACAACAGTGCCCTGTTTACAACAGATTGTGCCCTATCTCATCTGCAGCTGAGGAATAACGGATTCTGATTAGAGAAAGGATTGCCTTCAAATTAGCAGGCAACTCTTTGGATCTTATGCATGAACTTGCACCATTTGAATCTATTTTATGCTTAAATCAAAGTGCTTTGATCAAATGCATAATCTGCCATATCTTTACATATTTGTTGGTAGCAATTTGTATTAAAAGAATCACAAGTGTAAATAAAAAGTCATTTATCAGTTATTTAAAAAAATAAAAATAAAAAATCATTGTTCATGGAAAAATGGAAGAAAAATAAGTTTATTTTTATGCAAAAGTTTTGATAGCCACCCATAATTTTTTCACAATATCCATTTTCCATGAAGTTTTCAAGTTAAGTCATAGGTGTAGACTTCATATTTTTGGCACAAAAATAAGTTTATCTTTCAATGCCACTTGTACGTAAAGTTTGTGAATCACCATTGTATTTTAACATATAATTAGGAAGATGTGTCACAGTTTCTATCCATTGCTGTTGCTGGTCACAAGTCCTTGCAGCATCTACCAGTAAAGGCTTCCCAGAGCTATATTGTCCTCAAGGATCCTTAGTCTCTCTTAACTAAAAAATTAGCAAATCTCTTTGGAGTTTTCATGCATTCTTCCTATTTCCCATTCATTTTCACTCTATTTTTAATCTCCCCAGGATCTGTAAGTGCACTTGTTTTAATCTTTGCTCATCTTCCTTCTGGGGTTCTCAATGGAAAGGCTATTCTCATTTTCTAGGCCACCATCACAGGATGCAGAATTCTTTTTTTTTAAACTTTTATTTAATGAATATAAATTTCCAAAGTACAGCTTATGGATTACAATGGCTTCCCCCCTCCCATAACTTTCCTCCCACCCACAACCCTCCCCTTTCCCACTCCCTCTCCCCTTCCATTCACATCAAGATTCATTTTCAATTCTCTTTATATATAGAAGATCAGTTTAGTATATATTAAGTAAAGATTTCAACAGTTTGCCCCCACATAGCAACACAAAGTGAAAAAATACTGTTGGAGTACTAGTTATAGCACTAAATAACAGTGTACAGCACATTAAAGACAGAGATCCTACATGATGCAGAATTCTTATTCTGTTTGTATATACATTTGTTAATTAATTTCTGGATAGGACTTTAAGAAAATCTACATTGAAATTTCTGAAAATGGGGTGGGCTTTTGGCTCAGTGATTAAGACACTGCTTGGGATTTCCACATCCTGTATCAGAATATCTGGGTTCAAGTCTCAGATACATTTCCAATTCCAGGATCCAGATTCCTGTTAATGCATACCTTGGGGGGCAGAAATTGATGGCTTAAGTAGTTCTGTCCCTGCCACCAACTTTAGAACACCTAAATTGTGTTCCTAGCCCCTGTCTTCAGCCTGACCCAGCCTAACTGTTGTTGAAATCTTTTTGGGACTGAACCAGTGGATGGAATTTCTCTCTTTCTCTCTCTCTCTTCCTCCTGCCTTTCAGATAAATGAAAATTTATAAAAATAAAAACTCTAAAAATATTTTTCTTAGGAAATACCACATATTCAGCTATAAACTAAGAAAAATCATTTGACAAAGATGTACTCATTTTTCCACAAAATAATTATTCTTATTTGAGTGGAAACTTTTAGCCATTTTTGCTTTAACTTCTATAATTCATAATTCTATAATCATAGTTCAAAGCTATTCAGCATGTACGTGTATGAAATCCATTTTCCTTCACCACACTTGAAGTAGTAAAAGAATAGCTAGCTAATTGATTAAGTGAAACTATGGCATGAAGTCAGGTAACTTGTAGCTCCCCAATTTTTCAGCTAATTAGCTCAGCTTCATTAATTATCATGTCAATATCATCAATAGTTAAATGTGGTGATAGATATGCAAAGCCTATAGTAGGCATTTTCTCTTTTCTTTGTATTACATGGATACATTAAAAAAAGCTTTTTTTTTTTAATCTTAGAAGTAGTTTTGAGATTAGGTGAAATAAAATAATTCGGCAGCCAGCAGGTTTTGAATTTTAGGAATGTCCAAATCTGTCTAACTATAGCATAGTACTTATTTAAGAGTAAAATTTAAACCAGTATGTCTGAAGAAGCCACCAGTTTGGGGTTTGATTTGTCTTTCACTAGGTAGTTAGAACAGCTGAGACAAAGTCTACTCTTGTATATTTGGTTTTCACGTTAACATGAATTCCTACAACTTTGATTAGTGGTTTAGTTTTCAATAATAAAAAAAGCTTGTTCAAATTGATAAAAAAAGAGAAAGAAAAATATTATAATGTCTGGATTCTCAGTCTTATTTCTCAGCATTAAGCAGACTGTATATTCCACTTTTTATATTTTTTTTTCCTGCAAACCTGTAACCCCGTTGGAATTAATTGAATAATTGCATATCCAGTAGAACCTCTAAGGAGAATAGATCTGAAAAGAAATGAGAAAATGGAAATTTAGCTGACCACTATTCACTTTAGACTTTTAGTTGTTTTGCAATTTGCAGTTTCGATTGCTGAGACATCTCCTGAATGCTTCATTGTCTCACTGATCTACCAGGAAATGAGAGCTGTGTTAAGTGGGGAAATGGAAGAAAACACCCATTTAATCATAGCCTGAATATTCTTCTGATTGGATACCAGAGACCATTTCACTACTGCTTTTGACATGCATGGAATGACTCTAGGATGCATTAGAAGCCACTGCTGAAAAATCTGTTTCCAAAATAAGTAAAACATTTTCTTATATCTATGAGATATTACACCAAAGGCATATTTGAAATAATGTGGGGCATATAGATACCACTGTGGAGGAAGAACAATAATTTGGTACATTAATAACTCATTTTCCTGTAGCAATCAATCCTTGGCATGGTATTTTTTAAAAATATATCAGTAGGTAGGGACTGGCGCTGTGGTGCAGTGGATTAACGCCCTGGCCTCAGGCGCTGGTATCCCACATGGGCGCCAGTTCGAGACCTGGCTGCTCTACTTCCGATCCAGCTCTCTGCTGTGGCCTGGGAGGGCAGTGGAGGATGGCCCAGGTCCTTGGGCCCCTACATCCGTGTGGGAGACCTGGAGGAGGCTCCTGGCTCCTGGCTTTGGATCGGTGCAGCTCCAGCCATTGCGGCCAATTGGGGAGTGAACCAGCAGATGGAAGGCCCCTCTCTCTCTTTCTCTCTCTGCCTCTCTTCTCTGTGTGTGACTCTTTCAAATAAATAAATAAATCTTTTAAAAAATATATCAGTAGGGCCTACTGTAGTGCAGTGGATTAATCCATGGCCTAGGACACAGACATCCAATATGAGAAACAGTTCAAGTTATTGCTACTCTGCTTCTGATCCAGCCTCTTTTCAGATGTGTCTGGGAAAGCAATTGAAGATGGTGCACATGTGTGGGTCCCAGCCAGCCACATGGGAGATTCGGCTAGAATTCTAGCTCATGAGTTCAGCCTGTCCCAGCCTTGGCCATTGTGCCAACTGGGGAATGAGCCAGAGGATAGAAGCTCTCTAACTCTGCCTTCCAAATTAACAAATGAATCTTTAAAAAAAAAAAAAAATCTAACAATGAGAATCATTTAGTGGATACTTTCTCTGCTATGTACTTTTTGTCCATTTTCTCCCACTGAATTCTCATAGTAATGCTGTGAGGAAGGTTCTATTGGAATACTGAAGAAAATGAAGTTTAACACAGTAGAGTAACTTGACAGTCACTCAAATAGTAAATGGCACCCATCTACATTGGAACACAAGTCCGGCTTTATTGTCACATACATGCTGTTGTATCACATTTCAGTAGCTAGATGGTGATCAAAACAGAGGTATCTGAACAATGCAAAGTGGATCAATGAGAACAACACATAAGCTGTATGATCTCAGCTATCATGGAATCAGCTGCACATGAGGAGCTTGAGACATGTTGATTAGACTCTCAGAGGACAGCCTTGAAACTCTGGGAGGAAAATGTTTCCCTTCTGATCATAGATCCTGCGCTGTTAGGTTCTTCTGGTGGAAGAAGAGGTGACTCATGCAGATCCCTGGCAGTGAGAAGAGAAGGCCACCACAGAACACTGTGACTTAGCTGTGCACCCTTGAAACCTTTGAAGCTCTTCGTGTTCACTTATGTCACCTTTAAGCATAGTATTTGTCATGGGGACTTTACAGCGCTTGTCAGTGAATTTCAAAATTGTAATTAGGGCATTGAATTACATTTCAAAAATCTCTTAAGAGAAAAATCACAGTCTTTCATCTGGATTCCTGCTTTTGAGTGATTCTTAGCTTCACTCAGATACAGGATCAGTATTGTGTGAGGTTTTCTTTTAAATGAGTTTTAGGGTTTCAATGATTCAAAAAATCCCATGAAAATGTGCTTTTAAAAAATTAGTCTGGGCCGGTGCCGCGGTTCACTAGGCTAATTCTCCGCCTTGCGGCGCCGGCACACCGGGTTCTAAGTCCTGGTCAGGGCACCGATTCTGCCCCGGTTGCCCCTCTTCCAGGCCAGCTCTCTGCTGTGGCCAGGGAGTGCAGTGGAGGATGGCCCAAGTGCTTGGCCCCTGCACCCCATGGGAGACCAGGAGAAGCACCTGGCTCCTGCCATTAGATCAGCGCGGTGCGCCGGCTGCAGCGCGCCAGCCGTGGCGGCCATTGGAGGGTGAACCAACGGCAAAAGGAAGACCTTTCTCTCTGTCTCTCTCTCTCACTGTCCACTCTGCCTGTCAAAAAAAAAATTTTTTTTAAAAATTAAAAAAAATAAAAATTAGGCTGAACTCACCAAATAATATGTCCCAAATGTTTATTTGAACACAATGTAAGAGAGAAGGTTAAAGAAGGTGATGTATATTTTATTGTTTTTAAAATATTTATATAGGATGAAAATTCACTGAATTGAAATATTTTATTCAGAAGCTGCTCAGTAAATAAACTATAGAACATGTGAGATTCATTTTTATGTTGTTAGTTATAATTTATTAATTCTGCTTCAATACCAATAAGGGGCTTACAGTGGTTTAATGATTAATAAGATAATTTATAAAACTTGTATTTTCCCTCAATCACTTCCCTTTTAAGTATCCCAGGCTTACCTCTAAATATATTTTTTTTTAACTCTGACCCATTTTTCCTCTAGAAACAAATTCCATTACTCTTTTTTCCCCTTTGTATATTTAGGTCTTTTTATGTTAAGGTGTGAATCACAACATTGATCCTATTATTTAGTTATATGATAGTAAAAGATGGCCTACTACTAAATGAACACATATTGTAGTTGAATAACTGTAATGTAGATTCTCTTTGGAATTAATCAGAGCCTTTTCTGAAAAAATCAGAAACCTGAATCTAAGTTAGAAATAATAAATGTATTTCCTGTATTTATTTATTTATCTCAAAGGCAGATACACCTCCCTTCCCCCCAACACACACATGGAGGGAGAGAGAGATTGAGATTTTACTTCTGCTGGATCACTTCCCAGATGACTACAAAGGCTGAGTCTGGGCCAGGTTGAAGGCAGGAGCTAGGAACTCCATCCAGGTCTCCCAGATAGATGGCGGTGATCTATGTACTTGGGTCATCTGCTGCTGCTTTCCCAAATGCATTAGCAGGGAACTGGAGCAGCCAGAACTGGAACCAGCACTCCACACGGGATGCTGGCATTACAGGTGGCAGCTAAACCCACTGTGCCCCAGCACCCAGCTCATGTATTTCCTGTTTTAACAGCAAAGTAAATCAAGTTAAGAGACCACTTTTTCCTTTTTAATGGAAAAATTTTTGAGTCATGCTGTTTCATTTTGTCTCTTGTATTCTTAACTCAGTCTTACAGTGATTTGATTTATACCTAAGTCGCATCTTCTCAATGGCTCTAAGTTTCTGAATTTTCTAAAGAATTCATTCTTTCTAAGTTTCAAACAGAAAAGTATAGTGTTTTCTCATCTTTTGAAAATGGAAACTGTGGATATGAAGAGAGATGACAAGTTACTGATTAAGGAAAGAAGTTTAAAATAGTCCTCTAGGAAGTGATATGCAATGGTACTTCACAATCTTAATTTCTGCATAACATGTTCCTGGTTATGTAAATGGATTTCTAATAAATAGTCACTAGTTGGTGGTATTTGTATTGAATCATAGTAATGTTTTATTTCTAAATTGTACTCCTTTTTAATAAAATACCCTCTTTTTTTCATAGTGCCTTAAAAGATAATGTCAGATGCAAATTAATTTTAAATAGTTGGATTTTGTTGCAGTGTAAGATTTCAAACATTCAAAAGGAAAATGACAGCTTGCCAGCTAATAACACCCTTTCTCTAGTATCAGAATTTGCATGTGCTAACAGAAATCACATAAAACAGTAAATCTGTACATAAAGCAAACTCAAAAGGTATTCTCTTCCCCCATAGCTTTGGCGTATCTCAAAATCTCCAGCGCTGTTGAGAAAAAGATTTTGATGTTATTTTTACACTTGATCTTAGCCAAAAGGCCGAGAAGCGATTTGATGTTATTTTTAAAAAGTTAAAGCTGTACTTTAAAAAAAATGAGGTACATTGTATAGTGCACATATAAGCCAAAGGCCTGCAGAAGAGGCAGCAGAAGATAGCCTCTTTGCAGACTGAAGCACCGGATGATTTGCATGCCGATCAGCCACACTGGACTGAATTGCTCCCACATAGAGTAGCTCAGGACTTCAAATCACTTTCAAAAGACCAGGCCAGGGCTATAGATTTCTGAGGGCCTTGCTCTTTGATTACATTTATGGTTGGATTCACAAATTTATAAAAATAAGCCAGTTCATTTATTTGGGGCCAAATGGAATACAGATGATGAAAATTTTATATACTTGATGAAAGAAATGTGGCCAAATACAGTTATTATTTTGAACTTTGAAACCAAGGCCTGCTTCCATTGGCATGAACCCTGACAGTCTATGCCCCAAAAGCTAAGCTCCTATTTGAAGTGAACAGTTAAAGCTCTCCTTGATTTTAAAAAGGTATTAACATTTTCAAGATGTTTTTAAATGTTTAATATTTACTAGCTAACCAGACTTCTCAAAGGGAAAAATATTATATCTGTGAGTTATTGAAGGCATCATAAAGTGAATAATTTGTTGCAGGGCCTGGTATAGTAGTTCAATAATTTTAAACAAATGGTGGTTTTTCTGAGTTTTAGTCTTGGCTTTCTAGTAAACATAAAAATAAAATTGAAAGAAAAACTATTTTCATCTTAATATTTTGCATATTTTTATATAGACCTGAATATTTCTGAAGTCTTTTAGAAATTAGTTTTCTAAGTTTTACCCAGTGTATTAAGGGCTGTGTGTGTGTGTGTGTGTGTGAGTATGAGTGTGTACTTAGATCTAGGACAGGCGAGCAGGAGGAGAAATGAAAAGTTGACATTTGCCTCATTTAATGAAATGATTAGTAGTTTTCTAAGTACTATTTTGAAATTGGGCTGTTGAATCTCATTCTAAGACTTCATTCACCTGTCCCAATGTTATCATTTGACCTATAGCTGTGAAAAATATAAACACCATGGTGGTTGACATTTGAATTATGAAAGAGTCTATGTAACTATTTTTTGAATTCTCCAAGACACTCTCTGTGGATAAAAGTGTAAATTTGGGTTCCTGTCCATTTAATAGGTATATTTAATTACTTAGCATGAAAAGTAATATCAATTTGAAACTGAAGTTTGTGTTTGCTTTAGTCCTCATGGGAGGATTAAAATCTTTCTTTGAAAAAAAGTTTTTCTTACTTCTCACGATTCTGAGGTAACAGTTTTTTTTTATTGTATTTTATGCCAGTAACCTTAGGAAAATATTTTTGTGAAGCTATAAGGAGATCTAGACATACTGAACCAGAGAGCAAGTCCTTACCACAAAAGGAAAACAGTTCTGAGTGGAAGATGGGCTGTTAAATTCTGATGTTGTTCTGAAAAAGCATATCACATAATTTTTTCATGTTCTGCTGACCCATTGTTTAGTAAAAACTCAAAATGGAAACAGATTTATAACACATGGAATGCTTTGAAAAGGGGTTCAGTGGTTTTGTTTGGTCTGACTTTGCAGTCTGAACTAGGGTATGTCCATATTTTTCCTGATGTTAAATATGTTCCAGGTATTCATTATTGAATTTTTCACATAATCATGAAAGTGCTCCTGAGTTTTAGATCAGGATTATTAAAAATGATTTGCAGCAAAGGAAGTTGCTTTATACCTGACTCAATATTGAATAGTTCTATTTCATTCTTTGCAAAAATTAATCTTTCTAAGGTGTTCCTTCTACCTCAATTTAAGTTTTCTCGCCTTTTCTTGATTTATAATGTATATTGCTAACCTTTTACAAATAGTGCACTTTTATCTTCCCCATTTCCCTAATTCCTACATCTAGAACTAAAGGGCAGATCTCCCATATTAAGTTAGCTTTGAAAAAGTAAAATGAATTTCTTTTCTATTGTGACCAGAATAGTTTGGTCCAGTCCATCAAGTGAACTTTCAAATAACCGAATTCACATTGAACTGTATTTTATATAGAAAGTTATAATCAATGAAAATCTAGTAAAATGCAAATATAAATCTTGCAAATGTCAAATGAAAGTTATCTGAGCTAAGCTTTGGAATACTAAGCATTTACTTTTTTTCAACCTAAAGCATCCAGCTTTCATTAAAATTGGATTGTGTGAGACCATTTTATCCATTTCTAAGTCAGGAGTTATTTTGGCTGGATTGTGTTAGTTAATAACTACCTATGGAATTTTCTCACCAAAGTTTCTTGCCCTGTATGAAATTGCTGATAATTGTTTTTTAGCCTACAAAAGCAGAAGTTTCATTTGGTCAAATAAAACTGCCCTTCCTGAGCCGCTTTGAGAGTTAAGGTAGAGGAAGATGGGACAGAAAGAACTTGTGTTACACACCCTCCTGCTTTCTGCAATTACCCCTTCATTGTCTTTATCTGCTAGGAATCTTGTTGCCGGGTATTTGGGGACTTTGGGTGTCCAGTATGTATTGCTGTTTCAATATCTGATTTTTCACTTGCAGCTTATCTGCAGATAGCTATTAAAGATTAAAAGAATCTATAGGTTTCCAGGTACCTAAAGATTGAATAAGGTTTATTTGAATTCAGCCATTTTTCAACTAAAAACATTCCTCTAGAGCAGAGACAGCAAATTTCTATAAAGAACAGATATGAAATGCGGGGAGGGCTTTGCAGGCCATGTTGTCTCAGTTGCAGGTACTATGCAGTCATAGTAATCATTTAAATACATGGATATGCTTGTGTTCCAATACATCCTATCTGTGGACACTGAAATTGGAATTTTATGTACTTGTTTCATGTTATGCAGTATTCTTATTCTTTTATTGTTCCTGAGCCATCTAAAAATGTAAAATCCATCTAGTCTCATGGGCCACATGAAAACAGGCAGCTGATGAATTTGGTTTGCAGCTGTGCTTCACAATTCCCGACGCCTCTGACACAGGTCATGCAAACACTTCAGTTGACAGGGAGATAAGCATCACATAAGGCAGTACCTTCCAAGTGCCACATTTGTTCTTAGTACAAATGTAGTATGTTAGAGGGCCCATTTTAATCAAATAAAAGTAATAGAAACCAATATTATTGTGGTAACATAATTGTCACTTTTTTTTCTAAACCACTTCTTATGTGTATTTTTAGATTACTTCAATTATAATGTTTGTATTTTAAATGCTAGCTCTGTCATACTACACCACATATATTTTTCATGAAATGAATAATTTTATAATTGGATTTTAGATGTCATGACTAAAGAAATCTTAGTTGGGTGACTACTCTATGCCCTTCTTAGCTTTAGCAAGTTTTGGACATTCAATTGCTTTCAATTTGACTACGACAGTTCCCTTCATGCACACATTTCTGAGGTTCACAGCTATTCTATTTAAAGTTTCCAGCAGTGGGGTTACCAATTCTGAGTTTATTGTCATCAGAATTACTGAATTTACTGAGGCATTATGGTGCTTCTATTAATAAGAATGACATATTTTAAGTCCTTTATATGGAACTGGCAATACGCTAAGCACTTTAACTATGTTCTCACTGAATCCTCATGAGAATTCCACGAAATGTCATTATCCTTGCTTATATAAGTAGATGTAGAAAGATGCCTAGTATTAGTGAAGTATAAATTAAGACTTAGGTCTGGCACCAAAGCCTATATCCAGGCACTCTATGGCCTCTCACCAGATTATTTATAAATTTGCACTGCCAATGCACTTGCATGATACAGTGCTATTTAATTTTTTCTCTTTATCAATGAAATCCTCCTTACCTTTAAGTATTATTTTAATGTTAAATTGTCTGTGAATCTTCCCTCAAGCCCAGTGAGGCAGAAATCTATTTGTCATTCCTCTGTGCCAATGTCTATTGAGAGTGAGGCCTTATCACAGGGTGTTACATTCAGCATCTTGAAGAAAATATTATGGTGCATTTATGCTGTACAGCCTGAGTTCTGACAAAGCTTTGTCAGAAGGTGGACCAATCACATCTGCTGAATATGACTATAATGAGTCCCGATCTGCTTTTGAAAATGTCTTCCCATTGGTACAAATTCTTTCTCTCTATTGCAGTAAGTCCATTTATCCGAATATTTGATCTTGCCCTTGCTGTGTCATCTTTGTGCTGTTCCTAAGTACTTAATTCACCCATCAGCATTCTTTACCCTTACAATACCAAATCTATGTAGCTTGCTTCCCTCAAGATGTATCCCAGTCTTGCTAACTTACCTTCAAATAGCATGTGCCTGAGCAAGGCCTGTGTCTATGTAGGAAAATTGGAAATCAGATTAGAGCTAGTCTTTTAGAAATGACAACCCTCAGCAAACTACAAAGAACACGGGCTTTAAGTTGAAGATTCTTTATTATTTACCAGAAAATCCTGAAATAGAAACTGTTGTAGTTGGATAAGAATTGACCTGGAAATATATGTGATAAATATATTTCAGTATTTGAGTTTCAGTTCTATCAATATGCCCTATGGAGAACTTCACATAATTATCATCATATTATTGTTCTCTATTTCCATTGTCTAAGCAACTTCATGGTCATTAGCATCATCATGTTATCGTAGAATTTTCAATAACCTTTTAGGTAATTAAATAGCAGCATGGCATCATCACTCTAGGTGTTGTATACATGGCGTTTTTATCCCTTTACCTCTTCTGCATGGTTTTTTCATTAACTCTAGCCTCTTTACACATCTCGGATAGGATGATATTGAGAAAAGGAAGATACAAATCATACTCAGGTAATATGGAAACTGAACAATCTCATGTTAAATGATACATGATAATGATTTAACATTGTTCTAAAAATTGGATGGAAAATTACACCCCAAACAATTTCATTGCTCTGAAAATTTTTAATTGAGTGTTGTCTAAAAATTCAAAAGGTTACAAATCATGCTATATACCAGATTTACATCAACAATAACTTTTTATCAAATCCTTGAAATCTCAGCCTAGATTTCAACAAATTTTTATGTAAAAAATTTCAATTGTTTTCACCAGTTCTGAAATTTAAGTACATTGTATTTGAAACCCCTACATCTTCTGATATTTATGTATGTTTTACATAAAACATACATAAATTTTGTATAAATTTCATATAAAATACAGTATATTTCTCTAAACTAGCAGAATAAAAACAAGTATTTATATAATTAAACTTGTAATTTTAAATTTAGGATATAATCTTGAAAAAGAATGTAATTTTGTATTTGTGTAGATTTTTCTTAAAGTATGAGCAATTTATAATTGGATAAGACAATCTTCAGTTGAATAAAATGCTGTAACCTCATTCTTTAGCATATATAAGAATCAACTCTTAGTAATCAGAAGCTCTGTGTACACTAATGAGAAGGTTATATAATGCAATTTAACTCTATCTTCTGCTTTCTTTATGCTGAACAAAACTGAATTTACAAGGAAGTCAGGGGAAAAATTACTCTGCTAATAAGCACAGTAATGATCCTGAATAATGAATATTGGAATGTTATTACTGAATAAAGCCACAAGCCACTATGTATCTTGCTGCTAAATTATTTAAAATGCTCCCTGCTAATTATATACTTGTTTGAAGTCTACATCTGTACATGTTAAAACTGGAATCACAGTTTTTAATCACTACCAATTTTTCCTTCTTGGCTAGGAGGGAGGAGAATGCTCATGATAGAAAATATGTCTTGGAGTAAAAATGTTAAAAGAGGAACTATATTTAAATTAATAGATGTTTGGGGCAAGTGTTACTCCAGGGTAAAGGTTACTGAGGAAATTTTAGAATTACAGTGAAGTAAGACTATGAAGATTAATGGAATTGCTACTCTGTTATATTCTGTCAGAAGAATTATAGGAGAAAATACATTTTATCATTAAGGAAACAACATATAAAATGCATATTTAACACTTCATTAAATATGTAGATTGCTGTGAAATCTGGTAAGAAAGTTAAGGGTAATGATTTGCCATAAGCCATCATCCCATGTACATTCATTTGTTCACATATGATAAAGTTAGAGAAATTACAATAGAGCCAGAGGGAAAGTTAGACATGAAAAATAGGCCATTGGACATCAGGGCAGACAATCAGGGATATATCTTTCCAGAAGTAAATCAGTAAATACTTTAACCTCTCTCAGATGCAATATATTATTTCATTCAACTTTATGCAAAATATTGCAATCTGCATTTAAGAGTGAAAATTATGCTACATATTGTAGTACATGCCACTTTACGTGATGAGATGCCGTGATTTATTTTTGACCCAAAGTGCACATTTCTTCTTGTTTTCTTCTCACTGAGTCAGCCTCTATCTCAGGTGCATTAATGAACTTCCAATTATTTGAATATATTTGGTGGTTTTGGTTTGAATTCATGACTCCATTGTTTCTATTCCCCAACAATATTTTACATAACAAAAATATTACTTATAAACTTTTTTAATCTTCTTGAAAGTTAAAATTGTCCTTGTAGTGTGCACGTTTTTACTCTTTTTTGAAATACAATGCAATATAACTAATATTAAGTGAGCATCTGTTATGTGCTAAAATACTGTAGTTAATGGCTTTACATATATTATCTCTTATAATCTTAATAATGCGTATGTGCTAGGTACAAATTTTACTGCTGGAAATAAGCTATGAACCAGAGAAGTAACTCCCTCAGATGCTGACTTTACGCCTAGTGCTCAAGGTCTTATAAATTTCATTCTGCACCTAATTTTATTATTAAGGAAAAGCCATTCAATTTTCAGTAATGATTTATCAGATGACTTGACAATCTGTTTAGTGCCGAACACTTTGAGTTTCTACGCAAATAAAATTCAATGATTCCTTTCTAAATTCAATTCAACAATTCCCAATTTGTGATTTGGAAATGATAAGTGAACTTACTCAACAGTTCCTTCTCAACTGATATTATCCGACTGCTGAATGAGTTTTGATCAGTTAAGTGAATGATATAAAAATCTGCAATTTTCAAACAGGCTTACATATAAATTAAATCTGAGAGATTGTGGGTAAAACTGAAGTCCAGTGGCCAAATATGCACTTAATCAGGCAGTTAGATTTCTTAGCACCAATTTCCTTCTAATATGTAGATGCAGACATAGCAATGATAGTCCCTATAGTGATTCTTTTATTAATGGACTTTTTTTCTGATAGTCCCTATAGTGATTCTTCTATTAATGGACTTTTTTTCTTTGCATACTTGTGGTATCCACTAATGATGTAAACAAATAGGTTATAATCTTTCAGAAAAAGAAAAAAAGAACTGAAATTAATGGGGTGCCTAGATCATAAACTCATATTTCTAGTCCTCTTACAATTGTATTTCTTCTTGTTTAAAAAAATTCTTGCCTTAATCGGGAACACAGAATTTCATTAAGGCATGATTTTGTTCAGCTGGTTATCTCTTATTTCTGTAAAAATCAGTAGTCTAGAGAAACTTTATCTTGGGAAACATGTAGCAAACATGATTGACCATATTAGCTTTCATCCACCGTTAGGCCATTAGTTGGACACTTTTGCTGTCAGAATCAATTCAGGCTTTAGTTAAGTTTCCCCATGGTATGACCTTAAGGAGAGAAAGTCACAGAGCTTCTTAGTTTTTAACGTGATGGCTATTGTTGAAGTGGATGGAAGGAAAGGAAAACCTTTTAAAAGCAGTTATTGTTGAAACCCTAATTTGAATACTTTTCATGTTTTGTGAACACAAGCTCATTCTGACCATGAGCCTTCCTAAAGTTATTCTTACTGTTTTATCTTCCTTTCACATTCTTATCAAATTCCCCCTTCTTTTCTCCTTGGCATTCAGTTATTGTGAATTCAACAACTGAAAGAACTTCTTATTTATGTGCTGTGTGCCGTATGTCCATTATGGCCTGTGATGGATACTGGGAATATCACGCAAGCAAAAATGCATTGTATCTCCCCTCGAGAAGCTTATAGTTCAGTGTGGGAAGCAGGTATTCAACAAACTATTTTCTTATAATATATACTGTGACAGTTATCACAAAAATGTATGTATAGGATGTAGCTATATTGGAGAGATCTGATACTGACTTTTCTGGGGAATTAATGTGTGAGTCTGAGATCTGAATGGGACACAGGTATTCTCTGGGGAACATGGGAGACAGTGAAGGGTGAGGGGCTGTTGATCCAGAACTGGGGAACAATATAGAAAAAGACTTCAAAAAGGAAGGGGCGGGACCTCCAGGAACTGCCAAAGAAGGATGGAACTGGATCTGTGAGCTGAGTAGGGGTCTGAAGAGAGCTGGATAAAAGAACAGTAGCAGCCTGGGAGGCCCTGCAAGTTAGAGTTTGGTAGATATCTTTCTGAAATCTGAACTCATTAGAAAGTTCTATGTGCTGTCAGCCCTATTAGTTTCTTTCAAAGCCTTGTTAATTCATTACTTTTTGGCAATTTTAGGAAGCAAAATTGTAATATGCAGAGATACTTCAAAGTACATGGAAAATTTGAATCAAAAGATAAGTTTATTTTGATGTTAAAACATTTTTAAACACACGCACAATTTCTAATAATACATGCTTTCCATTAACCTTTTGAATGCCACTCATGAATGGATTTCAATTATGTTTTGCTCTAAAAGAAACATCTTTTTTTTCACTTTCTGTAAGCCTTTTGAAATAACTTCTTAGTGTTGAGTAAGACTGACTTTCTTGTGAAATCATTTTCTCTTTTAGCATTTCTAGCAACAAATTGTTAGATGATTTCTATTTATTTCCTTATTTCATTCTGTCTGTTATGTTTTTCCATCTTTGTTGTTCTTTAAAATCATTTGCATGCCTAGTTTTGGTCTTCATTTCTCCTCTGTGTGATTATAGCACACCAATACGACCAGGCCATTTTCCCCAAGCTTTGTGTCACATTGATCTCATCTTCTGGTTCTTTCTCCTTGACTGTGGCTGCAATTAATTCCAAAGGACCCATTTTGCTCGTTGCTTTCTTTACTTTTTGGACATTGACATTGTCAGTGAGACACATCAAGAGCAAATCAGAGGATTGGCTCTCAGCTGATTACACTTCCAGCAGATGCACGGAGGTTGAAGCCTCCTGTAGCTGGAGTGCATTTCCTGTATACCACTTAAAATGACTTTACAGAAAAGATTGCCCCACAGTTTTACTCCATAACATTGATTTGCATTTTATTCCTCTGATAATATTTCAGTTTCTCTTTTCTTCTGTTCTTAAACAATTGTTTTCTGTTTTGCTCTCTCATTCTTACAGTTGATAGATTTTCCTTAAATGTTATATATTATCATATATTTTCACTGTGCTTTGAGACTTAATGAAACATTGAACATTTAGTATTTGGGAAAAAAAAATGAGAAAACCAAGAATAAGCTGTTTAAGCACCAGGGGACGGATGTTAACCTTGTCTGGTAAGAAATCTGCATCAGAGTGTTCAGTGAGGTTGATAATTAACATTGTTTGTCAAAGTTTCAGAATAAGAATTGATGGGCAGCTAATCATTCTAGAGCATGGACAAGGATGGTGATGATGAAATAAGCAAATATACCCAATCATTTTAATTAAAAAAAACTTTTTAAGAGTTTAACATTATTATTTAATTTATGTTCAATTGCTAGAAAGTTAAAATTAGTCATTCCAATATAATGGCACAATAAAAAGCAAACTTAACTAAAATAATCATTTGTAGATTTTTTTATATTTTCTGAAAAGCATTCCCAAGTTAATAATGAAAAGCATAGGTATATAAATGATGTATATATATTATATGATTATAAAATAGATAAGTACAAGTTTTAAATTCTATCAAGTTCATATAAGCATTTTCAATATTTTGCTATTCTTCAAGACATCGTGTTAAATTCACACATTGTTTTCTATGGATAGAGGAAGGAATGATAAATTCTCCATGATTCTTGCACTCTGCACAGTCTTATGATAACACCTGGAATTACATGCTGTGTGAGATCTTTAAGATAATCTCTTGTTCAGAAGGAAACAACTTTCTGTAAGAAGTTCCCATTAGAGTAGCAGAGATTAGTGCTCCTGTATTCAAACTGGGGTTCCCAAAGCTTTCTAAATAATAGTGTTATAATTATTTACATGTCTAAGTAATGCTTCCAAACATAAAAACATTCGGAAGATTTCAATTGATTTTCATCATGTACATTTATATTTTACTTTATTAACCTGTAACTTTAAACTAATGATCAGCCATTCTGTTTAAAACAGCAGCCGTCATCTCAAGTTTCCTGTTTGTCAGACATCTGATGCATAAAAGTTTGCCAGTATGCCAAATATACATGTATTTTGATGACATAATAGTTTCAAAGATATCAGGGGGGTTATTTCATTATCATTTCTACAAAATAGCACCTTTCTTTTTCACAGAGTGTGGCATTTCCCATTAACATCATGGCAGGTGATTCAGTTCAGTATGACTGCCACAGTCTGTTTAAGCAATTGGACATTGGGAGCGTCAGGTGGACTATCACTTTTCCAAATATGCCTGTGTTTTCTTTGTTTCAGAAGTTCTTGAATAAAATCTCACCATATCTTTCCATCTCCCTAGTTTGCATACTCTCATTATTCTTCCAGAAATTTTCTCTTTACTCGTACTCACTCTCGTAAGTTTATGTAACGTTTGTTGAGCTTAATGATTAGCCCATAGTGGTCATTCAAAAAATCTCCACCAGAGATTTTCCATGCCAAATGATTATATCAAGCAAATGATGCACAAGAATAAGCTCTTATGGTATTATAGTCACTTTCAATTACACAAAACTGTTTCCTGGAGCACTAAGTAGCACATCTCTAATGATGCCAAATCAATACAGCTGGAACTACAATCCCAAAGTACAGATGCAGTCGCAATGATCCTTTCATACTAGCATTCTGTAATTTAACATATGAGAACATCACATCCAAGAGGGAATGGATTTAACCTTTTTAAAAAATTTATAGTCAATAAAACAATGAGAACTTATGTTTTAGTAGGAAAGACACAGAACAATAACTTCAAGTAACTGAGCATATGCAAGCAGAAAGGGGAAACCATAAGTGAACTTATGTGAAAGGGATCTCTCCTGTCAGTACACTTACTAAAGGAAGAGCTATAAAGGGACATGGGATGAAAGTACTAGCTACCCAGATAGATCCAGGAGCTAAGACGGTAGAGACAATAGTATGAGTGACTCCCAAAAGACCGGCGTCTTCAGAAGGTGCTCTATATAAGCTGGCTATTTTAAATTCACAGCAATTCAAGTTGTTTTGACTATTAATGTATAGATTCCTGTTCTAGATAGAAAACTCCCTTGATTTTAACCTCTTGGATGTTATTTGTGCCTAGAATTTTTGAGAATACAGCAAAAAACACTTAGATGCCTCCATTCTCCTTAACTACTGCATTGCCTAGCTTAAGTAAGGCAATTCAACCAATGACATGAATATTGTAAGCCTGGAAGTTGATTACTTTTATTTTATCTTCAAAATTAGGTGATTTGTTGCAATAGTTATTTGAGGCCCTCTGTTGAACTGTCACTAGGAACAGCAGTGTTGTCTTTTCCAACTTCAAAGGCACTGGAAACCACTAGGGGAGAATGCAGATACTTGGGAACAGCACTTGTATTCTGGGGTGATCATCAATTTTCCTATTGACCTTATTTGCCCAACTGTTCCAGAAAAAATGTAAAATATGTAGAGAATGAAGAGTAGCACAGACTAATGTCTCACTGAGAACTGTTCATTTTGAAGTTCATGTTCTTTGTTGTCATTGTTTTCTTGTAATGCTGGCATCATCCAGATGCTCAGGTCAAATGAGAGTATAAGTGAGAAAGAAATTGCTATGACATTTGAACTGACAGGCATAATTCTGACATGGAGAAATTACTAGGAAGAAAAGCAAAAGTGAAATTCACAAATGAGAGCTTAAAATGAGGATCATCCTGTCTATTTCAGGATTATTTTATTATAAACCCAGTGTTTTATGACAAATATGTCTAGATTTAAAGCATCAAGGACTTAAAAGGGAAAAAAACAAATATATGAGTCGTCCCAGAAGCCAAAGTCTTGCAGATGGAGCTAAATCTCTTTCAGATGGAACACATACTTGAAATCAGTCTTTTTTTTTTTTTTTGACAGGCAGAGTGGATAGTGAGAAAGAGAGACAGAGAGAAAGGTCTTCCTTTTTGCCGTTGGTTCACCGTCCAATGGCCGCTATGGCCGCTGTGGCCGGCGCTTCTCGCTGATTCGAAGCCAGGAGCCAGGTGCTTCTCCTGGTCTCCCATATGGGTGCAGGGCCCAAGGACTTGGGCCATCCTCCACTGCACTCCCTGGCCATAGCAGAGAGCTGGCCTGGAAGAGGGGCAACTGGGATAGAATCCGGCACCCCAACCGGGACTAGAACCCAGTGTGCCGGAGCCGCAAGGTGGAGGATTAGCCTGTTAAGCCACAGCGCTAGCCGAAATCAGTCTTAGCAACAATTTTTGGACAGATTTGGTACGATAACTGGCATTTTTGGAAAGACCAATTACCTTCTGGTTGTTAAGGGTCATGAGATCATGACATTGGTCTTCCTATTCCCTCATACTTTCCAGAAAACCACCAGATTGAGAATTCCTATCTTTGCTTTGATGCTCTCCACTAAAATGGATTCAAAATACAACCAATTCATTGGTGCTGGAGGCTACCTATGAAAGAGCACTGACCACAGTTGTCATCAAACTCGTTTAGGAACTTGTGTGTGTGTATTAATGTGCATCACATGCATCTATCTTTGCTTGGAAGAAATAAAATGTATGACTTTGAACTAACTTCAATATCTACATGAATATTTTTCTTTCCAGTAATTATTTTGAATGTTTCTGGAATTCTGCCTATTCAAAGTGACTCCAGAATCAACCCAAAAGCTAGTCAGTGAAAACACTACCATGACTTCGTAGCCATACCTTGTTTTCCTCACTTAAATCTAAGAAATGAGCCATTCACCTGAAACACAGAGCTGTTCCATAAGATGATAGCAAACTAGCTCCTAAACCTGTACATAGGAAATACATGAAATTTGTGCACCCAATATAAAGAAATTGTTAAAAAGAAAGAACATTTTTGTTTGTATTTTCTTTCAACAAATTATTTCCAAGCACTAAAAGCTCTTATACAATACTTCCATAGAAAAAACTCTGAAACATTTTTAAGAAGAGTTCTAAAATTGATTTAATAACTTGAGATTCTTTAGAATACCTATATAAGCTGGCAAGGTGAATCCTTAAAAAAGACCTCATTTAAGTGCCAAGCCAAGATACTTGCATTAAACCTATGAATAATGTAAATCTCAGGTCACATCAGCCATGTCCTAAGGGTAACGGACTCAATGTCTGCTCTTATTTACCATTGAGAGGAAGTTAGCATATATTTTTATCCTGTGCCTTATACCATATACTTTGTTGCAGATTTTACATAAATATTTTACCTGCCTTTATGTTTATTTGTTGATGGCTATTTTACTAAAAGTAATAAAACAAGCAGTGAAGATAAGTGTACCGTAGACAATGTGCAAACTGAGCTCAACCTGGCTACAAAATATATAAAAATATATTCTCTTCCAACATTTTTAAATTAATTAAATTTGTGTATTTGAAAGACAAGGAAGGAAGAGAGATAGCCACAACATCTCCCATCTACTGCTTCACTCCATAGTTGCTCACAACAGCTGGGCCAGCTCAGGCTAAAGCCAGGAGCCTGGACCTCAATCTCAATCTCCCACATAGGTGGTAGCGATCCCACAGGTTGCGCATTAGCAGGCAGCTAGAAACAGGAGTGGAATTGGGAACTCATGCACTCAGATATAGGATGCAGGTGTCTCAGCCACTATACCAAATGCCCTTCCCCTTTCAATTGTTAATGGTAACACAGACATTTTAAACCTCTTCCTCTTTCTGTTGCAACCATTCTCTTCTAATGACAATAGTGACATATGAGGCTAGATGATCAACAAATGTGTAGCATTCACAAACTATTTCTTTGAAAATTTTGCGAATCCTCAATGTTCTCAGTGCCTCAGAATGTTAACTTCTACTCATTTGATTTTGTTTGAGTTGCACTGACAAATTAGTCTCATTGCCATTAAATTATAGAAACTTGTTTTTAAAAGCCTATTAAACTCAGAAGGAAGCGAGGAGAAAGAAATGGATGAGAGAAAATAAAAATGCTGATTGCTTCAACTTAATTGTCTTGCCTTCCTGAGATAATCATTTTCAAACTTTCCATACTTTGTTCTAATGTCCACTTTTGTATTCCTAAACAGCATTCTTGTGTAACTACCTCTTTTAGAGATTCTCTATTGACTTCCAATTATGATGGATTAAAATTTTATTTCTCTTATCCTTCATATTTTCCCTCCTCCATGTTACTTGTTATTTTTAGCTGTGGCATAATTAACATGCAATGTACACATTTTTAGGGCTAAATTCACTGAATTTTGGCAGCCATTAAACATTTATTTGCTTATTTACTCAGAAACAGTGTGAGGGTAAAAGAGAGATCCTGTCTGCTGGTTTACTCCCAAAATGGCCGCAACAAATGGGACTGGGGCAGGTGGAACTTAGGAGCCTGGAACTCCATCTGGGTCTCCCCTGTCGTGCAGAGGCTCAACCATTTGGGCCATCTTCTACTGCTTTTCCAGGCTCATTAGCAGGGAGTAAGATCAGAAGTGGAGCAGTCATGTCTTGAATTGGTGCTCATAAAGGATGCCAGTATCATGGATGGCTGCTGAACCCACAGCACCGTAAAGCCAGCTACTTGGCAGTTTTATATACCTGCATAAATGCCATTAAATATAGGACATTTTTATTCTTGCAGAATATCCTTTCAAGGTCCTGAAAATCAAGTTTTCTATGTCTATCTCTATTATATTCACAAATATAATTATCTGATTTCTAACACCATACAATAGTTTTACCTGTGTTTAGATTCCATATAAATGGAATTAAACAGTATCTCTTTTTTTGTCTGGTTTTTTCCCCAGCCTAAAATTTTTGAAATTCATCCATGTTGGTGTGATTACCAAGATTTCATGCCTAATTTATTGCTGAATAGTATTGTGTCAGAAAAACTAGCGGTTACTTATTTATTTAAATCTTAGTGTTGGATATCTGGACTTTTTCTAATTTTTTTTTTTACTATTATCAAAGCTGCGCTTATTTAAATGCAGATCTTTATTAAATGTTATCAGATTCGTTAGATAAAAACTTAAAAATAGAATTGATAGGTTGTATGGAAAATGGATGTTTAATTTTGAAACTGTAATTCAGCCTTAGCCAGCCTGAGCTGTTACAGGCATTTGGGGACAAGAGATCTCTGCCTATCTCTGTCTCCCTGCCTACCCAACACACACACACACACACACATGCAAAACTTTTTAAAGAAGTGTGGGGTTCCTCATACTTAATATGAATATTTTACTTGATCTTGCTGTTTCCCATCTCCTATTTCACACTTCCTCTTTTGTATTTTTGGTGTTCCGTACCCTAGGGATTTTCTGGTGAGTTTTTTTACAGGCTGTACTCTTCTCTCCTTCCCAAATAAAGGAAGAACAATAATTTGACCTACAACATGGGGATGAAAATACAGAGAATTGGGTAAGCTAGTAGAAGATTCCAGAGAATTTTCATATTTCCGATTACCCACCTTTCTGTGTTCTCCTGTAGAAGCAGGCTGTCCTGGGTTCTGTGGGGATGAGTCATTTGCTTCCCATAGATGTCTAAAGTTACAGTTTTTAACTTCCCCTTTGCTCTGCTAAGGCTTCTGTCATTTCCTCCATCTGTTTTTCCCTTTTCATATCCACAATTTGAGGTTTTAGCTGTATCCTGATTTCTAAAAGTATATAATATGTATTTGTTTCTTTATTTTTGTGTTTTTTATTTTTATTTGTACATGATATTTCACTCAAGATATTCAAAATACTTGAGTGAAATTGAGTTAGAGGAAAATGATTATGTTTGCTGATGAAGAGCACCTTTAGTGGTTTGAAAAGCTAAGTCTAATGAGGCCACTCTGCTCATTTTCAAGAATATTTAAAAGACTGCTTTATAAAATGACACAAAGAGACCTCAAGATAGAGATGGCACCCAGTCTCTTTTCATCATCAGGAGGGTAAAAGTTCAAACAAAGGATAAGTTCATCTTTTAAAATGCAAATGAAGTGCAACATCAGCATAATTTCCTTGTACTATCTTTGAAAAAAAAAAAGTACACTCAAGTTTTTCTTTATCCTCTCAAGAAAGGCTTTGAAAACCCATAATTACAGAATTTGTTAAGGAAAGTAACTAATAAATACTACTTGAGACGAACATGCAAGGGGGTGAAATTGCTGGATGAAATATCTATTTTTAGACTAAATCTTGGACTTGATGACAAAGATAAAGACCTGTTATAAATTAAGCATTTTGGAAAGAACAGAGAAAATACATGCTCTCAAATTATTGCTATTGCAGGAGGTAACCAAGGAGGACTGTGCTAAAGCGACTCTTTGATGAAATGACTGTGTGATTGGTGATAGGTATCGTCACAGGGAAAATCGCCCCCATGTTTCTACCAATGGATATAATCGAGAACTTAGAACACTCTGGTCATGCTGCAGTTTGCAAATTAATAAGAGCACCGCCTTGATTTCAAAAGATATCAGTTTGGTAGCATAGGTATAATCACTAAAGAAGATGATGTAAGGGAATAGACAGAGTACCAACTAAATAATATAGACAGAACATACTACTATAATCCAGACAAGACAGTAAATAAGCAGAATTTGTCATTGATCACAAAAAAAAATCATCATGATTTAGTGGACTATGTAAATTTTGTGATCTTTAAAGAAAACTGGCAAGCATGGTATCATTGTCCCTAAGTGAAGTTTTGGGGTTTCTTTGTTTTGTTTTTGTTTCTGATATTTTAAGAATATTACCTTTTGACTAAGGCTAAGAAAGATTTGTATAGCTCATCACTGTCTAGCATATAGCAAATTTTGAGGCATTTTTATGGTGAAAGTGTGTCTTTTTGCTTTACTTATATACTTACATGATCTTTTTGACAAAATGGTCACATACCACCAAGTTGGAGGCCCTTGGCAGATGGGGGTGATATTGCATTTAAGTTTTGTACTTTGTCTTATTTTTTAAGTAAGCACACTCCCTAAACAAGCTCTGAACTGGTACAAGTCTAACAAGTGATGTGTTGCAAAGGCAAGCACACCTGATTTGTAGAATTTGCCAGTTTCTGTGGTATATTCTCATCATGCACAGTTTTAGTCACTGACTAGATCATTACTGAATTGCGACTTGGGTAGAGTTGAACACAGGTCACTAATCCTGAACTGGGGCAAGGTTTCAGATCCCATCCAGTGGGTTGTGGATAGGGATGATGTTCAGCATTTAGATCATTCTTGTCCTAACTTGGTCTTCCTAACTTTCTGCTTATTTTCCAATTTATAGCTCTTGTGACTACAGTATAAAAGTCAAAAATGTGCTATCCCAAGCTGTATCTTGTTCATTTAGGCTGTCAAATGTCCTTGCTTTGTTATTGAGAGCAGCTGTGCCTGGATGCTTTAGCAGATATTGGTGGTGTTGTGAAGAGCACAGGAGAAGGTGTCAGGACCTGAAGCACGGTGCAGCTTCAGCACAGCTGTTATGACTCCCTATGATGACAGCATGTCACTCCAGGGCTCATCTTTTGAAGATAGAGATCATCATCCAGCTTCCTCCACTGATTTATGAAAAAGAACCCATAATTGCATAACTCTTCAGATCATGCCATGATCAAATTCTATGTTGTATTTCATTTCCTTTAATAGGCTTGGAACAAACATTGTAGAGATGTTCATATGCCATTAATGCTTACATCCTAGTGTGAGGCCTGACCAAGGCAAGTATTTACCTTTAACTTTGTAAGGATGAATTATCAAAACAATGAGTGAGAATTCAGTTAGAGACCATTTTTCTTATGGCCAAGCAGGTACAGTGCTCGCCTACTCTTAAGGAAATACTGACCTGCATCTAACTTTCCACAAAGAAGGGTACTTCAAATAGTCTCTATAAAAATTAATTCAATACTTCTTTGCAAATTTTTTTTAAAATCCATGCATTATTTTTCATAATATACATTTTCCAAAATTTATTGGAGGTTACTCCATGAGTGAATTTGAAAATTTTCTTTAAAATAAATTTATCTTTTAATTCCATTTTCCCCAGTTTCTGAAAGAATTTTATATTTTGACATTTGTGAGCATCTGATTGTCTTCTTTGCTACCCCTTTGCATTTATAATTTCCCACCTGTCTTCAGTGCCTTCTGCTGTGACGTCAACCACCCAATCTGATAGAGCTGGTAACAAAGTGCGGCTCTCCTCACTGCTCTTTCTGTTGCCCAAGAAGCTACTGGGAAGGTGAAAATAAGGCCTTAAAGCCATTCCAGATAGAAAATCATCCACACTAGTACCACTAGAACTTGATGTGACTGCTATGAATCCACACTGTCCCTAAGGTTTTAATGGAAAAGCCAAGCACTACTTCATTTGCGTTCTTCTGCCTTGCTCACAGCCCTTTGAACAAGATTTGATACTGAATTCATAGAGTTGAGCTTCGTCCCATGGGTGGCATTCTTTTAATTCCTCTGGCCTGAGATGCTTCCCCTTGGGCATCTTACTTCTTTGGTGATATTATTCATTTTATAGAATTCTCTTTTTTAAAATAAAATTTATTTGAAAGGCAAAGAAAGAGAGGAAGGAATGGGAGAGGGAGAGAAGAGAGGGAAGAGAAACAGATCTTCCATCCTCTGGTTTACTCCTCATATGCCTTCAACATCCAAGTCTGGGCCAGGTGTAAGCAGGGAGCCAAGAACAGTATCCTGGTCTGTAATGTGGGTGGCAGGAATTTAAGTTCTGAGCTATCTTCCACCTCCTTCACAGGTACATTAGCACCTGGATTGGAAGTGACTGGAACACTTACTGGGATATGGGATATGGGATTCTGGAGTCTTAGGCAATAGCTTAACCCATTGTGCCACAATACTGGCCCCCCAGAAATCTCTTTTTGATCACTAAGCTATTGATTAGGTGAACTCTCAATATTATTAGCCACTGCTTTCATGGACCACTCAAATTTCATAAAGATAGCAAGAAAAATAAAAGAGAAAACAATCCCTAGTATATTAACTACAAATCCACGGTCTTCCTATTAAGTGAACACAAGAAAAAAAGACATGTTGGCTTGAGCGCTACTGTCCTAAATGACTTTTCTATGTGTCTTCAAAAATCCTCCAGTAGGAAGCCATTCATTCAGGATAAGTCAAGATAAAAGCTAAGGATAAGAGCCGGTATGTGACAATTATGCCAGTTAGGAACAGCTGGAGGAAATCATACAAAGAATAGGTAAGCCCAGAGCTTAGATACTAATATCATGAATGAATGTGAGTTGGGAGGAAAAAAAGTTGAGAGTAGAGGCCATGAATATTTGAGAATGTAGATAACTTTTATGGAGTATCTATTAGATTATGGAGTTAGATATAGTGGGGTTTGTGAGCAATATATACAATTATTTATTTGTAGCTAGTGAAACTTAGCACCCACTAAAAATACACAATGAGACTGCCATTCTTTGAGGTGTCAGTGTTTTAAACAGGCATCTGTAGCAAATGACATTTTGCTGTACCGCATGTCTATTAGAACAGTAGCAAATGTGTTGACAAGGCAAAGGTATATTAAATATCTTTATGGATAGTCAATCCTAATAAAGCAGGACATGTACTTAATTATAGTCATTTAATGGCGCCTTTTTACTTTAATTATAGTTTTATATAATCTAAGCTTGATTTGGTTGAATAATAATGAGGTAGAATTTACATGCTGAATATGGAGAAGGTTTTCGACCCTGCATACCTCTATTAGACATTCAATCTGGATGTATATAAATAACATACACACATCTGGAGCACTGGAACTAGGTTTCTAGCTGTCCTATGATACTCTCAACAGCAGTATGTTTTTGGAGCTTCACGCTATTTTTAAATATGAAGGAGGTTTTCCAACAGGTCATTGGAGATCCAGAAAACTACCTTGAATGACACATCCTTTATACATAAATCTGGATTTCACTTAGCCTGTTGATAGATCAAAACCCAAGGGACCAATGAATGGTTTATCTCTGAGTTTGGAATTTGACTCTGGGGTGTGAAGACTGTGGTTAAAACAAATTATTTTTTTGGCATTTGTCAGAGTTATTTCCTTACAGTGATTTACTTTGTACATTTATTTGTACCTAGAGACTTCAAAACAAAGATACATTGAACCCAGTTTCTGAAGCTGTGACTAGAAACAGGGCTTACAGAATCTAGAGTGACACTCTTCATCAGAAAATGCAAGTGATGTGTTCCCTGTTTGCTGGCAGCTGATCTTACTGTTTCAACACAGTGTGACTGTTGTCACCTTTTAGAGATCCTCTGCAGCATTAGCACAAGGTTCTTAGTTGTCCTGTGGTTAGGGGGTGTCTGACAAGGAGAACACCACCAGGAATCAATAATTACTGTATGCTCTTATTCACTTGTTTGTGCTCATTGAGGACACATTTGTATCATGGATTGTACAGGTCTGTCTGCTGGGCCTGATCCTCAGTGACTTGTGATGATTGAAGCAAAAACTATCCCTGTTCCTTAGTTCTTAGGGCTGATTTTCACTGGCAGTAGAGAATGATGAGAAGGACCTGGTAAGAAAAGAATCCTAAAGATGATGTGACTTGTTAGTGAACCAGCCAGTGGAAGACCTCTCTCTGTCTCTCTTTCTCTATCTCTGTAACTCAAACCCTCAAATAAATAAATAAAACTGAAAAAAAAAAGAACTTAAGAAGTCAGGGTTTATCATACAATCTTAACTAAGAGTTAAGGAAAGGAAATACCAGGTAAAAATCATGTTTATTCTATGAAAGAGAGACAATTACAATATAATATTTTGGCTTTTCCATCTCTTCTGCCAAGTCTTGATAGAATTCTGTAGAACTGTAGGGATTACTATTTTATGAGTGTCACTGGTCATTCTTGATCCAGCCTTCCTCTTCCATGTGGTTACAGTTAGGAATATTGTTCTGTAGGGCTGAGAGCTACTTTCAACTGGGCAAGGTTTCATGTTTTTTTTTTCTTTCCCAAATGTTTCCATTTCTGTTTATCAGTTTTCATGAATAGGAGAAGAAAGTATCATTCAGCAATTTGAAGATAGTAGAGTGGAATAGCAGACTCTGATGTCCTAAGGGAGCATTTGTAGATTGAATTGCTATCAATCTACAAGGCATGTTTTTACACCATGTTTCTCCTTGACTAATTGATTATGACAGGTTTCACCTAATTTGTGCAACTCTGCATGTCCAGATGCTAAGACAGAGGCATGGTAAAGTAAACCATCTCTGTTGATGAAATGGAAAGGCTATGCATGGGCCTTTTTTTTTTCTTATTAATTTTTTTTCTATATGATGTCAGTTAATTATTGAAAGTCATACACTGAATAATGTAAGCAGTCATTATGACTATACTTTCCATTATTTTTGTCCTTACAACCATCAGTTATTCATTTTGAGCTGGCAGAAATGAATACCTATGGTTGTAAATATATATTCACTAACTTCCTATAATATAATACAGGGTTAAGTTTGTGTGCATGTGTGTGTGTGTGTGTAGGGAAGGAATAGCACACATCAATGGCAAGCTGTAAATGTGGTCATTATTCAAAAAAGGGGATTTCTTAGGTATTGAGCTTTGTGTGTGTACTGCTTTTACAGTTTTACATGCAACAGGAAAATTTAAAGTAGTAACTACATTATGGTTGGTGAAAGAAGTCAGACACAAAAAAATACATATGTATGAGTCCACTTACATAAAATTCTAGTCATTGCAAAAATACTGCATCTGTAGTGACAGAAAACAGATCACAAGTTTCCAGGAGTTGGAGGTGGCAAGAGGGATGAACTGCACAGGGGGCTGAGGAATCTTTGTAAGCTGATGGGTCTGTTCTGTTAATTATTGTGGTGGCTTTTTGGTTTTATATGTCTGTCAAAACTCACAAATTTTATACCTCAGGTGCGTATCATTTATTATCTGTCCAAATCATGTTTTATGGTTTACTTAATAAATATTCTCAACACTGTAAAAAAATCCTCAATAAAGTTTTTTTAGGAGAAAATCTGTGTTTTAACACTTAAATAATATTTTCAAAGTTATCAAATTCACATTTTTATAATATTAAACCATTGGCACATATAACAGAAAACTCCGTATTGCTCAGAAAATAATCTTAGGAAGAAATGAACTGATAATACCCATGATATTTGTTGAATTCCAAATTCCGAAGAGCTATTCTGAAGACACTTGAGTCTTCTTCCAGTTCGTTTAACTTCTACTCTCCTGAAATGAGGAAAGTAGTACCTGATGGAACATTCTTGATATTAACACCATGATAGGCTGTTGTATCAATTTTCTGCTACTACATAACAAATTACCACAAACTTAGCAACTCAACACACATTTTTTATCTGAGTTCCCAAGGGTCTGGAGTACAAGCACAGCTTTGCTTGTTCACTACTGCACACTTTCCGGGCTTCAGTCCCCGTGTTGTTAGGGTTAAGATCTAATCAGAGGCTTGACTGAGGAATGATGCATTTCTAGGCTGGCAAGCTGTTGACACGGTTGATCTACAGATAGCTGTAGATCTGATGACCCTGTTTTGTTCCTGGATGTCACCCAATGCCACCCTCAGACAGGAAAGGTCCCTCACGGTTCCTTGTCATGTGACGCCTTCCACAGGTGCTTTACACCAGGGCAGCTCACTCTGAAGGCTCTCTTCTTTTGAGTTCAGTATGATACAGTTGTGTAAGATACAGCTCGATCATGAAAGGGGTACCCTCTCACTTTTGGCTTGTACTGCAACCTACTCAAAGGAGTGTTGACTGCCTCAACACTTTGGTCATGTTGTTGAATAGGTGCCCAGGTACACTCAGAGAAGGTGTAGTCACCATAGGACACTTGGGCCACTTTAGGGTATATTCTCCAAAGTTTTTTCATAGAGCCCTCCTGCAACATTTAATTCTCTAAAAATGTTGTTATATTGAGATGTTTTAATTAAAATTATATATAAAGAGATGTTTTTAATTAAATTTATGTTTAAAGACAAATAGTTTTATTTCTAAAGATAAATTGATTTGTTACAGGGGTTACGGGAAGAGAGAGATCTTTCACCCACTGGTTTATTCCCTAAATGACTGCAATGGCCAGTGCTGGGCCAGGTGAAAGCCAAGAGCCAGAAGCTTCATATGGGTCTCCCACATGAGTGGCAGGTACCCAAGCACTTGAACCCTCTTCCACTACTTTTCCAGGCACATTTAGCAGGGAATTGGATAGGAGATGGAGCAGCTGGGACTCAAACTCGTCCTCATATAGGATACTGGCATTTCAGGCAACGGCTTAAGCTGTGGTGCCACAATGCTAGCCTCTGCAAGAGAACTTAAGAAGAGAGTGACTCAGTTTTAGATAACGAGATTATTGGAGTACTTAAAATTGGTTTAATGTATGCAGGTTTTGTTTTTCAAATCACAGAATATAACTATTATGTAGTCAGGCAAATCTGTACACAGATCACTGGGACATGAGGAGTTAACCAGCCTCTCTAAAGTTGTCGATTTCCATCTTCCTCATCAGGAAAATAAGACCTATAATTTGCAAAATGAACCCATGTTCTTGAACAGTGGCTGAATAAAAATCTGAGTATTTTAATAATTAGCTATTCAAATTATCTCATGGTTGCCTACTGTTCATAAAATCAAAAATGTAATATAAAATAACATAGATCATAATAATAGTTACAGATGTCAGCTTCCTCCTTTTTCTCTGAAGAAAAGGTGTTAATGAATTACTCTAGACTGATTTCTGACATAATTGCCAGGATTGTACAATATATCATTGCACATTTATGCTAGCAAATTAGCATCTTGATTCATACATTGGTAGGTTTCTTAATTTTATCATGCACTAAATACATGTTGTTTAGGTTTTCAAAATAACAGGTGGCTCTATACCTTCTAGACTGAAGAGAATTTATAATTCTGCCATTGAATTAGTGAATATTTCAAAGATGACACTAACGATATGCCTGTGGGTTTGCAGCAAAATAAGGCTGTGGCTCTGACAAGCTACTAAATACTGCAAAAGCACCAATAATTTCAACTGAAGAAATAGGACTTTTAATAATTCTAACTCTCATTTTTTCTATCCAATGTATATTTTCATGACAGCTGTACAATACTCAGCACTTAATATTCATTTTCTAATCCCAGGAAGACAGCCATAGATGGAATCAGTAGAAATTTCTCCCAGTATTCTGTGTACTTGCACCTACCATATGCAGTATCATTGTATCTAAGGGCTCAGTTTTGCAGACATCCTCTGACACTTTGTGACCTTGGGTGCAATTCTGAACTACCTAAAGCCTCTCATAATGCATCATTACAGTAGCACTCACTGAATGTGTACCACCATTGATTGTAGGATATCTCATATACAGTATATAAACAGTAGTGATAAAATTCCCATCAAAATAAACCATTGCTGGGGCTGGCATTGTATTGCAGTAGTTTAAGCTACGCCCTGAAGCACCAACATCCCATGTGGGTGCCAGTTCGTGTCTTGCTGCTCCACTTCCAATTCAGATTCCTGCTAATGTGCCTGGGAAAGTAGCAGAAAATAATTGATAGTCCAGGTACTTGGGTTCCTGCCACTCAAGTAGGAGACCAGGGTGGAATTCCTGATTCCTGGCTTTGGGCCTGGCCCCACCCCAACCAATTCTGGCCATTTGGGGAAAAAAATCAGTAAATGGAAGATTGATCAATTTCTCTCTCCCTCTTCTACCTCTTTCTTTGTCTCTCTGTCTCTCCCTCTCTCTCTATGAAACTTTGCTTTTCAAGTCAATCAATCAATAAATAGTAATTAAAAAAACCCGTTACTGACCAATGCTTATGTTTTTTTCCAGGCTAAACCACTTCCCTGGGACTGTAAATTCAGGGGGCATGAAGCTAGAGTGTTTTATTTCCAACTATTGAATTTTGTGCAGGATTCGATAGTTATCTGGTCATATCCTTACCTGAGTGAGAGAAGATAACTTCTAGTTGTTTTTGCTGTGAACACGTCTTTTACTTAACAGAAGTTTCAAGTGTTTTCCTCTGGGTTAGGCCATTTGTACTTGTTTTACAAATATTAATTCAGTTGACTCTTGAGACAGCTTCAAACTTAGGTACTACCATTACTCGCATATTGTACAGTTGAGGAAATTGAGATTCAGAGAGATGAAGTAGTTTCAGGAAACATAACTAGTATGTGGCCTATGTGGTTTGGTTCTGGAATCCGTATTTCACCATGGGGCTCTACTACATGCCATTCCTGCATGCTACTTGTCTATATCCCCTAGGTAAGAAACACATCAGAGCAAGACTATTTCCTGTCTTTGTTTTGTGTTGCTATAACAGAATACTTGACACTGGGCAATGTATAAGGAAGAGAAATTTATTTGGGTCATGATTCTACTGGCTGGTGGGTTCAAATAGCATGTCAGTGGCATTGTAGTAAGTGTGTCTTAGCTATGCCATAGCAAAACAGAAAGGCAGAAAGAGAACCAGCAGCATGTGTGTTATAAAGCACAGCTTTTTAACAACCACCTCTCTTGATAACTAATCTACTCACACGAGAAATAACCTAGTCTTTTGAGATGGGAATTAATCCTTCTGGGGATGGTGGTCCCACAAGGACCTGCCTCTCAAAGATTCCACTGCTCTCAAACTGTGAAACTGGGTACCAACCTTCTAGCACATGAATCTATGGCAGACAAACCATGGCTAAATTATAACCATCATGTAGTGATCATTAGAGGTTCTCTGTGTATTATATTGTATCAGTCCCCCAGGACGATTCGAACATACAATACAAACTCCAACAAGACAGGGAGCTTACCCTGTTTCCTGCACTCTGATCACCTGGAACAATGCCTGACATAGAGAGTGTGTGCAGGAAAAATATTCTAAATGAATAAATGACCAGAGGAGTTAATGAATGAGTTAACAGATGCATGAATTAGATTTGCACTTTGTGTTAAGGAAGCTTTTAGTCTAAGAAGACAAATCATATCTCAGATGAGTGAAAGTTTTATATCATTTCATTCTTTTCATATTCTTCAAAGAGGCTTTCTATAAATAAAACTACTTCAACCTGGGCAAAACAGATTTGCTCAGTTTTAAAATAGTTATTAGAAAAATATATGTTAGAACCCAAATTAAAAAAGCTTTTATCTAGATGGCTCAGTTGCAACTCAAATTAATTTGATGGAGGTGAAAATGAATTCTTTCACAGAAATTATCTTGTCATATTTTAGAATGATGCTTCTTTATGGGTTTCTTTTTTTTTTTATTTGACAGGCAGAGTTAGACTGTGAGACAGAGAGACAGAGAGAAAGGTCTTCCTTCCGTTGGTTCACCCCCAAAAAGGCCGCTACGACTGGTCGCTGCGCCAATCCAAAGCCAGGAGCCAGGTACTTCCTCCTGGTCTCCCATACTGGTGCAGGGCCCAAGATTTGGGCCATCCTCCACTGCCTTCCTGGGCCACAGTGTAGAGCTGGACTGGAAGAGGAGCAACCAGGACTAGAACCCGGTGCCCATATAGGATGCCAGCGCCGCAGGTGGAGGACTAACCAAGTGAGCCATTGCGCCGGCTCAGGTTGCATTTTTATGAGAAGAAACTGAAAAGCAGGTTAAGGAATATGTGGGGGAGATGTCGCAGGTGCCTTAATCTTAAATATACCTCCCAAAATACTGGAATTGAAATAGATCAGTAACAGCCTGGGATTATTAGAAAGGATTTGTTCATATTGTTTTCACATCCATCTATAATATATATACATATATATATCTCCATATATATTCATAAACATATACATATATGCATGCTTCTGTTTTTAAAACTATGGCCCATTCAAGTTTCTCAATAAAAAAAGATGTAGGGACATAGAAATTAATATAATCAAGAAAGGGGAATGGATTTTCTGTAAAGGTTAATATATGCTTAAGGGAAAGATGGAAGAAAACAATGTGTGGTGTTTTACCATGTTGGGTTATTGTGTTAAGATTGGAAAGACAAGGCTTGAAAAAGAGAAATTCAACAAAATGTATAAAACCAAAAAGGACATGATATGTGTTTATACATTTATGAAAAAAAAATCCCCATATCCTATACCCCAGGTATCTATTCGCAATTTAGAAGAGGTTGTTTTAGAGTGAGTTCTAAGTATATTTCATGGCAGATAATAGATTCAGGGTGAAAAAAGCACAGGTAGTCCCCTAATAAGTAAGATAAGTTATGAGATTTTTTTTAAAAAGATTTATTTATTTGAAAGACAGAGTTACAGAGACAGAGAGAGGTCTTCCATCTGCTGATTCACTCCCCAAATGGATACAACATCTGGAGTCAATCTGAAGGCAGGAGCCAGCAGCTTCCTCCAGTTCTCCCATGTCGGTGCAGGGGAACAAGGACTTGGACCATCCTCCACTGCTTTCCCAGGCCGTAGCAGGGAGCTGGATCTGAAGTGGAGTAGCCAGGTCTCAAACTGGCATCCATATGGGATGCCAGTGCTGCAGGCTGGGACTTTAACCCACTGAGCCACAGTGCCGGCCCCAAGTTAGGAGTTTGTTTGTTTTTTTTTTTTAATACATATTGCTAAATTTTGCAATCAGTATTGTGAGAGTCAGTCAAATTTTTACAGAGCATCATCCCTGATGAATCTTCCATTAGAAAAAAAAATGCTATCAGACTCATTGGTTATTGAGCTTATGTGACTATTGCTTCCTTTAAGCATGGTTATTACAGAGATGAATTATGATGAAAGTTCCCAGTGACTTGTATTTTCTGGTTTTTCCTCCCAGTGAGATAAAACAGTGAAATGATTTGAATAGAAGGAAAGGGAAAAGAAGAGAAGACAACCATGCATGAGTTATTTGTTCTCCAAAGGCTGGGGTGGAGTGTGGGTAGTGGCAGGGGCTAATACACAGGAAAAGAAAAAAAGGTGGACCAAAGTGATTGGGAATGGAAATTGAAAATTGTTTATCATAACTGCTAATAGTTGGAGATGGTAAAATATCTTGGAAGAGATAGCTGAACCTGCTAGTCAAAATAGGTTTCATGGATTAGCTGGAATTGTAAATTGCCATCTATAGAGGGCACAAGTGTCTGAAAGTCCATCCTATATTTTTTTGATCCAATGGATCTGTATCCCTGGAATTGCCCAAAGAATGAGCTGTTATATGTAAATTTACTTGCTTGGATTTTAAGAATTCTTCTGGTTTCTCAATCCTTTCATCTGAGTCATTGGTGTGTACATTTCTCTTCAATGATTTTCCATCTTTTCTAGATTTCCAGCAACAAGGTTATCACTTTTGCCTCCCTCTGTGTCATAGTTATGCATTTATGAAAAAGGTTACTTCTCATAATTTTGAATTTTAGTCCCCTGTTGTTTTTTTTGTTTTGTTTTGTTTTTTTTACAGGCAGAGTGGACAGTAGAGGGAGATAGAGAGAAAGGTCTTCCTTTTTTTGCCGTTGGTTCACCCTCCAATGGCCGCCGCGGTAGGCGCGCTGCGGCCAGTGCACCGCGCTGATCCGATGGCAGGAACCAGGTGCTTCTCCTGGTCTCCCATGGGGTGCAGGGCCCAAGCACTTGGGCCATCCTCCACTGCACTCCCTGGCCACAGCAGAGAGCTGGCCTGGAAGAGGGGCAACCGGGACAGGATCGGCGCCCCGACCGGGACTAGAACCCGGTGTGCTGGCGCCGCAAGGCGGAGGATTAGCCTAGTGAGCCGCGGCGCCGGCCAGTCCCCTGGTTTTGATAACAGGGCATGTTCTTCCTCTCCTTGGTAGTGTTTCCCATATTTCTAAGGGAAGCATACAAAACACAAAGCCACCCAATGTATATTTTATGGTGTAAAACAGACTGCCCCACTTGCTGACCTCCCTACCCAAGACTCTTTCCATGTGTCAGGCAGCCTTGTGATTAGGTAAGTGCATGTTTTCAGGGAATTCATTATACAAATGAGCAAAACTGTCTTCCCACCCTGTCACCTTTAATTTTATTAGCTATTAGCTACTACCTACATTGAAAAATAAAATGAAACATAAATCTAGTTGGAATCCAATGCAAAGTGGACACACAACTAGACTGTGCCAGGCGATATGAAAGCGACAGCATAAATCATACTGCTTTGGGTACATGGTGCCATTCAGATCCATGGCTGTTGTCTGCATACTTTGTCTCTTGGTCTGTGTTTGGAAATAAGGTGGTACATATCACTCTGAACACTCCAGGCTTCACACTGGTTGAAAGATATTAGCTATGAACACAGCAAGAATCTTAAATCTAACAAGTCTCCTTGTCCTTTCTTTTAGTTCTACACTTAAAATAAAATGCTGCATTCCAAAGAGATAAGCATACCTTTTTTTATATCTTCTTATCTCTCCGGTGCTTTCTGAAAAAGTATCAAGGCATCCAACATTAGAATTTATATTCAAGTATCTCAAAATATGAGTTTTTTCCTCAAGTTTTTGTCATATACACTAGGGTTAAGGTTTTTGGGAATATCATAAAAGTAAATATCATCACATAATATCAAGAATATATGCTCAGATATGCTATGTGAGTGCAAGTGAATAGCTTTTTGCCTCTTGGATAAGTGGTATATAAGTTTGCCAGAGTTTTACAGTGATTTTTTGTTTTATTTTGCTTTTACCTAGAAACCTTTTATTTAAGGTATACAAACTTCATGCATTACATATATACAAATTTAGGAATATAGTAATTCTTACCATTGTTCTCTTCTGCCCGCCCACACTCCCACCCTTCTTCCTCCTCCCTCTTCTATTCTTATTCTTATTTTTTACAAAGATCTATTTTCAGTTAACTTTATACACCTAAGATTAACCCTACACTAAGTAAAGAGTTCAACAAATAGTATAAAGAAAAAAAAAAACAAAAACATTGTTCCTCAACATTTGAGACAAGGACTGTAAACATCATCACATTTTAAAGTGTCAATTTCACTTTTTATAGATTACCTTTTAGGTAGAACATATGCTATTTGTCTTTTGGGGACTGGCTTATTTCACTAAATATAATAGTTTCCAATCGCATCCATTTTGTTGTAAATGGCAGGATTTCATTTTTTTGTACTGCTGTGTAGTATTCCATGGTGTGTGTATATGTGTGTGTGTGTATTTGTATAATTATATAATTAAATAATTTATTTATCCAGTCTTCAGTTGATAGACATCTGGGTTGATTCCATGCCTAGCTATTGTGAATTGAGCTGCAATAAACATGAGGGTACAGATCACTCTTGAATATGCTGATTTATTTTAGGTAAATTACCAGGAGTGGAATGGCTGGGTTATATGGTAGGTCTATCTTCATATTTGAGAGGTATTTCCATACTGTCTTCCACAGTGGCTGGACCAGTTTACATTTCTACCAACAGTGGAATATGGTACCTTTCCCCCCACATCCTTGCCAGAATTTGTGATTTATTATATGAGAGCCATTATAAATGGGGTAAGGTGAAACCTCATTGTGGTTTTTTTGTGAAGTTAATATATATACATACTCTGAGATGGCTGCAGTCAGTGCTTTATGACAAAGATATATTATGATTGCATCTTGGTCTTTGTTAGTTATCTAATATGCTTCTGGGTAATTATAGAAGGCAATACAACCATTGTGCTGCAAACTATAAAGAAATGCCTCTGCTTTTTGATAGCACAAATTCATTGCTTAGAATGTATTCAGAAATTAAACTCTTACAGTCTCCAGATTTCCTGTAACCTACTTGTGTCCATGAAAATAGGACCACAGAGATCATTTAGTGTCAATTATAACAAACCTGGGTAACAGAGAGAATAGAAGATATCTCCTTTGATTTGTCTTGAGGTTTTTTGTTTATTTTTAAATTCTGTTTCTAGTCACACATAATTAAATTTATGTCAAAGTCAAATTGTGGTCTCTATCCATCCACAGCTATAATGGGGGAAAAAATGGAGGCCAGAATTATTTAACTTTTGTAATCATATCTTCATGGTTATTGCAAAATAGTTATGGAATCCCAAACTACATATCATTAATTTAGAAATGCTTCAGTAGGTGTGGCATTGAGCTCTGAACTCTATATAGGTATGTCTTCTTCAGTCAAAATATTTATTTATGAACATTGTAATAACCATTAATATAGTATCTGTGTATATAGCATTTCATTTACTTTTTGCTTTAAATAACCAATGGTGTAAAAATGATTGCTTTCTTTCCATTTGAAATCTGACAAATTATCTAGTCTTGAAGGTGAAGGCCAGATTATTTTGTTTTAAATCTTGACATTTAGTATAGTTAATTAATTCTTTGTGGAAGAATTAGTAATTACTTTGAGGAGATAATAACAGGAATACTCAGATTTTGAAGTGAAGCTTGCATTTATTGATAGAACATTTTTTTAGAACATTCTAATCTCTTCTAACTCTAGCTTTCTTGCCATCTTGTTTTCTTTGATTAGTACAATTGATTTGTAATAGCTATTTGCATATTAGGCCTATTAATCTTTTATAATAATACAGAAAATGGTGTCTCAATTTGTCATTTGTGTTTCATTCTCGTCTATGATGCTGTTACAAACAGAATTACTAGTTTCAGTGGTGATACTTATCAATATTTTTCTTCATTCATTCTAGTTTTTGTCATAGTCTTATAGATGCCTCCAAGCTGTGAAACCGCAGCTTAGAGTACCTGCGTCCCATATCAGAGTTCCTGACTCAAGTCCTGACTCCTTGGCTTACAATCGAGCTTTGTTCTACTATCTACCCCAGGAAGTAGAAAGTAATGGTTCTAGTAATTGGCTCCCTGTTACCAACATGGGAGATTCAAGTTGAGTTCTAGGTTCCTGACTTCAGTCTGGCCCCACCTTGTTGTTGTGTGCATTTGGAGAGTGAACCAGCAGATGGACAGTCTCAATTTTTTTCCCCTCTCTCTCTTCCCCCCTCCCCCCACCGCCTTTGAAATACAATGAAAATAAATAATAATTTAAAAGTACAACTCTATCTCAATAGTAAATTTATATTCACCACTCTTTGATTAGCTTTCAGATTTTTAAAATCATCTATTTCTGGACACCCTATTCTATCACCACATCCTTTGTCACCACTTGATAGTAACTAGAAATTAAGTATCTTGTTCATTCCATATAGAGTAAGTGGCATCCTTGCTCAGCAACCTCTGGCAGGCTCAACTTCTCTCACAATTGACTCTCATTTGGTTAAGATGTATTGACATTTCCAGGGTGAGTTTTAATCCTAACATTATTAAGGCTTCCTAAGCAAGGACAAGCTATGTTTTTTGATTAAAACTGAAAGTGCTAGGATTTATGAAGGTGGTAAAATAGCCCAGACAGGTTCTGGTGCCCTTTGCTCTCCTCTATATTTTCAGACTTTGTCTTTAACTGACTTTAAAGTACTTTTTTAGGTATCATCTGCTATATTTTGTGATTTTGTTGTCATGAGGAAGAAGAGGATTGTTTTCATGCTGTGTTGATTTGGAAAAACTTCAAGGGTGGGAGTATTATGATACAGGCATTTTATTTGAAGTGACCCTGGCACAGCATTCCTTTGTTTTAGTTTCATAATTCAAAGCTTGTTGGGCTAGAACCAGTTTGATGAGGTTTGAATGCTTGCATACCTCCAAAATTTATATCGAAACCTAATTCCCGTTATAGGATCAGGAGAGCCTTTTGTGAATTGACAATCATGACTCTGGCTCCAAGAATGGAATTTGTATCCTTAGAAAAGAGGTTAAAGGGAACTGCCGTACCCAAACGCCACCTTGCAAGGATACTGCAAAAGGACAGCATCTGTGAAACCTTTAGCAGGCAACCGATGTGATGGCACCCTGACCGCGAGCTTCTCAATCTCTGAGGCTGTGGGACATAAATTTTTGTTGTTTGTAAAGAACTCAGTCTAAAAGCATTTTGTTGTATCGGGCCATGTGGACCAAGACACAGCTATTCCATGTCAACTGGATAGTGAGGCTAACAAAAGTAGAAAAGGGAAGGCAGGAAGGCAGGAAGGCGAAGGAAGGCGAGAAGAGAGATAGATGGGAAATACTCCTGTTTCCATGCATGCCTAATCCTTGGTAGTGACTTCAGATATTAAATAACCTGTCCCCTGGATGATATTTACTCAGAAACTAACTGTCAAAGGTAAACTCCTTCCATGAAGGTCGTCTTTAGCAGCACACTGGGACTTGCTTACCTGCCAAGGCCATTCTCCCTAACCTATTTGCACTGGGAATTAAGTTTCAACATGAATTTTGGAAGGGACAAAACATTCAAATCATAGCAAACCTTGTTTTCTATTTCCTAACTCTAATTCCAGGGTTCTTTCCATGCTACTTAAAAAAAAAAAAAAAAAGCCATCCAGCATATGTACCTTACTTCTTGATGGTAGTGGACATGTGGACAAAGGTCAACTATATATTTTGCTTTAGTTGTAATAGCAGTAAGTAATTAAACTGAAAACATTCCTACTTATGTTTGTTATGTTCATGAACACTTGTATCCTCTATTTTATATACTCTATATTATACTTTGAATTGCTTTATAAGTTTACCAGTGATAAATCAAAAAAGGTCTTTAGGTAAATAATACCTCTGAAGTTTTTTAAAAAAATCAAAAAGACTTTTAGACTTATTTTTTTCTGTATGAATTAATATTTTATTTACAATGAATAAGAAGAATAGTTACATTTTCTACTCAGCCACAATTATGATTATATTATGTGTTTTTATTATTTATTCAATCACCTCTGGTGGTAATTCTCTTTGTTCGCCTACTATATGGGTTAAAAGTATGAGTGCTGGGTTCAGGCCACTAAGCCTTTTTTACAGTCTACAGCTTTGCTACCATACTCCTCTCGGGAAGGAAAAGGATGAGTTTACATGAGTGATACTAGATGTGTTTGCAAGTATAAGTACTATATGATCCTAATCCCACTTCCCAGAAAGGGGGCCATAAGAGAAATTCTCTCTTTCCCTCTCCCCCTCCCCCCTCCCCCTCCCTTTCCCCCTCTCCCACCCCTCCCCCACTCCACCTCTCCCTTCCCCTCCCTCTTCCTTTCCCCCTCCCCTTCCCCTCCCCTCCACCTTCCTCTCCCTCCTCCTCCCCCTCCCCCCTCCCCCTTCTCTCTCTCAACATGCTTCACACTCTATGGCTTCTGTTGTCTTGCAGCAGCTTCCTAGCATGGCCATAAAGCTCTACATGTGTAAACTTAATTGGAATAAGTAATGGTTTTTCTTTGTTTTATACCATCTTTTAGTCCCTTTATTTTTATTTCCCTTTAATTTGCTTCAGTGGCTAAAAATTCAGGATGAGTAGCAAGGGGTTAGAACAAAGTGCAATGCATGCAGATGCTTAGTCATCCCTGTGCCCTCTCAGACAAAGTGTTCCTGGCTGGCGGTGTCTTCTTAGGCACCCAGCACCATCCCTTCCATCTGAAACGTAGTGTTTAGATTTGAATTTCCCTGATGGCTAGTGACACTGAGCAATTTTTTTCATGTATCTGTTAGCCATTGAAATAAGCCAGGCCCAAAAGACAAATGTCATGTCTTTTTCCTTATACATGGTAACTAATACATTACTAAAAATGTACTTTTTAGGAGTGAAATTGACATTTTGAGATTTGATTATCCTTTACAACCCTTGTCTCAATGGTTGAGGAGCAATTTTTTTTTCTTACTATTTATTGAACTCTTTGCTTAGAGTAGGGTTAACCTTAGGAGTGTAAGGTGGACTGAAATCAGATCATTGTAAAAATTAAGAGTAAGAACACGAGAGTAAAGAGGAGGACTGGTTGGAGCACGAGCGGGAGGGAGGGTAGTGTGGGAAGTAACAACCTGCTCCTAAATTTGTATGTATGAAATGCATGAAACTTGTTACCTTAAATAAATAAAAGAAAGGAAAAAAAGGAAAAGGAAAAAGGAAAGGGAGGGGAAGGGAAAGGAAGGGAAGGAAAGGAAAAAGACAAGACAGCGGAACTCTGATTTTTACAGAGATCTCAAAACGTGGATACTAGCCCATACCAGCTATGAGCATTTTCCACAACTACCCTATATAATACCTCACTGAAAGTTGAACTCACCGAGCCATGAAGTGTGATCAGAATATTTTATTGTTTTTTTTATTGAGTCACTTAGCATCCTAAAACAGTGAAAACAGTTCTTAAAAGTGTCTACATTACACAACGCAGTAACTTAAACCTTTGTTTTTTCTTAATTAAGTTTTTTTTTTCCCAACTTGACTTTACTTGAGTTTCTTGTTGGAAACAGTTCTTTAAAAAATGAGAAAGGAAGGAAGGAACAAATGAAAGAAATGAAGGAAGGGAGGAAGAAAGAAAAATATCCTAACACTGATTTCACTCTTTGTTTTCTAATTACACGACTTGTCAACTATGAGCCTAGTAGTGTCTCATTACTATAAGAAATTAGATGGAAAAACCCAGCTTCATAAGCCTCCCTTACTGCTCTGTGTCAGCAATGTGTAGATTCTTTAGATGTTCTTAATGGACAGAGAGCAGGATTGCATGGCAGCCTGGGACAAAGCACCATATGGTTGGGATGTGGTGAAGGATGATGAGTGCAAGTGAGGGTTGGGAGAGGAGATGTCACAGCTTGTCAATCTTTATCCCAAGAGGAAGCCCTGATGACAGGGGAATGATTAAAATGGCACATTTGGGGTCTCTGGGCATGGAGAAAGCATAAACAATAACTAAGAATTCAATGGCAAACTCTCAAGGGAAGAGGTGAAAACAAAAGGAGCTGGGGATTGGGTTGAAGCACAGCTCTCCTGGAGTTGGGGAAAGATGCCAGGCAGCGACATTGATGAGAAAGGTGATTAAAGATGGCCTCACAATCTTGGAACAGTGACAGTTGAAAAGAGCACAATGATAAGTAAACAAACAAAAAAAAAAATACAGAGAAAATAAAAAGACCTGAAATGAAGGAAACTCTAGTGGGATCAGAAATATGAGATGATGTTTTTACAAGGACAGAAAGTTGTGGTTTGATTTTTTTTTCTGTAATTTGATATACAGAAATAAGAAGAAGATTGAGGTGAGCAAGTACTGTACTTACATAGAGGAAGCACCTTGTCCATTGCTTACATGGTCTGTCGGATTTAGCTCAAGTGATTGCCAGTGACTTTCTGTTAGGGTTCCTAGATCTTCAGTTAGATGAGAACCTGAACTGGGAAAAACAGCTATTCTTCTCTCTGAATCTAAAAACAGAGGAATAATAATCTTAACAGCTTATTGAATATAAATCTTATGCTAAGTATGATCAATAACCTTTAAATTTTCTTTCTCATAATCACTTAACAACTTTGTAAATTGAATATTTTAGATCAGTTTTTAAATGTGAAAAGTACAGCAAGATAACTTTTTAATTCACACAATCACAGAGCATCAGAGCAGGGATCCAGTGTTGCTGCCATCTGAGTATTTCCACACTCTGTTTCCATATATTATATTCCAGTCACCTATTCAAGCATCCTATAATCTTGGTCCAACTTGGATGAACTCTTTAAAGGACACTTTCCTGCCGGCGCCACGGCTCACTAGGCTAATCCTCCGCCTTGCGGTGCCAGCACACCGGGTTCTAGTCCCAGTCGGGGCGCCGATCCTGTCCCGGTTGCCCCTCTTCCAGGCCAGCTCTCTGCTGTGGCCAGGGAGTGCAGTGGAGGATGGCCCAAGTCCTTGGGCCCTGCACCCCATGGGAGACCAGGAGAAGCACCTGGCTCCTGCCATCGGATCAGCACGGTGCGCTGGCCGCAGCGCGCCTACCGCGGCGGCCATTGGAGGGTGAACCAACGGCAAAAGGAAGACCTTTCTCTCTGTCTCTCTCTCTCACTGTCCACTCTGCCTGTCAAAAATAAATTAAAAAAAAATAATAAAGGACACTTTCCTAAATAAGTAGTTTGGAAATAAGTAAGTAATTAAAAGTGTATCACATGTGCAAATTGTACATCCTACAATGTACGTATCTAACCATAAAAACCTTTCGTCACATGTGTTGGTGGACTAGTCTACCAGATATTTTCTTCCCTAATACTATATGAGCAGACTTCAAGCTCTGAGAGCTAGTTATGTCTGCTGTTATGGAAATGCTTCTCGGAATTTGTTTCTAAGCTTATCTGTCTCTGGGTGGCCGGAGGAAATCCTTCTTAGTATACAACCTTTACCTGGCAATGCCCTTTGATGTGTGGTTCTGAGAAGAGAATCACACTTTTGATCACAGACCTCCAGGTCCTCTGCTGGATACACAGGTCAGCCCAATCCAAAGTTACAGGCTTCTTTTTTGCTTCTTAATGAATGCCTTCATTCCCTTAGGTACTATTCCTATATGACTTATCTTCTACGTTGTTCGGCACATAGTTGGATTTCAGAGCAGTTGTTGTGTATTTCCCTTGCTTTTTTTGGCTCAAAATGAAATATTCTTACCTTAAACCTGAATTCCCTTGAAACCTTTCTATAAGTGCAATTTTTTATGTACTTTGTAATTGATTAGCAGATTATGATTAGCATAACTGGCTTGCAATAACAGCTCAGTATGTTCCTGGTGTACATACGCAAGTACCCTCTTTATAATGTTCTGAAAAGAAATTTTATAGCTAAAATCTAAACATAATTTCACAAATTTGCAAGAAGTTTCACTTAGCTAATCCTGGAAGAATGTATTGAGTGCCTACAATGTGAATAATATATACTGTGATATGGGAATAGAAGTGGTACACAGTTTAGACTTTGTTCTTACTTTATTAGAGAGTACCATTGATCATAGGATATAAAAAAGTGACTAGACCACTGCAATGTGGGTTAGAGCCCTAGCAAGAGTGCTCGTCTTCTCCTGTGAAAGCCCACACTAGAGGACCCTAAGCCAGGAATAGAGGTCACTGAAGTGACAGGTAAACTGAAATAGAAAGGAGCAGCCCAGGTGCAGGGGCAAAGCCATTGAAGGGAGGTATTCCAACTCATGGTGCTGCACTTGAAGGAGGCACAAGTGAAGAGTGAGGTCTTCATGGTGAGCAAGCTCAGTGTGGAGAGCTAACAGGTCATGAGGATACAGGTCAGCAACTAAAGCCTCTGTAGCCTCCTCAAGCCAGTTCCCCAACCGCAGAGACACTCATCTGAGTACTTTCTCAACCTTAACCTGGCTCAACACAATGCGAAAGTAGGACCTGACTGAGAGTGGTGATGTTGAAGGTGGGAGAAGACGGATCCTTGAGGAGAAAGCTGAGCAGGGAGAATTATTGAGCTGGCTTTGCTTTCTGGCATTCAGAAAGGGATTGAGCATTACTTCACACAGTACATTGCACACAGTAATTCTTCAATGATTATCGTATGAATTAATGATAGGAAGCATCGATTTATTTTACCAAAGTTCAGAATGATAATGAATGGTCCTTTTCATCAGCACTATTACTTTGAGAGTTCATTAGCATTATAAATTAAATAGGTTGTAAGAGTGTGTGTTCTGATATCTACCAGAAATTTAGAATGGAATTAATTTGGAAGTAAAAGTATCTCAAACTTTTTATTTGTCTTATATGTGCCTTCCATGTGTCCTGTTTCTGAGGGCAAAAATCCATAGTGTTAAAATAAATAATTCTTACTTTGAAGTATAAGAATAGAAACTTAATGATCATTTAATAAATATTGGTTTTTCATTTTCATATAGCAACTCAATAAAGTATTTATATAAATATTAACATTTAATAGCATACAGTATATTACCTTCATTTCATGCTAATTTTTACTGTAAAATGGTTCCAAATTACTGTTTTTTGAAAATTCCATTAAGTTCATAATATACTACATCAGAAGTCATGATTCTTTAAATTTTTAAAATAATTGGAATTTGTAGGAACAATTTTTTTATAATTCTCAACCCTAATTAAGCACATTTGAGAGGGAAGTTTGTGAAGTTACTTTATGCCCTTTAAGCATTTTAAACCAGAATTCGAGTTTTATGTCTGCTACTTCATTTAGACAACAGAATGCTAGAGTTTGATGTCCAGGGGGCTGCAACAAGAAAAAAGAAACTAAAAATGAAAAAAATCAGATATTTTTTATAGGACAGTTAAAAGTTCCAATCCTTTGGCCAATGGCATCTATTTATACTTTATTTGTATTTTATCTTCTAACTAACATGGACACACAGCTAACAAAGAGCTAGTTGACTTGGTGGCCATATTTGCAGCATTTTAGTTGGAAACATGGGGATGTAACAAGAAAATAAATCTATTGGATTGAGGTTTAATAAAAATATTTTCATTTTTATGAATACATCTTATCATTCCTATTGCTTATAGAGAATGATGATAGTATACTATTAATGAGCTCAAGTAGTAATTAATGTCCATAAGGACCATATAGTAAAAATATGAAAGAAAAATATCTTCAATAGCTAGAAAGATTATGGCTTTATAGAAAAATTAACCAAATAACATAATGGTTATCAAAGCTATTGGACTGGACATACCCAATTTTTTTTTAAATTTCAAAACCATTATTTGGATTTGCATTATCTTTGGAAATAATATTCTTTTCCTGAATTTTTCTGATAAATTTTTTCAAAAAAATGTTTTTTAAGTAAGGGACAATGTTGTTATATGTGTCAAATTCACCTCTTCTTCTCCATGACAACAGATAAAGAAGCTGTAACCATGGCAATGGTAATGGACCACAGAGATTAGGGACAGACAGGAGATTAGGCCTCCCACAGCAAAGAAAGGAAGTCCTGATTGGTTTTTTATTAAGACCTTATTTGAAGACAAGTTTTTGTTGAGAGAAAGCAGGGAGGATTAGTAAGAACGAAATTAATTCCCCTGTAAAACGTAAGAAGCCACTCCATTGTTAAAAAATACCCCACCCTTTTCATATAACAACTGTTTAAATAGGGGTAAAGAGTCTGTGATTAATTCTATTCTGAGTTTTGACTTTGCCATGTGTTTGTACAAAAGCTGCATGTGAGAAGATGCTCCCAGAGGCCTACAGAGAGGAGAATCTATCCATATGCAAATCACATTGCCCTGTTTCTTGGCAATCCCTGGAAAAGTGCAGAAGCCAACTGGTTTCTAATGGTGATGTCATGAATGAATGAGGAACTCTTGGAGAAAAAGGATTTAAAAACTTCTGTCCTTTAAAACTTATTTTCTAACTTCTGGAAAATTCTCAACATGATTTTTCTAATTCATAATTAAGCACATTTAAAAAAAAAAACTCTTCTCTAAAAAAAAACTCACAAATCTCACTAGGTTCTCATTTTGCTTAACCCGATGAATTGTAAATTTATTCCATTCTGAGTATGAATGATGTTTATTATTTCAGATAATGCAAATTAAGGATGAATTTGTTATTTCTTAAATAACATATTTATAGAAATGAGAGTGTTTGGCCAAATGGTTAGTATAGGTTTCCAGTGAAAGCATTTTTGCAAATCAGTTCCTTAAAAGCTGTAACTGAGACAAATGTGCCCTGACAGTGTATCAGAGCCACGCACTGACCAACTGAGGTACTAGCACTCATTTAAACCTTGTACCCTGAAAGGTTTTTTAAGTTTCATTTTAATGCATGCTTCTTTGAGTAATTATCAGTAGGAATCCTACTTTTCAATAAGGATGCCCACTCTTTTATTGGTGTTTTAGATATTCAGTTAAGGGTTGCAGAGGAGTGGGTAGATAAATATGCCAACTTGCTTCCCTTGGGGATAGATGACCTAAGGGATGTCTTCCACTAACTTCCATGGGATTTCCCTTGAGTTTCCCAGAGTGATAACCAGCTAGATAACTCATTCTTTTATAGGACTCCTTCCCTGCCCTGTTTTATCTTACAACTCCCCACAGTGTTCCCGGGATTACATCTCAAATAAAGTATTCATCCATAAATCTTTTCTGAAGCCATGTCTGTGAGGGAAGCCAAACAGAGACAAATGGTTAGAAAGAACCAGGCCAGCAAGCAAGCTAAGAAATCTGGAATGTGTCCTGTGGTAAAGAGTAGAGACTTATATGTATAAAGTTAATTGAAAATATATCTTTGTAAAAAATAAGAATGAGAATAGGAGAGGGAGGAGGAATAATGGTGGGAGTGCGGGCAAGAGGGAAGATAGGGTGGAAAGAAACAGTGTGTTTCTAAACTTGTATATATGAAATGCATGAAGTTTATTTACCTTATGTAAAATGTTTCTAGATTTAAAAAAAAAAAATAGAGACTTAGGCTACGTATGCCCTTGAATGCTATGAACCAATGTATAATTATGAGGAAGGTTGAATTAAAAGAAGAAGAACTGAAACATGGGTGGGGATTCTAGTGAAACGGGGTGATGGTTTAAGTCACACCGTTTGTATGTCAGTAAAGATATAATGGTCAGGGTAGATTTGCATGATATCCAGAAAAGGGACTATATTATATTGAAGGGGAAGGAATGTCAGAAATTTGTAGGGGATGCATGGGAGCATAGACACAACTGGAATAAGCAGCCTACAAGGGAAGTAGAATAAGAGGGAAATAATAGGTTCTCCCCATTTTGATAATTTATCTACAATGTGTAAAAAACAAGAGTTTTACCAAGCAGTTTAGTATTATCCATATTTCTGAGAGTGATGCTGCATATCCAGTCATCAATTTTTCCCTCTCCCCTATCATTTTGCTACAAAAGATTGACAAACTTGCTCCCAATATTCCATTTATCTCAAATACTGTGCTGATCAGGGAAGCACAGGGAAATGTTTATTCACAAAGAGGCAGTTAGAGAATCTGTGGAGCCAGAAATAACTTTGAAAGCTTTTGACCATTCTTTAAAATCTCTTTGTCTGTGTAACTGGTAAGTATTGTAAATTGACATTGTTTCTAGATTCACTGGAAAAGTAAATACTTTCGTCCTCGTCCTACAAGAATGTATTTTTTTTTTCCAGCTCACAGGAGTTTCGTTTATGGTAGGGATAACAACCCAGCCAGCACCTGTATAAAGAGAATTCAAGAGTAGAGATAAACTTCAATGAACAACAGAAAAAAGGCAATAAAAGACAATTTGAAGATTATATTTAGGAAAATGAGTATTTTGGTTAGACATCACTGGTCAAAGTGAAACAAGAAGAAAACAGATATTCAGCAAAGAAAAATTATGAAATACACATGTTAAATTCACACACACTCCATAATTAATAGAAAATTTCAATTGTAGATTATAAACACTTCAAATATTTGAAAAAGGAATTTTCCAATCAAGAATGATTCACAGTTATCCCTATGAATAGTGATTGTTGAATTCTGCTAAAAGAGTGATATACTACTATCACAGTACAATTGTTTATGTATTGTAGAATTTTTTTCTGTCATCTCCTTTACCAGCAGGTAGTCCATGAGAACTTCTTTTTGCTAGATCCTGGGAACTTTAAAATTGTTGCTTTAGATTTTCTGTGATCCTAAAATAATAAATAAATACATTACTTCCAATTGTATCAAAAGCAGTATAAACAAACTGAGTAATACAAGGTTTTATTATAGCAACTTGATTACCTGAGACATCTATCAATACCTTGAGCTTCATGACTATGTTACAGAATGTTGGAGGTCTCCATTGCATTTTCAGATTAGAGTTTTGCTAAACTGCTTGACAATTTACATACAATTTTGTGGCTATGTCTTTTCTGCTAGGAAACACATTTTAACTTAAATCAATATTTTAGAGGCTCAGCTTAATTTCTCACATTGTGAGAAATTAGGTGACATCAACTTTTATTGAAACTGATCATATTTTTCCTAAAGTATTGAGAAGCCTCAAAAAACTATGTAAACTTCATTGAGATTATGGTACTCTCAGCTCCTTTGTGAACTCTGAGAAAGCTGATACATTATCTTTTAAAAAATAGTCACTGTAAATTTGACTTTGTATTTAATATATCTTAAGTACATATTCTGTATAATATCTTTCTTCAAATACAAGTGCATGTATTTTTTATTCATTTACTTATTTATTTAAATTTCACCTCATTCAATAAAGGAAGCAGGAAAACACATTATTAATTACTTATATCATTTTGACGTGCTTTGACATCACTGGTTTGCCTCTTATCCAAGATATTTTCTGTTATCACATGAAGTCAGGATAAATACAATCCCTTTACAACCCTGAATCATATTATCCATATTTCTAAAGCGAGTTAATTTTAGAACTCTTGTGCTTTTGAAAACTCCACATTATCCAATTTGTGTCCCTGATGCTTGACTAAATGAATTTTTTTTTTTTTTAGTGTCATGGATTCTCTGAGTAATAGAAACTAGACAAATATGCAGTGGAATAATGTACATTATTAATTAGCCTCTGTCCAAACCCAAGAAATTTGAATATGTCTTTGATTCCATTTGCTGGGTGCTTGTGCTAGTTTTCCTTTTTGAGCATATGTGATTGTATCATAGCTATGCTTGTGATTAGGACAGCTCTGTGTTCCAGCCCTACTGTTCTGTGGCACCCGCCCCTCTGACATCCTCCTCTCCTTCCTCCATAGCTATCCCAAGCTCCAGTGTCCTCCCTTCTGCTCCCAGAGATGTGGTCCCTGTCTTAGTTTCCAGTCGGTTTGTCCGTCTCAGCTGGCGCCCACCTGCAGAAGCAAAAGGGAATGTTCAAACCTTCACAGTCTTTTTCTCCAGAGAAGGTGACAACAGGTATGTTCTGGACTTCATTCACCATCACACTAAGTATCTACCATGGGGTTAGACCTTGAGCAGAAACTCTGGGGACAATGAAACCTCTACTCTGTGTCCCACATTCATTACTGGTGGGAGATGTGTGGTTTTTAAAAGGAGAACTGCTCACACCATCAATTAAAACATTTCTATATAACTTCCTTCAAGAAAGGCAAGAATGTCAACATGTGATGCATATTTTTTATTTCCTCGATTTTCAAAATGGTAGACACAAAGCAGCAGCAAACTCTGCGTTAGCAGATCTGAGTACAGAAGAACCACTGTGGCCAGTTGATAATCCCAGCTCTGCCATTGACATCCTGTAATCTCCAAAAAATGATAAGATTTTCCTGGGCCACACTTTACTCTTTTTTTTTTTTTTTAGATTTGTTTTATTTATTTGAAAGGTAGAGTTATAGAGAAAAAGGGGGAGGGGTGGTTCTGAGATATTCCAACTGCTGGCTCACTCCCCAAATGGCCCAATGGCCAGGAGTGGGCCCGGCCAAAGCCAGGAGCCAGGAGCTTCATCTGGGTCTCCCACATGGGTTCAGGGGCCCAAGGATTTAGTTGCTCTCCCACTGCTTTCTCAGGTATATTAGTAGGGAGCTGGATCAGGACTAGAGCAACCGGTTAGGGTGCCAGAGCTACAGGCGGTGGCTTTACCCATTGTGCCACAACAGCAGCTCTGTACATTTTACTCTTTACCAAGGAGATAACAATACTAACCTTGCAAGTCCTGTTTTGGGATTAATTTACATTGTACAGAGAAAGGTCAAAGAGTGTCAAGTATGTGGCAAAAATTATTATTGTGAATATTATTATTGACTAGGCAAGTTTGTCTTCAAACTACTGTTCTGGGTTTTTTCCCAATGTTTTTCCCACATAATTTTTTACTCTGTTGAAATTTTAAATTTTGATTTATAAATCTAAAGGTAGATATTGGATAAGCTCCATTCAGAGAGAAGAATGGATTCATGTCCTCATCATCTTTTCTCTCCCAGTTGTATTTAGGAAGCCCTCATGATTCAAAAGAGAATAAGAGGGGACTCTGAAAAGTTTGTGTAAAATGTAATTATAAGTTAATTTTCATGCAAAAGTGTTTGAAATCTGTGCATAGTTTTTTCATAGCATGGATTCGTTGGGCTTGCCAGAGTGGTGGTTAGTACCCAATGCTGCTGCAGTATGATCGTCAGGTGCTGCATTTCCAGCTTGTCTCGTGCTGAGTCTCAAATGTTTTTTTTTCTCTCTAGTTGGCAGCAATAGTCAAAGTATGTCCTTTTTAAGTTTGACGACAATTTAGAATGAAAGGAAAAATAGGCATACATATACAGCTTTAGGCTCACTAAGATCATTCATTACCATGGAAAGCCAGACATTTATTTTTGTCTTATCTCTGAAACTCTGTGACCTTAGGGTGTCTCCTAAGTTACTTGGATCTCAGTGAGTGCAGTTTTGAGTACTGGAAAAAAAATCATTCTTATCCCATAATCTTCATACATTTACATGGATTTCTTAGAAGTACCTTAAATTCAATGTGCCTAAAACCATACTTCTTATGTCCTCTTTAAATATATTTTCCTTGGTTCATGTTAACATTTTCGATCCAGTTGACCAGGCAAAAAGCCCAGGTCATATTTTACTCTTCCCTGATGCTTACCACTGCCGTTCATCACCAAGTCTTGTCAAGACTACCTCGGCCATAGCTCAGCCGTGCCCTTTTTATTCTGTTACTTTCATCATTATTTACCTCATCTCTGGCAATACCTTCTCACCTTCTTATCCATCCTCCCCACTGTCTCTAGTTATCTTTTTGAAATACAGTTTGAGTCACTCCACCGTTCCAAAATGTGAATGTCCTTAGATTACACACAATAAAATGTTCACTAATAGAGTCACACATAATAACTTACAAAAGTCCTTTGAAAGCAGATCAAGCCATAAGCTCTATATAGATAGAAGTATGGGTCCTATAACACAATGCTTAAAAATATGCCATTGAAGTTCAAATGGCTGGATTTGTAAACGGTCTTACTGTTTAATAGATTGTGACTTTATATACTTCATAATGTATAAAACAGGAATAATACCCCTCGGCTGAAATAGATAAAGGGAAGGCAGATTCTACCTGTCAAGAAATAATGAAAGTTAAGTGAGGGGATTCGGGTTAAGCATTCGGGACAATGAGTGTATACAAGCAGAGTGGAGGGTCTTAGACAAGTGTGAGTTCAGAGACAATGAGCAAACAAGGCTGAAAATTGGGCTCGAATGGTGATAGTGGTTACAGTGTTGGTGTGGTAATGATGATTATGAAAAGGAGGAAGAAAAAAGAAATTGTGTTTCTGAAAGAACATTTATTTTTATAACTGTTTATTTTCCCCTCCTTATAACACCACTTTTCTTTCCTCTTCTGCTGAAATCTTTCATAAATTTCAAGCCAAAGCATCAATTCTCTACACTCCTTTTATTATTCCTTCAAATGGACATACCATGGTCTTTGTCAACATCACTCAGTGCAGTGTCTGTACTGGCTCCGTTTTAGTTGTCACACTCTGCCCTCATTTGCCAGACTCTTACCTTCCCGTCTTCAGTTAGAACTCTGATCATAGCAAACCTTCAATTCCACAGGGACTTTAATGCATTGATTCCATGGTGTTTTTATTGTCCCTCATCTTTCCACTTCGTTTTTAAAAGATCTATTTCTTTGAAAGGCAGACTGATCGGGGGTGCAGGGGGCAGGGGAAACATGTCTTCCATCTATTGTTTCAGTCCCCAGATGGCTACAGAATAGGGGCCAAGAAAAAGAAACCCACGCGACCATTAGGTCTCCCATTTGGGTGGCAGGGGCGCAAGTTTTGGGCCATCCTCTGCAGTCTTCCTAGGCACATTGGAAGGAAGCTGGATCAGAAAGCAGCAGCTGGGACATGAACCGCTGCTCAGATATGGGATTCTAGCATTGCAGACAACAGGTTAGCTCACTGCTCTAAAATTCCAACCCTTTCTTTTATTCTGTAATCACTTAAAATTCTGTGGCCAACTGTTGAAAACACTTGCTGACATACATGGATGTTTTAGCTACTACTTTATTATTTTATATTATTTGCTTAGCAAAACCCACTTAAGTAAATATAATTTTCTACCCACCCTTACACTCCTTTTTTAAGATTTATTTATTTATTTGAAAGTCAGAGTTAGAGAGAGAAGGAGAGGCAGAGAGAGAAAGAGAGATCTTCCATCCACTGGTTCACTCCCCAGTTGGTTGCGGCAGCCAAAGCTGCACTGATCTGAAACCAGGAGTCAGGAGCTTTCTCCAGGTCTCCCATGTAGGTGCAGGGGCCTCAGGACTTGGGCCATCTTCTACTGCTTTTCCAGGCCATAGCAGAGAGTTGGATGGGAAGTGGAGCAGCCAGGACTCAAACCGGCGCCCTTATGGGATGCCGGCACTGCAGGCAGCCGCTTTACCTGCTACACCACAGCTCTGGCCCCACCACTATAGTTTTGATGCATTATTACAGCTGAAAGAAAAGGTCCAACTGAATTCATTGTTAATCTTACATTGTGCATTAATGCCACTGGCAATTATACTGCATTTATTAGTAAGTCTCTCACACTTCTAAAGATATTTTTTATCTTTTCCTCTCTTTATATATATCTCCACCTTCCCCTCTTTCCCTCATTATTAGTTACCTTGCTTTTAATTTCCTAGAAAAAATGAAGATCTACAACCTTCCACATCTGCCTTATCTGTTTACGTATGTCTTGCAGCATTTGTAAAATCTGCTTTTTCTTAAATTTCTGTAAAAGAATGGCCTATTGTCTTAACTAAGGCCAGAGTTTCATTTATGAACTGGACCCCATTCTTCCCTGAAAAATTAAAGAACAAATATTGGCTGTTCTTTCTCTCTCCTGCATCACTAACTTTCCCACGGAAATGGATTGAATATATCAGTACAGAAGCATGCAGCTGTATCTTCCATCCAGCTTTTCTCCCTTGATCCTACTTCTCTGGCCTCTATCACTTCTTTATCTGCTCCATTTAATAGCAATACTCCTAGAATTGTTCAGCTTTCTCTCTGTGCGTGTGTCTCTCCCCCAGCCTCTCTCCCTCTCTCTGTAACTCTGTCTTTAAATAAAATAAATAGTGAAAAAAAGTGTTCAGCTTCACTCCAATATCCCACTTCATTCTAGTTGGGATTGTGTCCCTGGTATCTCATTGTAAGAACACATTTCAGGTTTCACCAATGACCTCCATATTGCTAAACCCAGTCATTTCCTGGTTCTCACATTACTTAATAATCACACTGTTTGAACAGTCAGAAAGTCTGGAACATTTGACCACTTACATTTTCATGAAACTCATTCTTCATATAGTTGCTGTTCCTGAGACTGTTCCGGCCATTTATTTCCAGGCTCTTTTACATTTTCTTCCTAAACTCCCTGGTCTGTGAATAATGGATTGCCTGAGGACGTAAGTCTTGGAAATCTCTTTTCATCTCTACGATTTTATTTTCAAATTTGTATCTATGATACTAACTCACTTGGAATTCAAGTTCATATGTCCAACTTCCTTCTTGTTTTCTGAAAATGTCCTCCAGGCACATAAAAGTTAGGGACAACACAAAATATGTTTCCTTTCAACCGCAGCTCCTCTTCCTAACTACTTCATGATTCTAGAATTTTACCAATTTCACTGAAGTCTTCATTATTTTAGTTAATGAGGATAAAATCTTTGGAAAAAATTTTTTGGAATGTGTTTACATGTTTTTTTTTTTTTTTTTTTAATTTGGAGTTACAGACAGAGAGAGAGTGTGCACTATCTTCCATCTGCTGTTTCACTCTCCAAATGGCCACAATGGTTATGGCTGGGCCAGGGACTTCACTGAGGTCTCCACATAAGTGGCAAGGGCCCAAGGACTTAGGCCATCTTCTGCCACCTTCCCAGTCTCTTAGCAGGGAGCTGGATTGGAAGTGCAGCATCTGCGGCTCAAACCAACATCCATCTGGAATGCCGGCATTGCAGTCAAGGGCTTTACCAACTATGTTATAACACCAGCCCCCTGGAAAAATTCTTAATGCCTCACTTGCTCTCTTTTTTTTACCCGCTATATTCACTAATCATAATCTATCATTAAGTTTTGGTAGTGCCATCAGAATATCATCTAAATCAATGAATAATGTGCTACCAAGTATTTGCTATAAAATAGCACAGAAAAAATTGGCTATAATTTCATATTTTGAGCTGACTGATGGGAATAATGAAGTTTAACATATTATTCTGCCTAGTTTTATATTATTTAAATTTTTACAAGACAAAGTAATACCAAATAAACAAATGAACATAAAATGAATATTAAGCCCCATCACTTCTTACCCCACCTTTGTCACATGAGCCAGTTTCACCTAAACTATTCCAGTAACCTCCCAGGTCTGGTCTCAGCAGAGCACCTGGAGGCAACCTTCTAACACATACTTATACTGCATCCTTCTGCTTCAGAACTGTCCAGTAACTCCTGTGTTATTCAGGGAGTTACAGAAATTCTTCCTGCAGCTGTTCCTAGTTACTTCTTCGACATCACTTACCATGTTACCATTCTCTTGTTTATTCACTCCTGTCCAGTCATGCTGGCTCCCTGGTGTTTCCTAAATGTATCAACAATCCTTGTCCTTTGAGACCTTGGCACGTCCTCTTCAGTCTTCCTAGAATTTTGCCTCCTAGAGATCCATATGGATCATTCTACCACATATTGGCTGAAATGTTGCCCTCCATTAGATCTTTTCTGACCCCTAGTACATCTTTTGCCCTTTTTTGATCTTTCTTCTGCATCATAACTTTATATGTATTACTTTTCTTTTTTTAATCCCTACAAAAATATAAGCTTTACAAGGGGAGGGATATTTTTATCTCCTTTCAATGGACCCCTAGACAAATATTTAATCCATAGCAGACACATACTCTAAATGTTTACTGAATAAAATTTCCAACTGAAATGCCAAACTCTCTGACATCCTTCACCTAAGAAATCCTCAATTACTCCTTTATCCTCTCCCTTCACTTTTATTTCATTCCTCTATGGATTTGCCACTTCTTTCATATTTTATATTTGGCTAAGTACCTATGTATTCCCCTCCCTCATGACTTAAGACTAGGTCTTATTGATAAGATGCCGAAGTGCCTAGTACCATGCCTTGTATAGACATGTGCTAATCACAACTGATATAACAAAGGTGGCAGAATGACACATAATGATGATCTTAATATATTTTCCCTTAAGCAATAAAATAAATTGTGTTCCAGGAGACAGTGAATAAACTAACTGCAGTTTGACAAACCTTTTTATTTTCATTAATCAAAAAATGATATTGAAGTTTGATTCCAAGATTCCCAGTCCCTTTGTATTTTCTGGCCCTCAACTAGAGCAAATACGTGACACATGTCCCTGAGCAGTTAGCAGTGATGTTTGTTTGCTGATGGAGGTATATTTAGCTTCTTACTGCAATGACTTTTTAAAAGGTAGTAGATTTAACATTTCCATCAGATTAGCAATAACTTTGTCAGGCAAATTACTCTGGCTCAGATGATCATTAATCTGCCTGACTGGTTAATTGTGTCAATAATGCAAGTGCAATATTTAGCATTTTTTTATCCAGCCCCTGAAGGTGTTTCAGTTTCCTAAGTCAAATAGTAGCAGTAGTAGCATAAATTTCAAAACCTGAAGCCGGAATTCAGAGTAAAGTGATTACTTCACAGAGTTCAGCTCTTCCCTCCTAGTACCTGAAACATCATTAGATCTGAACATGATCTTTAAGATCCTAGTTTAACTTCTGACCACTTCAACACTCAGAGACAGATGTTCAGGGGAAGAAGTAAGTCTCACATCCATGGCAAGAGAATTGGATCAACAATGACAGCAAGCATTTATTGAGCACTTACTGTGCCAGGTAACAGGCTAAGAAATTTATGTCCATCATAGTTAGTAATCCTCACAACAAAACATTATCCAGAAGAGGCTAGGAGAAGTTTACACCCCTTTGATGCAGATAGTAAATAGTGGAATCAGGATTTAATGCAGGGCTGAGTTCAAAGAAGCCTCTTTCAATCCCTTGGTCCTTTCAGCAGATTAACTTTAAGTGGATAAACTTCTTGATATTTACAGATTTATATCTGACATTTCTTCTATAGGTTTCTATTCAATAACTTTCAGATTTTCTGGCTAACTTGATTTGCATCATTTGTTTAGCATTATGAAGATGTACTAGTGAAGTTTTTATTTAGGTTAAGAACATTCCATCTCCTATTCAGTAATTTGAAATTATTTATGGAGAGTGACACAGTATAGCCAACAATTAAGACTGTGAGTCTGTGGAATTGAACTACCTTGGTTTGCATCCTGGTTCACAATTTTAGCATCTGTGTGTGGCCTGAGATCAATATTTGTGATTTTGATTCCTCATGTGGGATAAAAATAATACCTAGTGTGTAATCTGATGAGGATTAAATGAAGAAAAGGCGCCTTTTCCTTGGTGCACTGAAAACCCTCCATTCTAGTTAGTGCCATGAGCAAATTATCATGTGGATGGAACTTAAAGTAGATAAAGTACAGGGATGATCACTTCCTCTCATCTGGAGAGGATTTTCTTGTTTTCACAAACATTAGCTCATCTGATCATCTGCAGTTAAGGTAGTGCTGATAATCTCCATTCTGCAGATACACACGGTGTTCAAAAAGACTGAAAATAGTTGCTGAAGAACCCACAAAACTAGCAAATACTAGAACCTGGATGTGAATGTAAGGTTTCTACTGCAGTGACATTTTCATTGCACCACAAAAGGACAAGAAATTTCTGACAAGAGCAACCTACAAGTTGTGGTGGGAGAACAGATGAGAGAGTTAAGACACTTTTGTAAGCATCATTCAATTTAATCCCCATGGTAACAAAGTGAGGTAGGCAGATAAGGGACTGGTATATTCATTTTGCAAATTAATCCTGAAGGCTCCAAGATAGTCCCTGAGTTGCTCAAGGTCACACACTGACTTTTTGCAGAACAAAGGATGTACAGGGTTTTCCAGCTTGCAGCTCTGTATGTTTTACATTGCTTTATACTGCCTCCCAAAACCTCTGCTCAGGATTGGGACCTGCTCAGGATTAGATAGCAGCTCAGAAGTGGAGACCAGCTCGTTATGATTGACATGGGGTATTCATTTCAAAATTCTTTACCCAGTATATTTGCAACATGATGTTTACATATTCTTTCCATGCTCTTCAGAGTTGAGAACTCTGGGTGAAGGAACTTGTTACCCATGAAGGGAGTGTATTATGATGGAAAGAGAACAAAACTCAGAATGCAAAGCACCACGTGGACTCTGGTTTAAAGCTTGGCTAAGTTAACCTTCTTTCATGCCCTGTTTCCCTCAAAATGTGCATAGATCATCGAATGAGAGAATAGTAGTTTTACCCTTCCAACTGACTTGATTCATATAGAACAACAACAACAAAAAAATTCCATCTACAAGCACTCTCCATCTATGAACAAATCATTATTCAGTTGTTCAACAGATGTTGAATATGCACTGATGACATGTCTTGCACTCTGTTGGGAATAACAGAGAACCCAACAGTTCATCTGGAAGCCTGTTAGTAGTTTTGGAGGAACATCCTGGTGAATATTTAACTACACACTGAGTTAAGATCTCTGACGGAAAGGAACATGCTTCTATAAGCAAATTGAAGACATGTGTGCATAGTGGTTTTGGCATAGTCAAGTTTTCACTTTGAAAAAGTGATTGCAGCTAGAGAGTGGGAGTTAAACCAGAGATCAGTTGGGCTGGTGGCTGCAGGCCATTCTGTAGCTTGTTTTGGCTACCTAGGCAAGAGATGATGATGGTTCATATCAAGGATGGGCCTGTGGAGGTGGAACAGTGGGGATAAATTAGAGAGATGCTGAGGAGGCAAAAGTGACAGGACCAAGTGATAGTCCTGCAGTCTAAATGGTGAGGGAGGGGTGAGATCAAGGATGGTCTCAGGATTTTTGGTATAATTCAAAGAGGGCATGGTGGTACAATTTGCTGAGATTAGGGTGCTTGAAAAGGCTCCAATTTGGGAATGAATGTCACAAATGCAATTTTAAACATGTTTAAACATGTTACATTTGAATTAACTTACAAGAGTCAAGTAGGAGTTTGCAGAGGAAAGCAGGAATAAGGAGCTCTGAGGAGAAGTTTTGTCCAGAGATAAAGTTCAGGAGACTGGCTGCCCATGGGTGATCCCTGTAGCTAGAGAATCACATGATGACCCATCCCAAAAAAGCAGAATGTGAAGATGATCCCGAACTGAGTCCTGCTGGTCATAGGAACAAAGACTGAAACTAAGCACAACACAGAATTTCACACAAAAATACAAACACAGTTTTTACACGTGTCATCAGTCCCTTGAATGTGTACTAGTATTAAACCAGAGATTTTATTACGCAAATTTTTGAAAACTTTACTCCTAGGTTTATGCTCATTTTAATCCTTTAAAAAAGGATTTAGTTTATTTATTTGAAAGGCATGCCAAAACATGGAGCCAGGAGCTTCTACTGGGTCTGCCACATGGGTGCATGGACCCAAGCATTTGGGCCATCCTCTAGTGCTTTCCTATACACATTAACAGGGAGGGAGCAGATTTGGAAGTGGAGTAGCCAAGACTAAACTGGTGCCCAAATGGGATGCTGGCACTGCAGGCAGCTACACCACAATGCTGGCCCCTATGCTGTTTTTTTAAAAAAATATTATTTATTTTAAAGGCAGAGTGACAGGGGGAAAGAGAGAGAATGAAGGAAGGGGAAGAGAGGAAGAATTCTTCCATCTGCTCATTTATTCCTCAAATGCCCACCACTACAGCCAAATCTGGGTCAGTCTGAAGCCAGGAGCCTGAACCCCTTCCTGGTCTCCTGTGTGGGTGGCAGGTGTACAAGTACATGGATCCTCTTCACTGCATTCCTAGGTGCACAATCAGGGAGCTAGATTGGAAACAGAGCATCTGGAACTCGAGCCAGTACTGGCAAATGGGATATGGACATTGCAGGAGGCAGCTTAAAATGCTTTGCCACAACACTGCCACAGTCTATGCTTTTTAACAAGTTAAGAAAAAATAAAAACTGAAATTTCAGCAAAAATTTAGTAGAAATATCTCTCACCAAGAATATAGTTTAATATCCAGGCTTCACTATGCTTTATTCTGGCAGTGAATCATCTCACAGATATTTTATTTCTTAGATGGTACTTATTCTAAAATCTCTGGTTCTGAGGAGATAAAGAATGCATTTACATAGTCATGGCTATCACTTTTAGTCTGCTCTAGTAAACACCATATTTCACTTTTGAAATATTTTAATTGTTCCATTCTTGCACACACTAGAGTAATAAGAAGGAAATAGAATGAATTAAAAAAGGAAATGCTAAAAATATTTCCATAAAAATAATGTAATTCCTTGCCTACAAAGGAATATTAATGTAACTCTTTCTCTTGTAGCAACTAATTAGATATTTAACACCTCAAGACAGCATTGGCTGTTCAAATCATAGTTGGAGCTAAATATTAATACCCTAGTGCACTTAGACAAGACAATATCTATTTGCTTAAAGTATATACTTAGACATGCTACTCCAAGTGATACACAAGGAAGCAAAATCATGTTTAATTTGTAAACTCTATGTACTTCTGAAATGTAAAACATAAATATTGAATTCAGTAAAATAATTTAGAAAGAGACACAGAGAAGTGATTTTCTATTTCAATTAAAGAAAAGCTTCTTTGAATAGATTCTACTTCCTCATTTTTCACATAATGAAATCAAGACCCAAGAAGGCGTGGTATCTCAGAGATGACCCAGTCACACTGAGATGAACCAGGGAATAGAATCTAGTTCTCTAGAAATCTCTAGGATTTCCCTGTAGAGATGCTTTTGTAATTATTCTTTGAAAAATTTATCATTTATTTTTGCACTCATTTAAAAAATTATGAGTACAAACAATGAAACCATTCTTTATATTTAGTGGTTATATATGCAGAGTGGGAATAAAATATGAATGGAATATGATTTTTCTCATAAAATAATTCACAATCAAGTAAAAGGGACAGACATGTCCATTAATACAATGTGTTTTGTGGTACAGTAGATATACAAACCAAGAACAATGAAAGAACACAAAGAGACAGCATTTAATCCTGCTGGAATCACAGCAAGTGATGTTAGCAGAGCTTTGCCAGGAAATTCATTGAATTGTATTCAAATTTTATTTCATTTGAAACAGGTTTTTGCCAAATAGAGAAGTGAGTGTGAGTCAGCAGAAACTAAATCCAGGCCTATGGTAGCAAGACAAAGCAAAATAACAGAATAACAAATGCAAAGGGAAGGGCTACATATGGGTGTGTGGGCCAAGGTGACCAATCACAAATGATTGCACATAGGTTTGGTCCACACCATGAAGGTCTTTGCATCTTATCCCAAAGTAAAATTGTGTTAGCTGCAGAATGGCAAACAGTGCTAGGTTGTAGGCATAGAGCTGACAGATTATACATAGTAAAAGGACATCTCTGTTCTTAGAAGGTAGAAATAAGCAGCGAGAACAGAAAACTATGAACTAGCAAGAACTAAACTTAATGCAAGACCCCGTGAGGATGCACTAGCAGCAGAGAGCAGTTCCAGGTCCAGTGCAGCTTGCTCAAGGGGCATTCTATGCCTTTCTGTTTGGCTTCATGCTTCAGACCTCGCCAGTACTTGGAAAGGGTCACACTAATGATTTCAGCAGTGCTACTGCCACCTGTTCAAACTATATGCTTCTACAACAGGAAGAGATGTTTTCCAACCAACCTACCTAAAACTATCCAAAACTAGAATTCACTAGAAAGAAATGCTTCTTATTAACTAACTTCATAGTCTCCTAGTGAAATTCAAACAGCACAAGTATTCTACCATTTTGTTTCAGTCAGCAGGAGTCATCAGACTTCCTATGTTTGATATTCTATGGATTTTCAGTAAATGAGTTTTCAGTGAATGGATTCTAGAAGGCACAGATGTCCTGCTCCTTTTACTTCATTTTATCCTGAATTTGACTGATATGTATACTACCAACCCAGAACCAGAGGGAAAAAAGGTCTGGAATGCTGAAGTCTTACCTGCTGCTATACACTATCACTGAGCTCTGTGGACCAGAAGGCTAATTATACTTTCTAACTCTAAGGCAAGAACTTGACTGAGAGGCAGGAGGCCTGGGACCCAGCCGTGTTCCCATGGGTAGCTGGTACAGTAAATAGCAGGACACCCCAGCAGCGACTGGGGAAACTTCTCAAATCCACCACGCTGTTTTCTTCAGAACTCAGTGTGTTTACCCATTTACAGGGGAGCATACACCAGAGTAAGAGAAAAATTCCTTCGTGCCTCACTGCCTTAGGTGGCTGATGTTGGCCTATTACAGGACTAAAGGGCTCCTGTGTAATAAACTGCCCTTCCAAACTCAGGTTTTATTTACTTGTTGGGAAATGGCTTGCCATGTTTTGTTCACAGCGACTAAAGCCCGACAAGGGTGAGCAAAAGCCTCCTGGGAATCTTTGCATCTTGTAAAGGAACACATTGGACAACAGGGCAGGAGAGACCATTTCTCCAGAATGCATTGGTGTGACATTAGCAGTTAGAGCTCAGGGAACAAAAGGGTCACTTGCAGCAGTAGCTGGCAGACACCAGAGGGGACTTTGGTGTCACTGGGCTGTGGACCTCTGCTTTTGAATCAGATAAACTATCCCTTCAGTTCCTGTCAGCAAGGTCCCCAGACACTGGAAAATTTTACAGTGTCCATTATTGGAATTGTTCATTAGCTCCGGTCACAATCAGTATTTTTGTTTAATAAGAATAACTGATTTATTTGGGGGGAGGAGGAGCAGACTCAAAGATCTGTGAAACTTATTTATATAGCTTTTCTTTGTGATTATACCTCTTATTTATCTGTCCATAGTCCTCATTCTAACTACTATGTAGAAAGGTACCTTCTTGGGCTAACTAGCTCGTATTTGTTGTGACATTGTCATAATAGTTATTTTTTCATTTATTTGAGAGAAAGAGGGACAGGAAGACAGATATCTCCCATGTGCTAGTACACTCCCCAAGTGCCCTCTTTACTTGGGATTGTGCAGGCTGAAGTCAGAGTTGGGAACTCAATCCAGGTCTCCCACGTGGGTGGTAGGGACTCAAGTGCTTGAGCCATTAGCTGCTATTGCCCAAGGTGGACATTAGCAGGAAGATGGAGTAGGAAGTGGTGCTGGGACACAAACCTTGGCACTTCCATATATAATGAGGACATCCAAGCAATTTCTTAACTGTTATAGAAACACACACCTTTATCATGGTATTTCTGTTATAATAAAATAACAACGGCAACTGCCATCTACAGAGAACTCCATATCTTTTACCAGGAGCCATGCCTGTTGCTTTAGCTGATTTTGATGTAGCCTCTCATTAATTCTTTGAAAATCTGTAATATAAATGTTTCAATAGCACCTGTTTTGCAGTTGAGGATTCTGGGATTCAGATATATCGATGAGAAAGCCAAAGCAACAATCCAAGACTTTTACACTAGTACTGAGTGTATCCAAGGATCTATATAACATTTTGATATGAACTCACTTTGATATGCCAATATTTCTGAAAAGTGGCACATGAAATTGGAATGATCATTGTTTGAAACCATTAAAAGCTACAGTGCAGAAACTAATGGTAATTGAAGACAAAAGTAGTACAAGGTTAAAGGAGTGGTAACAGACTTGTCTAGAACCTGTTTGCAGAGCAAACAAAGTACTTGCTTAGATTGTTTTACAGATCAATACCATCAAAGTATTTTTTCAAAGATGCTGTGTTCACACATTAAGATCGAGAAAATATCAGTTGTCCATACCAATGAATGTCCGTGTGTGTGTGTGTGTGTGTATGTGTATGACTGTTGTTTATTTGGATTATTATTCTATTATTCTGAACTAATGGAGAGTATGAGAAGCTGAAAATCCTCTCTGCTGTACAGTCCAGCATCTTCTTTTATATATAAGTGATATTTTTCATTAGATGAAGTTGAACATTTTTATCTGGGCCTGTCCAAATTTTCTCACCTTCTTTTTCCTTTAAAAATGCCTATTTAAGTGTTATGTGACCTAAAACAATTATTTCATTCAGATTACTTAGTGATTGTAAGAATAAAGTTAGTTATGAAATTTGTCTTTTCTTATAAATGCCTGAGAAGTCTGACCTTTGACCACCAGTTAAAATAATGCTAACTGCTACAATAGGTAAATCCTAAAATGAATGATTGCTCAAAACTATCTTTGACTCAGTGATGAGATATAGGAAGCATGTTCTGATCGACAGGCAGTTCTTTTCCCAGTTCTCTAGAATTCGTGCAAATTTTGAATCTTCCATTATCAACACAGTCAGCACTTAATGTCTGTGAGTCCTACATATGTGGATTCAACTGACGACAGATTTAAAATAGATGAAAAAAACTGCATCTGTAGCATGCATTTATAGATTTTTCTTCTTCCCATTTTCCCTTAAATAATACAACTATTTACATGGCATTTCCATGTAGGTATTACAACTAATCTAAATATTACTTAGAGGGGAGGATGTCCATAGGTTATATGCAAGTACAATACCATTTTATGTAAAGGACATGTGTCTCTGTGGAAGCTGGAATTAGTGTCCAGGAACTAATACCCACAGACACACAGGGGTGACTCTATATGACTTCCAGTGGTTTTCATGATTGTGTATCTCATGTCCAAAAGTGAAGGAAGAGAGAACGGAGGACAACCTATCCAAGGTTTGCTGGATCAACCTGGAATCAGCACACATCACACATTCTCCATCTTGTGACCCTCTTTAGGCATAAGAGGGGCTGGGAAATATTGTCAAATAAATGAAATAGAAGACATTTGGTATTTAAGAATGACCCCACCAGTTTCTAACATTTTGAAGATAAATATTCCCTATAATCATCATTCTTGCCACTATAAACTTTGCTTTTCTTCTTAAAAATCTAATTTTAAGCTGTGTCTTAACCACTGCACTGTCTTCCCAGAGATCACTTTTTATTGGAAAAAACACATCACTTTGTAGCCATAGAAGTTGGAAGTATCAAGGATACGTGATCTCAATAAGGCTCATTTCACATTTCTTTTTAAAAATTTTTATTTCTTTTTTTTTTTTAATTTTTATTTGACAGGTAGAGTTTACAGACAGTGAGAGAGACAGACAGAGAGAAAGCTCTTCCTTCTGTTGGTTCACTCTCCAAATGGCCACAATGGCCGGAGCTATGCCAATCTGAAGCCAGGAACCAGGAATCTTTTCCTGGTCTTCCATGTGGGTGCAGGGGCTCAAAGATTTGGGCCATCTTCTACTGCTTTCCCAGGCCACAGAAGAGAGCTGGACTGGAAGAGGAGCAACCAGGACTAGAACCCGGTGCCCATATGGGATGCTGGCACCACAGGCAGAGGATTAACCTAGTGAGCCACAGCGCTGCCCCCCCCCCCAAATTTTTGTTTCTTTGTAAGGAATTTATTTTTTTTCTTTTTTTTAACTTTTATTTAATGAATATAAATTTCCAAAGTACAGCTTATGGATTTCAGTGACTTCCCCCCCCCCAAACTTCCCTCCAACCCGCAACCCTCCCCTTTCCCACTCTCTCTCCCCTTCCATTCACATCAAGATTCATTTTCAATTCTCTTTATATACAGAAGATCAGTTTAGTACATATTAAGTAAAGATTTCAACAGTTTGCCCCCACATAGCAACACCAAGTGAAAAATACTGTTTGAGTACTAGTTATAGCATTAAATCAAAAGGTACAGCACATTAAGGACAGAGATCCTACATATTTTTTTTAAAAATTGATTAATTTTCTATGCAATTTCCAATTTAAAACCAAGGTGTTTTTTTTTTCATTTTCAATTATCTTTATATACAGAAGATTGATTCAGTATATACTAAATAAGGATTTCTTCAGTTTGCACCCACACAGAAACACAAAGTGTAAAAATACTGTTTCAGTACTAGTTATAGCATTACTTCACATTGGACAACACATTAAGGACAGATCCCACAAGAGACATAAGTACACAGTGACTCCTGTTGTTGACTTAACAATTTGACACTCTTGTTTATGGCGTCAGTAATCTCCCTAGGCTCTAGTCATGAGTTGCCAAGGCTATGGAAGACTTTAGGGTTCGCCGACGTCGATCTTATTCCGACAGGGTCATAGTCAAAGTGGAAGTTCTCTCCTCCCTTCAGAGAAAGGTACCTCCTTCTTTGATGGACCCGTACTTTACACTGGGATCTTACTCACAGAGATCTTTCATTTAGGTTTTGGTTTTTTTTTTTTTTTTGCCAGAGTGTCTTGGCTTTCCATGCCTAAAATACTCTCATGGGTTCTTCAGATCCAAAGCCTTAAGGGCTGATTCTGAGGCCAGAGTGCTGTTTAGGACATCTGCTATTCTGTGGGTCTGCTGTGTCTCCCGCTTCCCATGTTGGATCATTCTCTCCCTTTTTGATTCTATCAGTTAGTATTAGCAGACATTAGTTTTGTTTGTGTGATCGCTTTGACTCTTAGACCTATCAGTGTGATCATTTGTGAACTGAAGTTGATCACTTGGACTAGTACATGCCACCTTGATGGGATTGTATTGGAATCCCCTGGCACGTTTCTAACTCCACCATTTGGGGCAGGTCCGATTGAGCATGTCCTGAATTGTACATCTCCTCCCTCTATTTTTCCCACTCTTATATTTAACAGGGATCACTTTTCAGTTAAAATTTAAACACCTAAGAATAATTGTGTGTTAATCACAGAGTTCAACCACCAGTACTAGAACAAAAAATACTAAAATGGATAAAGTATTACATTGTACATCAACAGTCAGGACAAGAGCTGATCAAGTCACTTTCTCATAGTGTCCATTTCACTTCAATAGGTTTCCCCTTTGGTGCTCAGTTGTCACTGATCAGGGAAAACATATGATATTTGTCCCTTTGGGACTGGCTTAATTCACTCAGCATGATGTTTTCCAGATTGCTCCATCTTGTTGCAAATGACCAGATTTCATTGTTTTTGACTGCTGTATAGTATTCTATGGAGTACATGTCCCATAATTTCTTTATCCAGTCTACTGTTGATGGGCATTTGGGTTGGTTCCAGGTCTTAGCTATTGTGAATTGAGCTGCAATAAACATTAATGTGGAGACGGCTTTTTTGTTTGCCAATTTAATTTCCTTTGGGTAAATTCCAAGGAGTGGGATGGCTGGGTTGTATGGTAAGGTTATGTTCAGGTTTCTGAGGAATCTCCAGACTGACTTCCATAGTGGCTTAACCAGTTTGCATTCCCACCAACAGTGGGTTAGTGTCCCTTTCTCCCCATATTGTAAGGAATTTGTTAACATCTTAAATTCTCAGGGTCACAGCAAAACTAAAATGTACATATAATTACACTGAGAGAAAAAAGTTTAGATATAGAAATTTTAAGAAATAGTGGAATAGCTTAGGAATATGTTCATCATTCAGTTTAACCAATTATATGTTTAAGGTCAGTGAGGACATCTGGAATTTCTAGAAAGTATAGAATCATGTGTCCTTAAAGAATGCTGAAGTAGTCCTTATTTCTTAAATGTGAGTATCCATATCCATAGATTTTGTCTTTCCTTAATATGTACTGTAAACTCCACCATCATCAGCAGATAAATTCATTTGTTCACAACCTGGAGAAGGTTTGTAATTGGTAAATGCATTGAATATATTTAGATATGCCTTGAGAAACCAGGCAGGCAGATACGTGTTAGTTTCTTTTCACACAGAAAGGAATTTACTTCCTGTCACTAACTGCTCTTACTGTAGCCACAGGAGCCCAAGCCCCATATGTAGGAACACTTAGCATCTGGGTTTTCTTGTTGTACAATGAGGGAAAATGCATAAATGCATTTGTTGGCAATACTGACAGAGACCGATTTGTGGAATAATTGAAACCTTGATTTCTGTCATTAGCTGGATGTTGACAAAATGCATCTTTCTGTCTGCATTCCAGATATTTCTTCTTCTTTTAATAGCTCTTTGTTTATCGTGAGTTTTGGATTCTAAATTATGAAGTGTCAAGGGGAAACACTTCAGTTTAAAAATTTCCTAGGGAATGACATAATATTCAATTCTCCAAAACTCTCTCAACATTTATTTATAGACCCTTCCAGTTAATTCCCTATCGGAAACCTCAGAGGTGTTGGATTGTATCCCAAGGTTAACATCATTACTGGACAAGATGGGTTTACTGTATTATGTGTACCAAGACCAATCTGTGACATGGGTCTTACGAGAAGAGAGAGGTTTATTCGCAATGCTTGTTAACAAGCAAGGCAGATGGTATGATTCAGATCTGCCCTCTCTTTTTGGGAATCTGAGAAAGTTTTATGGATTAGGTAGGAAAAGCTGATATGTAAAATCCCTGGAGATTCAAGCCCTGATCGGAAGAGCTGGATTTGGGGCCACTTATGATAAAGTAAGATGGGTTCTGCTCTGGATTTCCTTGTGCATCTGTCCCCTTGCTTCTGAAAGGGCTTCAGTGTTTGAGTTCCAGTCCAGCCAAGTCTCTGTGTCCAGGGGTCAGGTTTGTCTTTCTTCTGAACCTGCCTAGCTCACATGACTTAAAGTTTTCATGTGTGTGTTTGCTCTGCACTGTACAACTAAGCAGGGGGGAAAATGGAAGGGGACACAGTAGGAGGTTCTTGAGCTTTCCAAGTGTCAAGAGGAAACACTATAAAGGGACAGTTTGGTTCCAACAATAAATGAATTCACAACCTTTTGGTTTACCTCTTCACCGAATCAAGATTTTTGTTAAAAGTATAAATTTTGTAATAATCATTCTGTACGACTTTGATTTCTCAGGGAGCGAGCACTGAATACAACCCAGCCTGGGTCCCTACAGCTTACTGTGGGCAACCTGAAGCCAGAAGCCATGTACACGTTCCGAGTAGTGGCCTACAACGAATGGGGTCCAGGGGAGAGTTCCCAACCCATCAAGGTGGCTACCCAGCCTGAATGTGAGTATGAAAAGGGAAGGGTAGTATTTAGCTCAGACTAATTTTCGTCTGTAATATCCTTGAATCTTGTCATAGAGCTTTTTGAGGTGACAGAATGGCAGGAAGAATTTTATTAAAGCAATATATTTAACTCAAGGATTTTTTAAAGGTAAGATAAATTTTTAACAAATTGGTTTCTTTACTTAGGCCATGTCTACATAATGGCAAATGACAACTATCAAGTCTTAACAATCCATATGATCTACATATATATTAGCAGTATTTCATTTTAATTATTGAAGTTCAGCTTTCTCCATTGATTTTCCAAATTTTCCTTCTTTGTGAAGTCTGTGATATCAAAGGTAAAAGAGAATATCTAAATATAGAGACTAAAAAAGAAATTAAACATGCACTGAATGCCCTCAAGAAGCCACCAGAAGCAAACCAATACTTAAGAAATATGAGAGAACTTTTTTTGCAATTTCATTGTCTTCTAACTTGCATCTGATCACAAAGTCAAGCCACTGAATGTTCTTTGATCAAGTTACACTTTGATGATCTCTACTTTTATAAAAGAAGAACCTCAAAATTATTTCAAAAATATTTTGTACCTTATTAAATTTTGTTTTTTAATGAATTTCTAATATCTATATTAAAAATTAATTACAAACGAGCAGGTCGCCAGCTTTAGGATTTCATGGCCATTTGTCCTAGCACTTATTTATTGATATATTTTTTAAAGATTTATTTTTACTTATTTGAAAGCCAGAATTACAGAAAAAGGTAGAGAGAGAGGTCTTCCATCCACAGGTTCTCTCCAAATGGCCACAACAACTGGAGCTGAGCCAGGCTAAAGTCAGGAACCAGGAGCTTCTTCTCTGTCTCCCACATGAGTGCAGGGGCCCAAGGACTTGGGCCGTCTTCTACTGCTTTCCCAGGCTATAGCACAGAGCTGGATCAGAAGAGGAGCAGCTGGGACTAGAACCAGCGCCCATATGGGATGCCAGCAGTTCAAGCTGGGGTTTTAACCTGCTGTGTCACAGTGCTGGCCTCTTGGCCTAGCATTTGAACTGTTAGACTGTTCTCATCTCACATTAAAGGACCTAGGTTTGAGTTCCAGCTCTGGCTCCTGACTCCACCTGCTAATGAAGACTCTGAGGTATCAGGTGATGGCTCAAGTGATTAGATTTCTGCTACCTGCATGGAAGAACTGGATTGTGTTCCTGGCTGCTCTTTGCAGCCCCACTGTGGGCATTTGAGGAGTGAACCAGCCGTAAGATATTCTATATTTATCCCCCTTTCTCTGTCTCTACCTCTCAAGATATGTATATATATATATTTATATTTATATTTATATTTATTTATTTTGATTGAAAGGCCATTGTGGACATTTGAGGAGTGAACCAGCAGAGGGGAATTCTCCTATTTATCCCTCTTTCTCTGTCTCTCTGTTTCTCAAATACTTATATATACTTTTTTTTTCTTTTAAATATTTACTTATTTTATTTGAAAGCATAGTTACAAAGAAAGAGGGAAAGAGAGAAAGAGAGATTGGTCATCTGCTGGTTTACTCTCTAAATGACTGCAGTGGCCAGGGCTGGGCCAGGTTGAAATCAAGAGCCTAGATCTCCATCCATGTCTCCCACATGGGTGGCAGAGGTCCAAGCACTTGAGCCATCTTCTACTGCCTTCTCACGTACATTAGCAGGCAGCTGGATCTGAAATGGAGCAGCTGAGACTTGAACTTGCACTCATGAGGGATGACAGCACACAAAGAGACAGTTTAATTTGTGCCCCAGTGCTGGCCCCTCAAATAAAATTTTAATTAGCAAAAATTTAAAGTGTAAAATATTCTTATCCAAAATCTAAATGCAATTAGTGACTTCTTGAAATAAACTACCATATTTTAGACATCTAATTATGTCTATTAAGTTTATTTTAAAATTAACAACACTACTTAGTATTCCTACTTGTTTTACTTAAAATATATTTAATTTCAAAGTCACCTTACTTTTGGAAGAAGATGAAGTAGAGATTTTAAATATTTTCATTGATAAATGTGAGAAAATCATCTTTGCACTTCTGGGGTGATATATACCAGAATATTGAAGAAGAGGAAGGAGGCTATGACATCTGGGTGCTGGTTCATTCTGTGCTCTTGGAAAAATCTCTTATTCTTTTTTCACTTAGCCAAGGCTACAAAGACAAAATGATAACAAGTTGGGGAAGAGTCACCTTTGAAAGTAGAGGAGAGTGCTAAGTTTTAGAAGTCATAAAAATATTTGTCTTGTGGAAATACAAACCTTAGATTGCAACTTTAAAAGCATAGTAATGTGCAGGTTTAGAAAATTATTAGAAAATGTAGTTTTCTACACAGGACTGTTTGAATAGCTTGCAGAATGCAGTGTAAAATGAAATGGCAAGGACATTTTGTTGAAAATTAAAAATCACAAGACAGCTAGAGCAACACATTGTCACACCCAAGCAGAGTTCTTTTAAGCAAAAGGCCTAGGGACTCCTAAGCAGTTGCGTTTCCTGAAGTTAGGTCTGCTGCTCGTTCCTCTTAAAAATGTTTTGCAGAGTGGATTTAAAACACTAAAGAACAATAGTTTCTGCCTAACAATGTCTGCATCCATACAACATTTGAGTCATCAATTTCTTAATTACTTATGTTTCATAGTTCATATATATGAAATTAATAGCTTTTATGAGGATCTGGTATTTTTATTCACTAAAGTTTAGTGGAAATGAGTTAGGTCAAAACATACATATTTTATAATGGCAGGCATTGTGTTGTATACAGACTGAGAGTTTTAAAAAGTCCCTCAAAAATTCTACAAAAATAATTCTATTCAAGCTCCTAATATTGGAATTTAAACTTAAAAAGATCATTTTCAAAAGATCCATTTTCTGCAGGTTATCTAAATTCTTCACTTCCTATATTAATATTGTCCTTAAATAGTTTCAGTTTACTTTCCAGGACCAATTGGACATAACTGCATTGCATTTCTGATAAACACTCTTTTTCTTCTATCAATGCCATTGTTTCTAAGCATTCAAATTAAAAAGCAATTCCCAGCTTTTTAAAATTCACTCTTTTTATTAACAACATTTTCAAGCCAAGGGACAATGAAAGTACTTTCTTTTTCAACGCTATTAACAATACTTCATTCCATGGAAAAGCATACTCATGATACATTTTGCCACTTTGAATGTAATTAATTCAACAGAGTTAGTAATTATTAGCATCATGCATATGGGCTTAACTTTGTAAAACATATTCAGTGATATAATTCAATTTGTAGTTATGTTTAATTAGCGTCTATTATTTTTAACAATATGCTAGGATATCTGAGGCACATTAACATACTGAGAAACTTCTTGGTGAAGCTAGTATTGTATATTAGTAATAGTAATAAAACGGCTCAAGTGAAGGAATTTATAAGAAGTTTTAAGTAGAATATAAACCATTTGAGTCAGAGATTTGTTCACAGCCTGTGATGGCTGTAATATACTACCTGGATCATTTTTTTTTTTAATATTAAATTCACAGGGCATTCACCTCCTCAAATCAGTCTTGTGTTACAGAGACAGTCACATCTGTGCTATGTGAGAAATTTGGGCAGCAAACTGCACTGGACCGTGGTCTCTATGAACACTTTCTTTGCTTAACAATTCACACCAATGATGAAAAAGCACAAAATAGCAACTAAAAGCCAGATTGAGTACAACATGTTGTTTGGTGGTGGTGCTGCTGCATATAAATGATCTTTTGTCCAGAAAACAAAAAGGAAGAGGCTTTCTGCTTTGGAAGCATAATGTAGAGCTGAGTTATTTTTCACTAAGGGCAGTGATAACAGCCATAGAATGCTAATGGTATTTTGACTTTTAATAATAGCCTTATGTTTATTCAGTTACCCTTGTTCCTAGCACTCTGTGGTGTAAGAATCATTTCCTTTGCAGGTAGTTGTTTATTTGCACTGTGACTTGATTCTGTTCTTTTGAGAACTGTTGCTGATAATTCATCTTTCACTGAGTAGATAGGTAGATGGGAACCATTCAACCTACATAAACAAGATGTTCCAAATCTCCTTTAAATGTGCAAAGTAGCCTATTCCTTCAATTTATTTATATGGAGTACTGTGTAGCTTGCTTGCTTTCTTTATTATGGGCAATAGGATAAATAAATTACATTATCATGACTAATGGTTACTGCATGTGCATTTTATCTTCTATTAATACCAAATGCCATTTTGGTAATTTAAAAATATTACTCAAAAAAGGAACACTTTTATCTTCTCCATGCCTGCCCAATAATACACCAATTACTGAGGAAGATGCCTCATCCCTAAGATCACATGCTTCCTTCTATTTTCAGCCTCTCCCCTTCCTTCTCCCTCTTTCCTGTACTCTGTCTGTCTCCCTCTCTCCTTACAACATCATCCTGTGTTTTCAGAGGAGGTGAAAGGGCTTAGACTCATTATTTGGCTAGACTATCAGAATTTAGGGCGAGGAGTAAGAAAAAATGTTTCTATTCATATTTCCCTGACAAAATGATTTTATCTTTAGAAAATGAATCTTGTCTGGATTTGTATTTGGGTGCTTCTTGTATCACTGTTTTCCCAAATGTGATGCAGTAATTGTATGCTAAAATTACATTGCTTTTATACAAATTGAATTTCAAGTTTTTCATTTTACTTGAAAGTATCAACTCCATTATGAAAACCATATTCTCGTATTCTCGAGGAATAGAAACTGATAGAAAATAGGTCTGAAATATAAATCATCCAGCAGCTGTTTCTAAAAGTGCATACATTTTATAGTAATCATTTAAAGAGATCAACAATCCAAGATCCAGTTTATGAAATAATCGCCTAGAATAGGAAGCCTTGATTTATATGAAGGCTTATGTCCTCTGATTATATCTTCCTTTTTCTAAACCCTTGCTCTTTCTTCCCAGCCTTTATGATTTATAATTTCTACACTTTATTATCAGCTAGGATTTAAGTCTTGGTCTGCTTAAGACTTGTCTAATCTTTTGATACCACATGTGGCGAATTTTTGAATTATTATTTGGGGTTCTTTAAGATGCTGTTAAGGCAATTTAATTGTAAAGGATGTTAAAATAGACCACATACAGTTTTGAGGGTTTAGTAGAAGGGAAAGCCTATTTTCTAGACCACAACCCAATTATCTACAAAAACCTTTTATATTTAGGAGTTGTAAGTAATATTCTTAACCTATTATACATTTTACACTAAAAGGATGAGTGAAGGCAGCCTCCTAACTGAGTGAGTCCTCCTGGAGTCACTTCAGAACATATTACCTAGTGGAGTAGCTCTATTTGCTTTTTCCCTCCTTTCCTGGAAATTTTTTTTAACCCTAATAAGTCTGTATTTATATGATTGTTACAGAGAGGACAAATTCAAATCACGTCTTTACATATTACTATGTGTATCCTAGAAAAAGTTTCTTAATCATTGAGACCTCCATTTTCTTAAACTTTGAATTGGAGATATTGTTTACTCTCTGTAATTTGAGAAGAAATAGGATAACATATGGTAAACCTGGCATCTACTAGGCACACATTAGAAGGAAACTCCAACAGGATAAAATGAGAACATAATTTCAACTGCATACTGTTGACAAGGAAAGTTGGCTACTCACCAGGTTAAAAACCTAGGTAAATATGGCTAAAATAATATTTTATTTACACTTGGAAATTAGCTTGATTACTATGCAATCAACACATATATATGTAAGCACTTTGTTACTGTTCCATAATTAGCCTTTCCTTATATTTGTCAGGCTGTTGTAGAGTGGCTTGTTCTCCCGTTTTGCCTAATATACATCTTTTTATCCATAAATAAATTTTGAAGTCTTATGATCAGGAAACACTGTTAATCCATGAAATGTGTCACAGCATTGGCATTTATGAGCAGCTGGCTGGTGAAAAGATACTGATAATATATGGTTCATACTTAATGTCTTATGGAGATAGGAAATATATTTACTTAAGCACAATGGTGTATATTAAACAAACCAAACTCATCACAGTTTCATCTAGATTATTTCTTCAATCACTTGAGCTAGTTTACAGTTTTAACTGTACTACATGGTGATTTGTTTGAGTGTAGGGATAACTAGGATGGTGAAATTGACCTTGGGCCATTGGCAATGATTCAGTTATGTGGCCTTGTACATAGCTAGATATCAATAGCAGAGAAATAGACAAGTACTAACATTACATCTTGTTTGGTAGCACACTTACATTACGTAGGCTGTCAGTGCAAAACGTGTTTTCAGGTATTGCAAATATAAAATGAGAAACACGAATTTTGGTTTGACTTCCTCAGCAACAGACAGCTTAAGGAATCCATTTGGATTTAATAGTCAGTTAGGCAAAGTATCATTTTTCTATAATGATGCATATTATTGGAAGAAGTGGGGTAATCACCACCATAAGACTTCAAAGCAAATTTGTTACATTTCATTAAAAATGAATGAAGTTGATTAATTCCAAAACTATTACTTTGTGTTAAGTTCTAGATTTACATTGTCTAATAGAACCATCACTGACTGTATATGTCTATTTTACTTTAAATGTATTCAAATAAAGAGATCTGAGTCACAGTAGCCATATTTTAACTGTTCAGGGCGCTAACAATTTAAGTAATATTAAAAACCAAAAATTTGACTCAGTCTTAATAGCTTGAACATATGAGTAGCATCCCCAGGACTAACGTCTACTGTACTTGGACAATATAGAGACTATTTCCATCATTAAAAAAAAGGTTACTGGGCAACATTCCAGTTCAGAACTATGATGGTAATTGATAAAAAAAAAAAAAGGAAAAAGAAAATACTGCCCTAACTCCTAAGGAACTGGTAGTCTAGTGGAAACTAAAGAAAATTCACTACAATTATCTTTAACAAATTTAGTCCCCTTGAATGTTGAAAAAGTTAACTGCGCAAGGAATTAGTAGATTGTTTTGAAAATAATTTAGACCTAAGCACATTCTTTAGTTAGTACTTAAATACATTCTCAAATTTTAAAATGTATGTATTTTTCGAAGCTCAATTGAAGTTGAAGAACAAAAATTATCAGCTGCTTGTGTTAAACAGTAGTGTCACGTAAGTTCATGGTCTCTCAAGTGCTTCTACTGGCTCTCTGTTGTTCTCTTTGCTATTTTGAGTAATTTTTAGTTATTTTCAGTAATTTAGACTTCTTCAGTTGGTATGTTTAGAAAAGCCATCTGCCTCATGAGAAATAATGTAGAAAAAAAACTGTACTTCTTTCTCCCCAGTATTAAGGGATGTGAGGTACAGGAATGTGGGAATGTTAAGAGATTCCCTAAATCGATTTATTTGGAGATTAATTGCCTCATTTCATTGAGTAACCTACTAAAAATGAAAGCACACTGTTTGCTAAACTGAATTAGAGGAAAAGTCAGCTTGAGTATCTTTAGAGGTATTGTTGTCATGTTGGCACACCTGAATAAAACACTACTCTGGAGGTAAAAGAGCTCAGCTGAGCTGTTGTGGGGAATTCCTTCTATGGAGAGCTGATGAACACATGTAATGAAGACCAAAGGTACAAAGGCATTTTTGTCACATATGTAGATTTACACTCTGTCATCTTGAGAGCACCTGTTATCCATGTACTCCATAAACATGTACTGAGCACCTATTGTGTGTGTGGTGATGAGCATAGGAAATAAGAATGGCAGGATAATTTGTGTCTTAGTCTGGTTCTGTGCTGTAGCAAAATACCTGAGACTGGGTAATTTATAAGAAAAATTTACTTCTCACAATTTTGGAGTCTGGGAAGTCAAATCAAGGTGCTGCAGGATTTGCTATCTAAGGAGAGCTTCTCTACTTGTAGCATAGAGCATCCTCCAGGGAGCACTAATGCTGTGTAGTCACCTGACATAAGGGTAGAAACAGCTTAAATGGACTTACTGTTCTCTCCAGCCCTAGTCCTTCTGTGCAGGCTGGGCCCTCCTAGACTAGTCACCTCCTAAAAGGCTCAAATTTTAATGTTGTATTGGGGATTAAAGTTGCAATATGAATTGTGAAGGGGACATAGACATTTAAATAGGAATATCAAAGAACTTAGGAATAAATATTTGATAAAAATGCATCTGTAAGATAAACTGTTATAAATAATACTATGAGATCAAGTTTTTTTTTTTTTTCTTTTTAAACCTAATGTTCACATTTTGTGCTATTAGTGTATGGTTATGTAACTTAATGTATATATAATTGAATACAGAATACATTGTCTTTCAGTAAAAAATAGTATATTTCAGAAAGCATCACATTATGAAATATGCAGATGAGTGATATGATGTAATACTGAACCAAAAATAAGTAAAACTCACTTATAAATCACATCACTATTTTATAGATTCTTTTAAGTGCAGATTATATTCTGCCTGCTGTAAAATGCTAAATCTCACATATTATACAAAAAGTCAATAATGTGAAAACCACAGTTCTCTAAACTCCATGTTCCTTCATTTTATTATTTTAATAAAGTTATTATTTGTACTTTGGAGAAAAATGTCTGATGGGGGTGGGGCAAATGTTCCTTTGTAAACAAATTCTTCCTTGTTTTAGCCTAGATTTATGCTTGCAGGAACCCAAAACCATGTTTCATTAAGAGTTGGGTTGGTACAAAATTTGTGATGTAGGATATTTTACAGGTAGTGCAGATTACTATAGATTAAAATGGAAAGCTTTAAGGTGATAACAAATAAGTGCTGCTTCTGATGATAGTTGTTTAAATATACTCTAACGTGTTGCCTTTGGTTTCTGGGAGGAAGTAGTCATCGGATTTATCAACTGAAAGTCAAGCTGTGTAATGATAAGTCCAAGGTCAATGCAAGCAACTTTCACATTGGTGATGTTTAAAATTCTTAAGTGCTATTCTAGATTTTCCAATGGAAATGGAGTGAAAGAGCATTCATAAATCAGATTGGATTTTATTTCTGTTTTTTCCCCACTGATTAGCTATCTGCACTGTTAGCTTTTCCAAGCCATAGTTACCTCGTGTGTACAATGGATGTTAGTTACCTTGTAGGGATGTTGTCAAGTTTACAACAAAATGTTTAAAAGGGGAATGTAATAATACACCTTACGATGGTTACTCTGAGAATTAAATGAGACATTGAGCCTGCTGTCTGGCACATTCTTGGTCCTCAATAAATGCTAGCTATTGCTGTACTCATCTATTACTCCATTACTTGATTCTAATTACTCTTCATCTAAGTATAACTATATTCCTTTGGTATACTCTCCTCCTCTAAGCTATTTCATAAGTGTCTTCTATTTCTCCTTTCAGACTTTATTAAGTATATCTAAGAGCAAAAGGACTATTCTGACTAATCCTCAGACTTTTAGCCCACAAAATTTCATTTTTCATTCTCCATATTAGTGTGAACCTCACCATGTCATTCATTAATTCATCCAATAAATACTCATTGTAGCCTCCATTTGGCTATGTTTTGTTTCTTGGCTCTAGAAATTCAGCAGTAGAAAAAGAATATTTATCCTTGTGAAGTTTATTTTAGTGATAGAGAGGGACAATAAACAAACAAAAATAAAGCAGAAGAACAAAACAGCTTAAGGGGATATAGAATGATAATGAAAGATAGGGATGAGTCTGGATAGGAAGGTCAGGAAAGTCTTTAAAGAGAGATCATTTAAGGGTCGATTTGTAGGGGTGATAGCAAAAATTTGTGGAGAGAGATGTCAATCAACACAGATAGCAAGTGCCAAGATCCTGGGAAAGAAGAGCAAAGGACAGCTATGTGCATTGGGATGAATGAGAGAGTGAGAGAGGTAGAGACCAGAGTTAACGGGACCCAGTCTTGGAACTCCTTGGAATACAAAGAATCTGGAATTAATTCACAATGCAGAGGTATCTGTGCAGGAGGGAATGACACGATTTAATTTTAAATTTTATAATGTGAGGAGAATAGAGAGTGGCTAATACTGTGGTGGTTTAATCAAGAAATAGCCTGGATATCCATGGTAATTTTAGAGAAATTGGAAACTAGCAGAGTTCAGGATACTTCTAAAAGATAGGAACAACTAAATTTGTAGTTTTGTGTCAGATGAGAAAAAAATGAGTTGAATTTTCTTTTAGGCTTTAGGTCTGTGAAATGCAGTGGATGGGTTTTTGCATGGCCAGGAAACAGGGGAAGGAGCCAATTTAGAGGGTGGCGGAAGAGAGGAGAAATGTGGGACACAAACTGAGTGTTCTGTTTTAGACTCATTAAGTTTGATTGTTCATTATGTGCAAATATTTATTTAGTTAGACTGTGAACTCAAGAAAAATGCCTAGTAATTCTGTGATTATAAAAAGAAACTATCAAATATGGCCAGGCCAGTGGCCAGGACAATGCAGTCATTAGCTTCTAATAGTGTCAAAGAGGAGGAGTTGTTGAAGAAACATGGGAAAATACTACATGTCACAAGCTGCAAAATGTCTGTGTCGTGCATGTACCCCATGGATGTGCTCTGGGGACATTCACAATGAAGGGAAGTCAATCAGATATCGGTAAGCCATGGAGAATGCTCCGTGTTAGAAACTCTGATGTCAGACCAGGGAAGTATGAAATGATGTGGCCTATACTTGGAAAGGAGGTTTGACTAAAAGGAGTCCATAGGTGTTCAGCCCAGTCTTCTAACTGCCAAGGTTTTGTGAAGAACCCATCCAAAAGGGCCAAGTTAGTACCAAAATAAATGTTATCCCAGAACCAGTTTGTTTTCTGATGTGTGCTTTGCCTGTATTCTTTAGAAATGTTATTGGATTCTATTGGGATGTCAACTCAGTATGATCTCGAAGCTGAGTTATTCTCTTGTTCTGCACAGGGACTTGCCCCATAAGAAGCCTGGTTTTCAACCACATGAAAGATACAGAATTAAGGAGGAGCTGATTGTTGGTTTCCAACATCCCTTTCCTTTGCTCCTTTCCATATCTTGGGGATTCTCACATCTACTGTTAGGGCACAAAGTCCAAAGTATTTACTGTTTAGTCTAAAACACCATTAAATAAAGAACCTGGAGATAGTTGCTTCCAACCACTGATCTTTTTTTTTTAAAGATTTTATTTATTTATTTGAGAGGTAGAGTTACATAATAGCGAGAGAGAGACAGAAGTCTTCCATCCGTTGGTTCACTCCGCAAGTGGCTGCAATGACTGGAACTGTACCAATCCGAAGCCAGGAGCTTCCTCCTGGTCTCCCATGTGGGTGCAAGGGCCCAAGGACTGTGCTTTCTGTGCTTCTCTACTGCTTTCCCAGGCCACAGCAGAGAGCTGGATTGAAAGAGGAGCAGCTGGAACTAGAACTGGTGCCCATATGGGATGCTGGCACCGCAGGCGGAGGATTAACCAAGTGAGCCACGGTGCCGGCCCCTCAACCACTGATCTTTAAAAAGAATAAACTTAAGGATGAGAGTCTGAGGCCAGTCCCAGGATGGGTCTGTAACTGGTGAGGTCATCAGGATTGTCTAGATTTCTAAGTCATAGTTGTCTGTGTAGAACACTGAGCTTGCCATAATCATGGCTTCTTTCCTGAGAATGGACATAGAATTAAACAAATAGTCAAAGACCTGAGTTTGAGACTGAGATATTCTCTTGATTCTATTGTGTAGTTTTGAGGAAGTCATTATGCTTACTAATTCTCTATTTTTTTCTTATAAAGCAGGGATCATCATGTCTGTATTAATTTCCTATGCCTACCTTTCAGAATACCAAATACTTGAGTGGCTTAAAGCAACACAAATTTATTCTGCCACTATTCTATTTTTTTTTTAATTTTTTTTTTTGACAGGCAGAGTGGATAGAGAGAGAGAGACAGAGAAAGGTCTTCCTTTTTGCCATTGGTTCACCATCCAATGGCCGCTGCGGCTGGCTCATCGTGCTGATCCGAAGGCAGGAGCCAGGTGCTTCTCCTGGTCTCCCATGGGGTGCAGGGCCCAAGCACTTGGGCCATCCTCCACTGCACTCCCGGGCCACAGCAGAGAGCTGGCATGGAAGAGGGGCAACCAGGACAGAATCCGGCGCCCCGACCGGGACTAGAACCCGGTGTTCTGGCGCCACAAGGTGGAGGATTAGCCTATTGAGCCACGGTGCTAGCCTGCCACTATTCTAAAGCCTAGAAGTCTGGAATCAAAGCATTGGCTTGGTCTTTGAAAGCTCTCAGGAAAAAGCCTTCCTTGCCTCTTCTCACATATACTAATTGTATTTGCTATAACCCTATTTTCAAATAAGGTTATAGAACTTCCAAGTATGGCATTTGAGGAAACTAGTCAACTCACTCTGCTGCCCTATGAATTGGATGGTTTGTTACAAAGTCAATGTAATTTGTTGCTTACTAGCCAATTATAGAGTGTATGTGTGTACATGTACCTTTAATTCATTAAAAAGTTACCTTTCTAAGAATTATTTCAGCCATTGTATTTCAAGTGAAGAAAATGTTGGTATAAATGGACATCCCCAGTGGCCTTATAATTACTTTTGATATGCCCCTATCTTTTTTCCACTCTGAACTTCTAATCCTGCCCTTAGGCTGTAGGGCATAGCACTTTTTGAATATTAAGGATGGTTAGCAGTTTAGGTTGCCTAAGAAGGTAACTAGATGGACAGTCAGCTAGTAGCAGAGTTTGCTGAAGCTGCAAAGTTAGCTGAAGCTTTCTGACACTGACCACACACTTGGATTTCCACTGTTTACTTTCAGTGGATAAAAATTCCATGATCATTCTCTCTTGGACCCTGACGCCAACATCTATATTATGATCTTAGGAGCTATCCCCTGCATACATAATCATGTACCGATATCTTAAATCTTTCAACTTTAGGCCTTAGCAATCCCCTGTACCTGTAAAATACTCTGTTAGCAAGAATTCTGGACCCAACAACTCTTATATTACATGTGGCAAAAAAAATAGGGTCAGAGCTAGAAATTGAGCCTTGTATAACATTCCTGCCACATTGCTAATTCTATATGTACCATATATGTGTGTAAAAACTGAGATTAGCTATAATAATTTCAGAGAAATTGAACATCAAACATTATCTGAATTTTAATGATAGCTCTTTAAAGAGTTAATATCCATGGCTTAGTGATTATTTCAGAAAACATTGCAATGAACTCATAATGTAATTTTTAAATCCCAACGATGTTGAAAGTCAGCCAGTATGGAGGTAACTTATACTAACTCTCCAGCTGAGAAGCGTATGAGGCAAATACTTTCTACGCACCATTATAAAAGACGCACATGATCTTAACACTCGGCTCTCCTGGTGATAGTCCTCTCCTACCACTTTGCAGTGAAATAACAATACTAATTGCTTCTTCCACTTTTCTAGGGGACTCAACAACTTGTAGTCAAGCCCAAACTCTTCACAAAAATGCTTAGGACTCCCAGAAATGATGTCATTTCTGGTGGTTTCACTATTTACCCACAAATAAAAACATAAGAAAAGAGTAAACATTTTGCCTAGATTATATGAGATTGTTCAAATTCAACAGCTTGATTGATTTGTTTTGAATTTAATTTGGTTTATATCTTTTAAATCTCAATATTCTTGTTGCATTTATGCCAACCTCTCTGTAAATGTTGTATTTATCCAAGGATTTTAAATAAACTTAGTAGTCTACAAGGTGAATGGATTTTAAATAGTTTTGCACCAAGATAAACTTTTAATTCCCTTTTCCACCAATTTTTTTTTTTTTTGACAGGCAGAGTGGACAGGAGAGAGAGAGACAGAGAGAAAGGTCTTCCTTTTTGCCGTTGGTTCACCCTCCAATGGCCGCCGCGGTAGGCGTGCTGCGGCCTGCGCACTGCGCTGTTCTGATGGCAGGAGCCAGGTGCTTCTCCTGGTCTCCCATGGGGTGCAGGGCCCAAGCACTTGGGCCATCCTCCACCGCACTCCCTGGCCACAGCAGAGAGCTGGCCTGGAAGAGGGGCAACCGGGACAGGATCGGTGCCCCGACCGGGACTAGAACCCGGTGTGCCAGCGCCGCAAGGTGGAGGATTAGCCTATTGAGCCGCGGCGCCGGCTCCACCAAATTTTTGAAGTACCCGCTTACATTTGTGGTATGAGTACCTCTAAATACAACTATGGCTTGCTTCAATGGAGGTGTATTTAAAATGTAATATATACACTGAATATTAAAGACTTAGTATGTAAAATATCCCTTTAACACATTTTATACTGATTATATTTTTAAATGATATTTTAGATCTATTAGGAAAGATGTAGCATGAAAATTAATTTCTTTGTTTCAATTGTAATTTTTCAATGGTACAACTAGAAACTGTAAAATTCATATGAGCATTCATAGCACATATTGTATTTACATGCACAATGTTGGCTTATACATGTGCCCTTATGTCTTTTGCCCATTTAAGAGGGAGACACAGAGGTTGCCAACCAGATATTAAATTGAGTTTCCAAGTTATTAAAATACAATGATTGTTTAACCTTTCTCAACGAAAATCTGGATGTTATCTGAAGAACACTCATATTTAATTATCACTTACCTTATGTCATGTGTATTTAACATCATATTTAATGGCCTGTGAACACCAATCAAAGCCGTTGCTTTCCTATTGATGTGACCCTTTATGGCACCAATGGAGATACAAGCAAAGGAAGTGGGGATAGGGAAAGCACAGGGATGTTTTAGTGCAGAGCAATACACCAGCATTCCTGCATTCAGTTTTGCTTAAAATCACTCTCCAACTTCTGAGAGATGATTTACTGCTGAGGTCTATTTGTCTTCCTGCTACTATCTCTGAACAAGTCCTGATCTTCCAAATGTTTAATAAACTTCTTATCTTTTGAATACTGAAAATAAAATAAAGTTAATCCTCAGGGCAGTTCAGCCAGCAGACCAGGAGCCTTTCAGATGCTTCCTTGAGATAGCGGACAACTAGGTTTTCTGCCCTGTGTGATTATCAATCTTTCCCTTGCATGTATGTATGTGTAAGGGCGTTAAAGGTGCTTCTTGGTGATAAATGTCAGTGGAATCGCAAAGTGAATATTAATTTCAGTATTGTCAAGGTCAGCTGTGTAGCCAAGTTCAGTGTTATTGGAATTTTTATTGTTGCCATTGTTAGGAAAGATATTTAATCTTGGGCTCTTTTTTTTCAAGTATCAAGAGAGAAAGTGAGTAAAATCCCTCCATGTGCATATACAGTTCTCATAGTAAGTGTGCGTTACACCTGTGTGATCTGTTAATTGGCATAATTATTTTGGGTGCCTTAAATAAACATAGTGTGAGTTTAGAAGAGCAAAGTTAAATGGAAACAGAACAGAGGATCACAAAATCTGGAGACCAGCTGATATTCCTGAAAAGCAGGTGACTATGGAAAAAGAAGGCAGAAATTGTCAAAGTAGTAGAAAAAGGAGGTAAAAAGTCTGCCCTGAGGCCATTCATAGAAGGAGGGTGTGAGATGATCTAGCTGGGAACTGAAGAAATTAAGAGAATGAAAGATGGAGAGACATAATGAGTTATGGCTGTCTACATGGGGCAAATAACCAGTGGGGCATTTTTGTCTATAGTAAAGCATTTCAGTAAGAGGGAGGGTAGGACGGGAAGTATCTCTATGTTCCTAAACCTGTATATGTGAAATACAAAAAATTTGTTCACCTTATATAAATTATTTTTTTTAAAAAAACAACATGGGGCCAAAATGGGCTGTTAATCTATGCACCCAGCTATACCCATACAACTTTGCAGTTTAGTTTGTTCCAGTGTTTCCTATCTCACAAAACACCACCAGAATTAACCAGCTATGCAGGTCAGCATGAAAAGTATACATTTTTTTTAATAAAAATTTATTGAAAGGTCGGGTTAGAGACAAGAGGTCTTATGTATGCTGGTTCACACCTCAAATGGCCACAAGAGCCAGGGCTGGACTAGGCCAAAGCCAGGAGCCAGGAGCTTCATCCAGGTCTCCCACATAGGTGCAGGAGCAAAGCACTTGGACCATCTTCTGCTGCTTTCCTACTTTCCCAGACACATTAGCAAGGAGTTGGGTTGCAAGTGGAACAACCAGGACACAACCAATGCCCATATGGGATGTCTGCACTGCAGGCAGAGGCTTTACCTTCTATGCCACATTGCTGGCCCCAAGTGTATGTTCTGGACGCTTCCATTGTCTTTGCTTGCTTACCTGCAATTCTTGATTTTGCCTTCAGTAAGTGATTAAATCCATGCTCTTCTCTCCATTCCCACCACCATCATTCTACTTGTAGCTCTTAACCTCTCTTCTAGACTATGGAATACTGTACCAGCTATTGTCTCAACACCTATATTTCCCCCTTCGATTCATTCTGTGCTTGGCTGAAAAAACACCCAAGGCAGAAACCCAGCAATTCATTTCTGATTCTCAGAGTTAAATATCAAAATCCTCCCACAGACGTGTAGGCCCTGTTTGATCTGTGCCCTTGCAATCTCTCCCACCTCATTTGGACTCTTCTGTTTCCTTGCTGTCTTACCACCTTGCACTGTGACTTCTATGGGAGTTTTTCATTGTTTGCCCATCAATTGTCACAGTTCTTGACACATTATAAAGCTGGTTAATATTTGTACGAAATACTCTTCATAAACTAATCATTAATTTATTTAAAATAAATTATTAGAATATTGATTATTAATTAATAAAATAATTTATATTCACAACAAACTTGTGATGTAGATACTAACATAAACCTGATTTTTAAAGCTAAGGAAATTTATGGACCAAGTTATTAAATAGCTTTACTTCAGCCACATAGCCTCAATGAAGATTCTGATTTTGAACCCAGAGTCTCCACGTCTGGTGATTACACTCTTTATTGCTGGTCTCTGTTACAAAGCATTCGTTAGTGGGATCTACTGGCACCCACTGCATTGCACTGACTTTGGCTCTGACTTCTGTGAGACCTAGATGAGGAGAAAGGACATCTAACTTTTTTCTTTAATTTATACTTCCTCCCCAAAAAGCCAGTATACCCAGGGCATTTTATCTTTTAAAGCCTGGAAACAGTTAAATGATACATTTCTTCCCCACAGAGATGTAGGATCTTTTTATCATTATATAGAAAAATCTGCTCACTTGGCTGTTTGGAAAAGATTACTGTTTCCTTCTCCTCTAACAAATGGCAGCAGGACTCCTTTGTAAAAACAATCCATCCATGTCACTTATTGCTCCATTAAAATTACAAAGCTCACATGTTGATTCTTCCCATACTGACCATACTAAAAGCCAACTTTGAGAAAGGCTGCTGGGATTTAGCTCCATTTTCACCGTAGGGAGCAGTGGGTGGTGCATAATTGAGACATTGGCTTCCCTGTTGCATATTTACTTAAAGAGAATAGGGACTTCTGTTTGCAGAAATACAATCTTGAGATATATCCAAGTCCCAGATTAATGTGCAGCAAGTGAGAGACCCACAGATACCCTTCCTGGTGGTTTCTACTTGTGACTGTACGACTTAACATCTACCTTTGGTCTATATATTTTATAAACACTCATATAATACCAAAAGTAATTCTAGGTTTATTATTTATGAGGGAGTTGGAAGGCTCAATTTATGATTGTGATGGTATAAAGGCCAATATCACCTCTTCTATGAAACACATTTGATTTGTAAGCACAGTTGTGGTCAGGGCTCATGCTACATATACCTTTTAGAACACTTTTGTTTATGTGAGAGGTAGAGACACCCACAGAGAAAGAAAGAAAGCTCCCATCTGCTGGTTCATTTCCCAATTTTCATCAGTGATGGGTTGGGCCAAAGCTGAAGCTGTGAGCCAGGAACTCAAGTCTCACACATCTATGTCAGGAACAAAATGACTTGAGTCATTACCACTGCCTCCCCGACTCTAAATTAGCAGCAAGCTGGAATTCAGAAACTGAGCTGAAGACTGAACCCAGGAACTCCAGTGTGGAACATGTGCATCTGATACCTAGGCTAAGTGTTTGCTTTTATTAAAAAATTATTTGTGAAAGACAATGTATATAATTTAGGATTTCTGTAACCCACGTCTCCTTTCTCCCTTTCACGTCTATTTCTCACATCTATGTTCTCTCAATTCTGAGAACTAAGAAAAGAAACTACTCATTCCTCTGTCTGATAAGCAAACAGAAATTTGGAAAAGCATAAAGTTGAAAATCTTTAACAATTTGATTCACATAATAATATTAATCATCATATTTTTAGCAACGTCGCTTTTCTATATGTATAGCTCTATGATACAGAAATTAGAAGTACTTAAGAAAATGATGCCTGGAGTATTTCATTAACTTGGCCTGAGGATACACCAATGTTAAATGGGAGAAGGAGCTTTTTGTTTCAGGATTCAAAACTAAAAAGTTCCATTCATACTTGAGGATTTCTATTATTTTTATTACCAGTTGTCACAGACATAGTTTTCACCTTTTAACTATTTTGATTTCAAATTTCTCCAAAATTCTTGACAGTTTCTTGGGAAATTCATTTGAAAATTAGAGTTTCCTTTTGCGAATACTTTTCTAACTGTAAATGTTTCATAACTAAAATTTTAGAGATATATAACTTGAGAAAGATGGGTGAATTTTGAAACTTTGAGTATGTTGAGAGGTACAGTATTTTCCTAAGATATGATTGTTGTGATGATAATAAAACAGAGCAGCAATTAAGTGATAAATCCATGTCTGGGGAAAAAGTGTTGTTTTTTTTTGTTTGTTTGTTTGTTTTTTTTTTTTTTGATGAGAGATTAACTGGACCGTCATTAATTTGCCTTGGACATCCTAGTTTTACTGGAAGACCACATCATCTTATGCCTTTCACAAGGTTCTTGGTTCTTTTTCTCTCCATTTACCAAATTGTAAGTTCTTTTGTGAAAAGGCTAAATCAAGTTCATTACCCATCAAACTCATTCAACTGATATATTCTGACTCAGCAGATTTGTCCTTCCTACCTGAACCCCTAGTGCTTCCTTTCACCGTCATTACAATTCTTAATTGCTTTTTGAGAGATATTATTGACCAAATTCCTCATTACCTATTACCCTAATTACTAAATACTTATACCAATAGGTACATTTCTGTATTTCCTATATATTTTAATCAACTATTCTGAGACATCATAGCCCTGGTTATGCCTATTGGCCTATTGTTCATTTCTGAGTATCTTGTGAGTGTTTTTATCAGCCCTAATACATTGCTTGGAAATTTATGCCATAATAAAATAGTTTACAGTAGTGGAGAAGGCACTGTATGCTAAATGCATGCAAATTATAGTGGGATTTTAAAATGAGCTAGTACTTTTATCTAAATTTTGTTCTTAAATTTCTTTACTTTTAATATTTCTGATTAATATGCAATACTAGAACATTCTTTTGGGTTACAGTGCAATATTTCAACACAGTGCCTGAACTAATAAACCAGGCAACCAGCCTATCACCTTATCCTTTTTCTGTTTTCATAAATTGAAATCCAGATCCAAGATATTCTGGGTAATTTTTATTTTTTAAAGTCACTTTCATTAGGTTTATGTGGTATCCGGTTCTTAATGTCTAAAAGTGATATGTAAATTTATATTTGGCTGAAAATTTAACTTTCTGTTTTTCATGTTTGGTATCTTTAAGCAAGGTTTCTAGATTATAACAAACAGTAACGATATCTTACGTTAGAAATCACCAGTTTAAATGGTTTGAGACTTCAATCATTTGGTCAGGGGTCTACATTCTGTACTGTACATTGCGTTTCTAGGCATTGTGCATTTATTAAAATATTTATTTGAAAAGCCAAGAAAGGAAGAGAGAAAATGAGAAGAAAAATAGAGAAAGAGATTTCCTATTCATTGGTTTACTCTCCAAATAGTTACAATAGCCAGAGCTGGTCCAAGCTGAAGCCAGGAGTTGGGAATTCCATTCTGGTCTTCCACGTGGGTGGCAGGAGCCCAAGCATTATAGCCATCATCCACTGCTTTCTCAGACATGTTAATAGGAAGGTGTATGGGAATTAGAGCAGCCAGGACTCAAACTGGTACTCTGATATGGGATATTAGCATCTCAAGCATCTGCTGTGCCACAATGCTGGACCTCCATTGAATATTTTTTACAAAGTGAAATTCATAATATATAACTCATCGAGATTATTACTGCTGTAATCACTTTTAAAAGTTAAATTGCTTGCAATTTTAGGTTGAATTTCAAGAAATCTAGTCTCAAGACTATTTTCCTTATATTGAATCAATGTTTTACCATAAGCTGTAGAAAATGCCTGTATTTTAATATATTATCATACACACATTTAAATATTTAAGTAATATATAAATCGTGTGTGATATATAAATAGTATGTGTGTTAATATCTGTCTCTATGCTGTATATATTTAGACACACATATGCCCATATGTATATTAGAACAGTTGAGCATGTAGTAGCAGATAGTGCCTATGTTTTTGCAAAAATTAAAGAAAAAGAGAGGGAGGTGTATTGAGGGAGGGGGATAGAGAGTGAAGTGTGGTTATGTTCTTAGAATTGTAGCTATGAAATACATGTAGAGAAAAGAAGTAAAATAAGCAGGTAATAATTGTTTTCTCAAACAAAATCTTGTCTGATTCCTGTAGTTTTGCAATAAAAACCTACCTCATAGTTTGTGCTTCTTCTGTTCCAAATTACTGTCATATCTCCTAACTATGTATAGTTCATTCAAGAAGGGATTTCATTATGTTAATAATTACGTTGCCTGCAGGCTTTCCGACATTGCAATCCCCATACAGAATAGAAACAGATTTTGAAGAAATATCATTAAAGCTGTTAACTACAGGAGGAAAAAAATCAAAGAGGCAATCAAAGCATGCACTTTATTATCAATAAATGCACATCGTTTCAGAAATGACTTGCATTTAAAACACATTCATTGAGGCTATCACCAGCAATGGGAGCTACTGCTTAAAGGCAGAGTTTTGTGGTCTGAATCCACTTGGATCACTCAAGATAATTGCTTATTTCCATTGCTATCCATTTTTAAAATAGGCTCAAAAATCACATATAAATTAGTAAATGACTCAAAAGATAGAATCATCCTCAGAATTCTGGCCTGAGCTAAGGATGTATGAATTTGGAAGACAACACACATGGCAGCATTTCTAAAATCTGTTACTTCAGTATTCCCCCCAGAAAAGTGACTGTTAAGTTGGTGACATGGGAAGAATAGAGCTCATGATTCTACACAGTCATTTTGAAAAGATTTGAAATATTCAAATATCCAACTACATATTCCCTGACACCAGCATTTGTCTTCATTTCGGACTTCCAGCTGAGAAACATCAGTAAAATGGCTAAGACACATCAGGCTCATTCATTGTTATGAAGCCAGTGACATTTCTTGAACCTTCTAACACTTCTTCTTTGAAAACCTTATAGTCACATAATTATTTGTAAGAGATTATTTGAACTCCCAAAATATTTCTGAAATGCATATTTGATAAATCATAATGTAAATTTTGGTCTCATTAATACAAATATCATATTACTTATAGTAGAGAGATGTCATAAAAGTAGATAAGTGGAGATATACTTGGATAAAAATGGATGAAGAGAAAAATGAAATAGGATATTAAAAAATACATTCTGTGTTACTTTGTGCTTATCAGGAACCCTTCCATCTTGTAAATCTATAATATTTGATAATTAGCCAGATGAATTAAAATGCCTTTGAAATACCCATGATTTATAAAATAAAATAGAAGTCTATTTCATAAATCTGTATTTGCTTTTGAAGCAGTAGCATTGGCTAAAAGTTGAAGATGTCTTTTTAAAGTGAAATTTTTGCCATAGTTCCAATTATAAATTAATAATCACTAGAAATGATTGGATGGTGAGGAATCACTGATTGTCTAAACCATAAGAAGCTGGAGATATTTTCTAATCCATTGAGAGCTCCCATTTGGGGGAGTCATAGATCACAATGATAGGAGCTGAGGTACTGTACCACAAAAACTATCCATATTGGTTTTGAAAATGTGCATCAATTTCAGGGTATTCATAGACTCCTTGATGGCAAGGGCTAGCCCCTACCACAGATATTGTTGGGATAAGAAATCATGTCTCCTATGATCTATACTTAGTCAATTGTAACTCATTAAGCTGTGATATACAATAGCACACACACACATCCTGTCTTCAATATGATTATACATGATCACTCATGTTTTATTTGTTTAACATTTATATGCCAATTTTTTAGATAATACTCAATAAGCTCTCATTATAAAATATTCTGTTTGGGTATAAATCTATCCATCTATGTATATATCTATGTATCTACCTACCTATCTATACAGTCAGAAATTATTATTCTCAGTACAAATAGTGACACACAATAAATTTATTCTATTCCACCATATTTAATTCTTAGACACAGGTATTATAATGAATTTAAACTGTATTGCAATATTGAAATTTAAAAAGGTAGTTGGTAAGGCTGACATTGATTGATGAGTTACTTGTGTAGATTATGCTTCTATTCTGAAGTCTTTGAAGAAATAGATAACTTGAATGGAGATAGAAATTAGATGCAGTTTGCCACAAAATTATTGTCCAACTAGGGGGACTGGTGGGGACTATTAAAGACATCTTGGAAATGATGAGCAGCGAAACCCATTACATTTCTTGACTGACATATTAAAATATAATGAAATGGGAGGCAAAAGCTGTTGACTATATTGATTTCACATCAAAATCGCAGTGTTGAACATTTTTAATCTCTCTTTTTCTCTTCTCTCTTTTGCAGATCATATACATATAATGTGTCACATATTTAAAAATATATGAATTATACTTTGTAAATATGGATCTTAATACATGTGTATGTGTGTATATATTATATCTATATATAGCTCCACAGTTAACATAAAACCATTATTTATACATATATGTTAGAGTTAAAAAGAAAATAAATTCTCTCTTTTTAACATTTAATGAATATAAATTTCCAGTGTACAGCTTATGGATTACAATGACTTCCCCCTCCCATAACTTCCCTCCCACCCGCAACCCTCCCCTCTCCCACTCCCTCTCCCCTTCCATTCACATCCAGATTCATTTTCAATTCTCTTTATATACAGAAGATCAGTTGAGTATAAAGATTTCAACAGTTTGCACCCACATAGAAACACAAAGTGAAACATACTGTTTGAGTACTAGTTATAGCATTAAATAAAAATGTACAGCACATTAAGGACAGAGATCCCACATGAGGAGCAAGTGCACAGTGACTCCTGTTGTTGACCCAACAAATTGACACTCTAGTTTATGGTGCCAGTAACCACCCTAGGCTGTCGTCATGAGTTGCCAAGGCTATGGAAGCCTTCCAAGTTTGCCGACTCTGATCATATTTAGACAAGGTCATAAAAGACAGAGTGAGGATAGTAACCAATGATCCTAAGAGTGGCCTTAACCAGGTCTGAACAATTATACGGCATTAAGTGGGGAAGAGGACCATCAGTACACACAGGTTGGGAGTAGAGCCATTGGTGGTAGAGTAGAGGTTATGATTACAAAGGAATGAGGCCCAAGTGCGCTAGACAGGGTCTAGAACAAAGGACAGAGTCATTATTAGAGGAGCTAAGAAAGGTGCTGTCTAAGCTACAATTAAGTTTTCTGATTGAGAGGCAAATAGAACCTGATAGAAGGGGCTTGATAATAATCTGGTGGGCTTTAGGCCTTTAAGTTAAGAGGCCCAGACCTATCTATCTCTTCACATGGGGTATATCCTAAGGGGGGTGTGAACCTCCTAGGGGAAGGCACTCTGTTGACTTTCATTACTTGGCTGGCCTGGGAGGAGAGCTGGCCAGGTAAAGGCAGGTGGCATCTCTAACAAGAAATTTACAGTTCTGCCTGCAATGTTGCTGACCCTACTTGGCCGTCCCCCTAGCTGCAGTGGTCACTCTGGAAGTTGGGCTGAGTGAAGGGCCTTTCAGCTTAGAGCCAATAAGATCTTAGGCTCTGACCTGGGCATCCTTCCACTCCAGGGCAGGTCCATTTGCAGTAATCCAACTCTTGGCAGAGCTGCCAGGGCTCTTCACAAGCTGACTTCTACTGAAGCCCAGGCTTACCACATTGAAAGCCACTGCAGTGGACTGGCCTGTTGGGTCTCCTTGAGGGCAGATCACTGTACAGATCAGCCATTAATAGGCCTGCCACCCATTGCTTCTGATGCCTAGCTTTCTTTTCCTCCTGGTTTGTGTTAAAGCAGACCAGAGGATGCAAGTCAAGGGAGTGCCCGTGTCCCATCTCTAATCTTCGGTGGCCTGAACTACAAGTCTATAGTCACTGACATGTTCTGTAGTAGTTTTTCTAAGGTAGACAATGCCCATGAGGAAAATTATATTCTCACTTTAAAACTTTCTTTCCCTTTGGTCTGAAAGGGAGGTTTTTTCTATTTACTGTATACTTCGCTGATGGCGAAGTAAATCTAGCTATGAGATTATTGTTTAAGTTCTTATTTTGGCTATGCTATTACAGGAAAATGTTGGCCATCTCTTTTATAAGGTCTAAAGATTAAATTGTGTGTCCTACAGATTCCTTTATAATAGAATTAGTTTCCTACCTTGAGGAGAATAGAGAAATGAAAGAACAAGTTGGGCTTAGAATAGAGAAATGAGGGAGCAAGTCCTAGATCGCTTGCTGACAATAGCAATATCACATGAATACTTAGGAAATAGTTTCAACCATTAGATAACAACTTAAGAAAACATTTACCAGAAGGTCCAATGCCTTCTATAAATTTTAAGAATCATGGACTTGGAAACACCTCTTAAATATCTAACATGGTGTAGTTTGTTTAACCAGTAAACTTAAGCACAACCATATAAAATGTTTTTAGTTTCTTTCTACCAACAAGTATAAAACATATGATGCAGAGATTCAGGTCACATGAATTAAAATGTATCTTTGATTAATTTTAGCAGCTTACATTTATGGACAATCATCTATAAGCCAATTAAAATAAAACTCTTAATAAAATTTTCCCATGTGGACATACAATATGTACACACACATAACATAGCATAATAGACCAAGTAGCAATTTTAATAATAGCTTTTAAAATCTTTAACTCTTTTTGTAGATTGCCAATTGATTTGAATTGCTTTTTCTTTTTAGTAACCTCAGTTAACCATACTTTCTCTCAGTTGGTACTGTTAATACATTATTGGCTTCATCTGTATACAGAGCCATCCCAAAGTACTGAATACAATAGAAGTGGCTGGAAAAAGTCCATAGGAACCTATAGGAGGACAGCTAAACACATAACCAACAATGCTTTAGTTTTATGAGCAGCAAATCATATATAACTGTGGATAACAAAAGACTTTAAGTCGCCATGTTTAAAATTATAAACTCATCAACCAACAAGAGGCACTTGCTTACTTCACAGTATTTTTGAAAGCACCTGTAGGATTTTACAAGTATTTAATCCTTTAGGCCTCTGGGGCTTTCTCATTAAGATAACTATCATGTCTAGAAACACAAGATCATTAGACTTTTTAATTCTCAAACATTTGTATTAATAGCATTTTCCATTATAGAAAATTAAATTTAGTACCACGTCACATCTTGACAGTACTTCTAATGTAATCCAAATATCCTGATTAGTTGGTGTCTCTATAAGATGAGAGACATAGGTCCTTCGATTTTTTTCAGTTGGGCCCAAACTGGAAAAACCAAAGTCCAAGATTTACTGGAAATTTTAGAGTCCAGATTGTTTGAAACTTTGATTTTTTGAATGCCTGTCAAGAATGCCAAGAAGGCTCAAAATCCAAAATATCTGGTTGAAATAAGATTCCTTAAAATTATGACATAACATAGACCAAATTTGATCATTGTTACAAGGTGATTATTCAAATCTTTGAAAATAAGCACATTTTTAAATAACCCATAGCTCTTAATAAAAATTCAGCTGTTTTTGAACAACTAGAATTTAACAGACATCAGGAGAACATAATAGATTATTTTAACACATTGCTTTAACAGAGCATCAGAGTTTAATTCTATGTCAAAGAGAAATTGAGCTTCCTGTGATCTTTTGCTGTGAGGTTTCCTTCCTTTACCTTCTTTCATATTGATGACCATGTTTCTGTGATTCTGTGTGTAACACATCTTTAAGCATCTTTTGCAGGGCAGGACGAGTGGCAACAAATTCTTTCAATTTCTGTTTGCTATGAAAAGTCTTTATTTCACCTTCATTCACAAATGAGAGCTTTGCAGGATATAATATTCTGGGCTGGCAGTTTTTCTCTCTTAGTACCTGGGACATTCCCTTCTAGCTTGTAGGGTTTCTGATGAGAAGTCAGCTGTGAGTCTAATTGGAGATCCTCTGAGAGTAATCTGACGTTTCTCTCTTGCACCTTTTAGGATCTATTCTTTATGTTTCACTGTGGTGAGTTTGATTACAACATGTCGTGGTGAGGATCTCTTTTGGTCATGTTCATTAGGGGTTCTATAAGCTTCCAGGACTAAGATGTCTCTTTCCTTCTCCAAACCTGGGAAATTTTCTGCTAGTATCTCACTGAAAATGCCTTCTAATCCTTTCTCCCTCTCCATGCCTTCAGGAACTCCTAGAACCCGAATGTTGGGATTTTTAATAATATCCTTTAGATTCCCGACAATATTTTTTAGATTTCTAATTTCTTCTTCTTTTCTTTGGTTTGCCTGTTTCCTTTCCTGTTCTCTGTCTTCTAAGTCTGATATTCTCTCTTCTGCTTTGCCCATTCTGTTTTTAAGGCTCTCTAATGTGTTTGTCATTTGATCTATTGAATTCTTCATTTCATTATGATTTCTTGTCACTATCACAGTTTCTTGTTCTACTAGTTGTTTCATTTCATTTTGATTCCTCCTTAATATTTCATTTTCACGAGAGAGATTTTCTATCTTGTCCATTAAGGATTTCTGTAGTTCAAGAATTTGTTTATGAGAACTTTTTAATGTTCTTATCAATTTTTTGAGATCCGCTTCTTGCATTTTTTCGATCTCATCATCTTCATAATCTTGAATTGGGGTGTCTTTTTCATTTGGGGGTGTCATAGTATCTTCCTTGTTCTTGTTACCTCGGTTTTTGTGTTGGTTGTTTGGCATGTTGGAGATATTTGGTTTCTTCACTGTGGTGTTTTTTCTTGTTACACTATGGCTCTATATTAAGTGGACTATCTGCTTTCAGTGGAGCCTTAGAGGCTTGAGATGAGTGTGGCCTGAGAGCTCTATTTGGTTCCTCAGGGTTGAGGGTGTGTCAAAGATGACACTCCCAGGTTAGGTGTGGTAAATCTCTCTCTCTCTCTCTCTCTCTCTCTCTCTCTTTCTTTCTTTCTCTCTCTCTCTCTCTTTCTCTCTTTCTTTTCTTTTCCTTCCTTCCTTCCTTCCTTCCTTCCTTCCTTCCTTCCTTCCTTCCTTCCTTTCTTTCTGTAATTCCGCACAGCTGAACATAATTGGAGGTAGTTAGCAGGCGAATGATATACCCACAGGAGCCAGAGATTGGAAGCTCTTTCCCAAGGACCACACAGGGAATCTCTGCTGCCCTTGGTGTGGGCTCCAATTCTGCAGTCTCCCACTGGGTTGCCAAGTTAGATCCTAATCTCCTGTTATTTCACCCCTCCTGCCAGAGTCAGGTTTTTCTGCTAGGCTCAGAGCTGGTGCAGACCTGAGGTCGCCCTGCTTATGACGTATGTCCAAAATGGCACCTGCTCTTTGTTTTGCTCACCTTTGAGAGGTGAGCGGAGGGAGAGAAAAACTCGTGTCTGAATCGGTCACTTTTTTTTTTTTTGCCCTCCTTCTCTTCTAGTTAGCCTGGTGAATTTTTCCCCACGGAGTTTCAAGCCTCGTTCCCTCTAATCTCCTCTTTCCGCTTGCCCGCTGGTGTCTCGGGCTATGGAGGTTCGGCTCACCTCGCGTTCCAGCGCTGGTGTGTTGATTCTGCCGCTGATGTCCCAAACTTGGGCTCCCACGCTCTCCACGCAGGTCCACTGTGAATCACTAGTTCCGGAAGAGTTTCCTCTGCTGTTTCTTCCCCTACTCTTCCTTGACCCTGCAGTATCTCCACTTTAATTAAACTGTGTCTTCCCGGACTATTAGTGTGCTCCCTTCCTATTCCGCCATCTTGCCGCTCTCTAGAAAATAAATTCTTGACTGAGCTTTTATCACATTTGTGAAGAAGAGTTAGCATTTGATAGTTTAAATAAAGCACAGACTTTATGCTACCGAGGAACATTGTGAAGCAGATCTCAAGTGCAGGCAGTATTTGAGTCTAAATCGGAGGGCTGGTATTTTATTAATGAATATACATATGTATTGTATATACATGTGTGAAAATCCTTTGGTGATATTTTTCAAACCAACATAGAATTTTGATGTTAAATATATGAAGATATTAAACAAAGTCTGCCAATGTAATTGGATAATAGAATAAATTATATTCTTAAGGCAGAAGAACTGAAGTAGAAAACAGTTTCATACTGAAAGGCCAAGCTTTTTCAGAGAAAAGACAATTGAATACTTTATATCAACAACTAGAAAGTTCTCCTTTGGCTGACTGTTGGTGCAAGCATGTACTGTCGTCAGTGGATCCTTGATCTAAATGCTGTGAATGTACATTTTCACCCCAGTGTCTATTATTCCTGCATGAAATCCTTCTGAAATCCAACCACACATTAGAGTACTTAATTGCTTGATATTCTCTCACCAATAACATTTACACTACATGGATATAAAGAAATTAGAAGACCAGCAATGAGCACACAGGCTCACGTTCATACAATACATACAGACACATATACCAACTTTAATTTTCATTGGGTGTACTGGGAAAACACTGTTTCCTGATCATGTTAGTAACAATGCTTACTCAACAAAATCACATGGGTTCCTATACAAAGTGTGTTTTAGGCTTGTAATTCGTGTTAGCGTTTGGTAATTGAACATGAAGTCATTAATGCACATTTTTTAATATGTTCTTATAGCAAGCATATCTTGTGGAGAATACAGCTGCTTCTAATATTTGGGAAACTAAATGGAATGAACTCAACATTCTCCCCAAAGAACTTGGACAATAATCTGCTTTGGCTTGCTTAGCAGTCAGAGTGTGGATTAACATTTGCTCTTATGGAAGTGCTGCCTTGAGATGCAGATACTGCTATAGTCTACTTTCTCCACAGTGTTCAATAAATGTAGCTGTGTAGCTGTCATATCCCATTCCCAGAATTTTCCAAGCCTGAACAATTCTCAGAGTCGTAACTGGGCTATGTGTACCCTCACTCTCCTCACCATGTATGGCCTGTGCCCTGCTGATGGCTTGCTCAGCTTGCTTTTCAAGATTTTAATGTGCTTCATTCTGTATGAACAGGACATTAATAGCTTCTCTTCCACATCACACTTGGAACCTTAGGGGACTCTCAGAGCATATGAACACCTCATACACTCCTTCCTTTACTGCAAAGTTGACACTTTCTGTACATGTGATAGGTCAGGTGAGGCCAAGTTCATTTCCTTATCCTAGACCTCTTAAAACTTGGAGATCACCTGAATTTCTTCACATTATTCCCTTTTGTTCTACTGGAATGGATGAGCAGAAGCTTCCCAAACAATGCCTCTCTGTCCTTCTCTCAGATACTTATTCATCTCTGGGAAATCAGGTCTGGGGTCTGTCATACCTGTTAAACGTGTTCCATCACACACACACACAGTAGGAGTTAAACCCTTAAAATATAATCATTGTAACTTGAGTCATTGCTGTTAGAATGGGGCATGGTCATAGCAAACAGTGTTTCTCAGTTTAACCACAGGAGAGCAAGAAGGACAGTATTCAGTTAATACTTTCCATATCACTTCACCTGTGTGTACATTCCATGAATCATGTAAAGTCCTGGATACCTTACATTCAGCATACATTTTGAGCAGACCACTCAAACCTCAATGCTGTCAATACATTCTCTGTCTTCTTAGAGGAGTAATACATTCCAGATCAGTAATGCCCTCTCTTGAGATGTTTGCATTTCAGTGTACATCAGTAGTCATACAAGAATTCAAATTATTTATGTTTTAATTACTGTTCACTCAAATATTTAACTGTGAAATCCAGTTGAACAGTGTTAGCCAGAGTTTTAATTAATTTTATTTCTTTCCAATTCATTATAACACAAGTCTAATTATGTCATTGCAAAATGTGACACAAGGTGAAACTCCATTGTTCAACATTGTCTCCTGTAATTTTCTTTGTGGAACAGAGTTTTTCCTAGAAATTATTCATTTCCAGAGGAGTACTGAAAAGTCATGCTTTTTTTAATGTGGATTCTGCATTTAAATATATATATATATATATAAATATATATATATATTTTACAGGCAGAGTGGGTAGTGAGAGAGAGAGACAGAGAGCAAGGTCTTCCTTTTTGCCGTTGGTTCACCCTCCAATGGCCGCTGCAGCCGGCGCTTCTCGCTGATCCGAAGCCAGGAGCCAGGTGCTTCTCCTGGTCTCCCATGCGGGTGCAGAGCCCAAGGACTTGGGCCATCCTCCACTGCCTTCCCGGGCCATAGCAGAGAGCTGGCCTGGAAGAGGGGCAACCGGGATAGAATCCGGCACCCCAACCGGGACTAGAACCCGGTGTGCTGGCGCCGCAAGGCAGAGGATTAGTCTGTTAAGCCACGGCGCCGGCCAAAATATTTTTATTAGTATAAAGAGAACAGATGTCTTGTATTTCATAGATACAATTTTAAGAAAGTAACTACCTTCCCTCTCTTACCCTTTAATGTCCTCTCCCTTCCTTTCCTTTATTTTTTCCTTTAATTTTTGTAATAGCATTCTTTAAATTTACTTTATCATCACAGGCTTAATGCACCACTAATCATAATGTTCAACAAATAAAAAGTAGAAAGTCCATGCTTCCACAAGTAGAAAAGGGCTATAAATAATAATCAAATCATAAGATACCAGTTTCATTGTTACACATTTTTTATATTGTTCATTAACTAACACGTATCGGAGAAAATATTTATATTTTGGGGACAGGCCTATTTCATTAAGTATAATCTCCAATTGCATCCATCTTCATCTAAAAGTCAGGTTTTCATTCTTTTTATGGTTGGGTAGTATTCCATCATGTATATATACCAAAAAATGTCAGTCAAAAGACAGTTCTTTGGGAGCAAGTATTCTACCTGTAGAAGAAAAGGTATGGCAAAAAAGTTACTGAGAGGCAAGACCAAACACAATAGAGATGAATTGGAATGGAAGGTATCACTGTGGAGTCATGAAAATGTTATATGCACCTGTCTGTTTAAGTATATGTTTGCATGTGGATGTAAGTGCATGTATATGTACGCATACATGCGCATGTTTCTTATTTCTGCCACTGAAGGACCCTAGAATTAAGGACAACCAAGAAATAACATATATAGCATCTAGATCTATATCTTTAATAGTATTTCCCGGCCGGTGCCGCGGCTCACTAGGCTAATCCTCTGCCTTGCGGCGCCGGCACACCGGGTTCTAGTCCCGGTTGGGGCACCGGATTCTATCCCGGTTGCCCCTCTTCCAGGCCAGCTCTCTGCTATGGCCCGGGAAGGCAGTGGAGGATGGCCCAAGTCCTTGGGCCCTGCACCCGCATGGGAGACCAGGAGAAGCACCTGGCTCCTGCCATCGGATCAGTGCGGTGGCCATTGGAGGGTGAACCAATGGCAAAGGAAGACCTTTCTCTCTTTCTCTCTGTCTCTCTCTCTCTCACTGTCCACTCTGCCTGTCAAAAAAAAAAAAATAGTATTTCCCACTGAAAAGAACCAGAAATCCTTGGAGAAATGTCTGATGGCAAAGCTAGGGGAAGATCAACATGAGTCTGGAAGATAGGAGAGGTCTTTATAAAGTTCTTAGAAAACAACAATATTTGTTCCACTTTTTCACAGAGTTTCTGAAGTATTCTTTATCATGCCAGAAAGAAAAGAATGGCTCTAATAATTGATGGTCCATGCCACAAGGACAGAAGAAACAGGCTAGAGGCCTCCATGATAAAATCTGGGACGATTTGAATGTCAAAAAAATTAAAGGCAGTTATTAGTTTTAGACCATAAAAAGGTGGGAATCCATGTGTACTTCAAGAGTATAGATATATAAATAGAGAGAAACATGGATTCTTGATAATATAATCTGAAATTTTCTGAAATGAAAAGACACCTGGACACAAGTATTTTGGACCTGTGCTAATTTCATTAGTAAGAAAATTATTTACCCTTTTTAAGCAAAGTAATAGTTATGAAAGAGCATGTAATATAGTGAAGTGAAATTGAAAATGAAATCCTAAATTTTTATTTAAATGACCCAGAATCGGGAAATATTTTTAAAGTGTTGACACACAAAAGACAAGTTGTTAAATTATGTTTTCCTGTGCTGCCTGTTTAGATTATAAGTAGAACCATAATGATATAATTGTATTTTCTTTTTTCCTTCTGCAATTATTAGCAAAATACAGACAATGATGTACTAGCATAGTGAAAAATTTCCCAGGTTGAGATTTAGCTCCAGAATTCTCCTCTCTTTCTGTCATTATCCTAGTCATTTATACACTTTGACATATTTCTTTGTAAAATGGAAAAAGTGATTTTGATTAACATAAGCTTTATTCTCCATTTTAAACTTAAGTGCTTCTAAAATCATATTTTCCATTTGTGTTTTATGTAATTATTTCTTATATATTTATGTTACATATAGTTATAAAAATAGTGCATGCTGCTAGAATTTCCTTGAACTGTAGGAGATGTAATTTTGTTCATCCTGAGAAAAGGAACTCTTAACCTAAACAATTTATTTTGTGTGCAGTGCAAGTGCCAGGGCCAGTAGAAAACCTGCAAGCTGTATCTACCTCACCTACCTCAATTCTTATTACCTGGGAACCCCCTGCCTATGCAAATGGTCCAGTCCAAGGATACAGATTGTTCTGCACAGAAGTGTCCACAGGAAAAGAACAGGTAGGTCATGGAGAGGGCCCCACTACTGCTAACTATTGGTTGGTTCCAGGACTAGAACGTAAGAGACCTGCAAACTCTCGATAAAGCTCAATGTTTAGCACATTCATTGGATAATGAATAAATTATAAAGTACTTGTCATTGGGAACTGTAAACAAGTATATTGATTTCTGATGGTGATAGATGCAAAAGGGCACTGAGGTGAAGTCAACAGAGAGGATGTTTCTTTCTCCTTCAAATATGCAATGACATGAGCCCGTGTGGATGTAGGTAGCCGTGTTTGTGTTACCCACTGGTCACAGAAGGCATTTTCATTTTCCCCAGTTATATGAAGGGATGATTTTGAGGGATAATGTTAGCCATGCTGCTTTTGTCTGTCTTATGGATTGGATATTATTTCTGTCTTCTGCCCACAATTAGGCTGTGACCTGTCAACGTTCATCATTTTCAGTAGAACTTAGTCTTAGAAGCCATGGCCTGGAAATGCAGTGGAAGATGGCCCGAGTGCTTGGGCCCCTGCACCCACACCTGTCTTCTTTTGCCTTAAATGTTGCTTCTAATCCAAGGTTACCACAGACACTTGAAAAGAGGCAAATTAGTTTTTCATGAAAAGGAAGAGTAAACAAGTCTTTAGGGAGACATATGAAACTTGACACCTGCGTTTTTTGACATGTATATGATGAATGAGAGTTTGACTTGCAGACTCTCAACCTCCTGTGAAGATACAGGGACAAGCATAGTTACATAGGAAAGTTGCCTTCAGGTATGGGGTTGAGACCATGTGCTAGGAAGGCTGTCAAGGTCAAGGGGTTCTTCCTGCTCTGACATAGAATGAATATTCAGGAATATTTATTTTAAAAATGTTTTGCCAGAAATAGTTCAGGTCCCTTCCCATGTCAAATCATAAAGTAAGCATTACAAGCGTTTCTCCTATGTAATCATGGCTTCTCCTCTTCCCACTCTTCTCCCTCCTCTTCCTACCTTGCTTGTCCCCACACTGTGTTTAGCTCTTATTTTCCAACTTTCTATTCCAGCCACTTTGCTGTATATTTTAGCTCTTTCAGACTGCATTTTGCCAACCCATTTAAATAAATTCAAGAAAGCTGTTATCAAGATGCAAGTCTGGAAATCATCTGTTTGGCTACATGATGGGTCTTCCAGTGGGGGCTGGTTCTGAGTTCCTTGGTGATTTCTACCTTCAGTGTTTCATAAACTGCAGCTGTGAAGTGCTGAGAACAGGCTCAGTTCACTTCACAGCATCTGGGAAATAAAAACTGTGACAAAATAGTGGGCAGTTGCAAGAGCTGTGGGTATACTTTGTCAAGTGAAAGGTGAAATCTCCGGTTCCTTGGTGAACTGCTGCATTCAGGGTGCAAGAGCAAGTCTGTTCCTGCAGACCTACAAGCTGCCTTCTGCAGCTCAGGGTTTGCTATGGCTGGAATCACCCACACCACCCCATAATTTGGGTGCTATTAAACAAATTGGAACTTAATGACTGTAAAAATAGTGTGGTGCTGTTTTAACAAGGAGCCTACAGAGTAGTTTGGGCTTTAGTGGGGGACACCATGCCACAAGTTAGATTTTACAACTCATTATAAGGCTAGAGTGTGGTTTTGTGAATGAGAATCTAATATCCATGCGCTGATTGCACAGAATGGCTGCCATTTCTGCTTTAATGTGTTTCCTTAATAGCAGTTTTTGGTGTTTTATGTCTCCAGAATATAGAGGTTGATGGACTCTCTTATAAACTGGAAGGCCTGAAGAAATTCACGGAGTATAGTCTTCGATTCCTAGCTTATAATCGCTATGGGCCAGGAGTATCTACTGATGATATAACAGTGGTTACGCTCTCAGATGGTAAGTTAAAAAACAGTGAAACTTCTTGAATACAGTTGTTATCATAGCAAAGTACGATTGCTTGTGTGTCATGAATGCCATGTCAAGGCTTCCAGTCTATACTATATTGTCATAAGTTAGAAATTTGACTAATATATCCATACTATCTATTACAGTCCGATTTAAACTTTCTGTTTAAACACACACACACACACTGTGTCAGGGTGCACAAACAAATAATCCTCAAAGGGTGACTGTTCCCTCAGAGCTCAAATTAGTTTTGTGTACATGTCTATTTCTTTTAATGCTCTAATACAAACTCATCTCTTTATGAATGTGAACCAGTTTATTATATTGTCCTGTTTTCTTTTTTTTTCCAAAGTACAAAAATGATTAATAGTGTAAATTATAAACAATCCCCCTAGACATCTGCAGGTATGAAAATATATCAAAAGAACTTAGGCCAAATGACCCAGCATTGAAAGTATTAACACTGAACATAACGTTACATACATGAAGTTGTATCTTTCATGAGAAAAAGAAAGAGTAAGCATTTCCTTCTTAAATACCATAATGAGAGGAAGAAATCTTAATGGAAAACATGCAATTGACAAAGTTGTGACAGGGGACACTAGAAATTGAAAAAAGAGATGGTGCTGATAATTTGGAAAACAATTAAAAGGAAGAATAAGTGTAAGATAATGTAGGAGAGGAGGCCAAAGACACTAAGGCAGATACAGGAATGTAAAAGATACCTCTGTGAATATTAAAAAAAATGAGCTCACTCCTTTTAGGGATGGTTTCAATGTTGGTGTATCTAATTCTGTAAATCATTGATCTTTTAAATTTTAAAAATGACTTGCTACTCTCCAATTTATGTATCAGTTTTAATCTGCGTGAATATTTCACCCAATGTCAATTAAACGAGTGAGGACAGTGTGGAGCATTCAGGAGTGATGCTCACTTGTAATTTCAATTTAAAAATGTATTGTGTATATAACACCAATTCAATGTCATATTTTAATGCAATTCTTATACCTGCTCATGTGATTCTGTTATTTAAGACAGAACAGAGTATTTATTGGCAGAATAAATTACTTCACAACTTGTAATTATAAAAATAAAAGAAAAACAAATGAAAATGAGTCTTTTGCATAATTTATGTAGATTTCATTCACACTCTGAACTGTAATAGTGTGGCCTTACTCTCCACATTGGTTTTAAATGTCGTAAGTGAGAAAGATAGAGTATTATTCATTAATCTGAGAATTATCTTCTGGAAGCATTGCAGTGTTTAGGACTTAGAAAATGCCTGTCACTGGAGAAAAGGGTTTCATGAAGCCAACTCCAGTGCGAAATGAACACTGATTCCTTCTATTGGAAGCGTTTGATTGGAGACGGCAGGGACACTATGATCCCCTGGAGTGGACACAGTGACCCCATCTACTCATCTTGAATTCATCTCTTTAATTTCTAACCAAAATTTGTGCTGTTGGCTTCTATTTCCTTAGTATCCATTTCCCTTCTCTCTGCTTCAGTCTGTGCTGTTCATGTTGAGAGCACACATCATTTAGATCTATTTCATCATGTATGATGTGTGATAGTGACCTGCCTCCCCATTTTGTCCTGCAGAACTCTTCTGTTTTGTTTTGTTTTGTTTTGCTTTTGGGATGTTGTAACAGGTGGGTGTTTTGACAATTAAAGGAGCTAATACATGGGAACATGTAAAAGAACACATAGTATACATTTAAATGTGTAGTAACTATCATTATGCCAATGTCTCTTTCTCATTATGTCACATACTTCTAAATATGAGACATAATATGATTTTCATTTCTGTATTCCTCCTAACTCAGCAAGTATCTAATGAATTAATCGTGCATTTCATGCAAAAATTGTACCTGGATTTATATGTAAAATCATATATTTAGGACTTCCCATTTGTGTGACTAATTTAATATATCACTCTGCTCAAATGCATCTGTGTTATAGAGAACATCATATTTGTTATATGCTATAGAAATCCTTATCATAAAAGCTTATATTGAGGCAGAGAAAAATGTAGAAACAAAAGTAAGTGTAAATAATTTCTGAGCTAATTACCCCAATTATCTCTTTCTTCTGCTAAGATACCTATAAATATTTTTGTCCAGATGAGCTGTCATCTCTAATTTAGCTCAGCTCTAAGTGTTTTTCTAGATAGAAGCAATTGTTCATTCACATTTCTCCACCTAGTGTACCATTGGTTTGCAATGGCTCACATCTTCAAACCAACAACAATGGGCAGCACAAGAATTTAACTCGTCTGGCTAGTTATGTGTTTTTTAGTTTATTTTTTAAACACTGTCTCACATCAGCAGCAGCTCTTTTTGAGTGAATTATTAGTTAGGCATGTCTGTGCTTGCTTGCCCAGTGTCCAAAATCAGAAGGACCCAATTTCATAACCAACATAACCATAGGAAAGTCCTTATTACTTTTTTTTTTTTTTTTGAGTGGATAGTGAGAGAGAGAGAGAGACAGAGAAAGGTCTTCCTTTTTGCCATTGGTTCACCCTCCAATGGCCGCTGCAGCTGGCTCATCGTGCTGATCCGAAGCCAGGAGCTTCTCCTGGTCTCCCATGCGAGTGCAGGGACCAAGGACTTGGGCCATCCTCCACTGCCTTCCCAGGCCATAGCAGAGAGCTGGCCTGGAAGAGGGGCAACCGGGATAGAATCCGGCACCCCAACCGGGACTAGAACCCGGTGTGCCGGCACCGCAAGGCAGAGGATTAGCCTGTTAAGCCACAGCGCTGGCCCCTTATTACTGTTATCACTAATATTTGCTGAGTACTGGCTCATACACAGCTGTTTTGGGCATTTGAGGGGCAAATCAATGGATGGGAGATTTTTATATATGTCACTGTTTCTGTTTCTGCTCTTCAAATAAATAATTTTTGAAATAAATTGTATTTTAAGGAGAAAAGTATCCTTATAAAGCAATGAAACATCTTAGGAATAGTAATAAATAAAAACCAGATAAACATGTATTATTCTCACTTTTTCAGGTTTCCAACTAATTATATACGTATATATATTTTTTCCTCTTAATAATACAGAAACACATATGAGAAGTAGGGAGTGGGGTATAATAACTAACAATACAGTACAATTTTGTTTTATTTTCCTCCCTGGCATATCAAGAATAGTCAAGGTGCTAGCAATGGGAAGAAAGAAAATTTATATCCTTAGAGGAACATCTCTATTGTGATAAGTACTTTTAAGAATTTATTATGTTGGCTTTAAATCCCTAATACTGAAAATAATACTGATGCCTGTAAAATAATGGTGATTGAAAAGATAATATATACAAGATACTTCAAAAAGTTTGCGGAAAATAAAAAACCAAAGGAATAAGTCTATTTTAACATGAAAAAGTTCTGAAAGCCATGCATAGTTTTTCATGACATGCATTTCCTGTGAACTTTTGAAAATATATCTCATATTTATTTTTTCTCAATGTATTTTAGGAAATGAGAAAATAATCACTAAAAATGTTGTTATGGTGATATTTGAGGGTTACATTTAAGCTAGCTCAGAGCTAGCTCAGAACCTAGGACAAAGTACATTTTAATCTAACATCTTTCCTGCAAACTTCAGTCACCCATCATAAATGTGCTTTCATTTTGATATTATTTAGTTGGTCAAATAAAGTGGTATAATACTATTAGCAACTTATAACATGATATGTAAATATTACAATGTCATGTGGACTATAATTTAGAAATATCCTTTATGCCTATGAATTGACTTATGGGCCAAGTATTAGCCGAACAGTTAAGAAACTGGTTAAGATTCCCACATCATACAACAGAGTGCTTGGATTTAATTCTGGGCTCTGACACCTGAGTCTAGCATCCTGCTACTCTAGACCTTTGGAGGTAGCAGTGATGACTCAAATGACTGGGCTCCTACCATCCATATGGGAGACCTGGATTGTGTTCCTTGTTCCTAGCTTTGACAGTAGCTGTTGCCAGCATTTGGAGAGTAACCCAGCAAATGGGAGCTTTGTCTTTGTCTGGCACTCCCTCTGCCTCTCAAAAAAATAAATAATTTAAAAATTGATTTATCATCACTTAGCACTAATATATTTCTGAAATTTGCCTCCAAAAGATGTCATATTTCAGAAGTTTCTGAAATTATATGATATACAGAATTTATACCTCAATTTAAAATTCAGAATTGCAATTTATAACTCAGTAAGTATATTTTATTTAACTAAAAAATAAAATATCTCAATTTGAAAAATAAAATTAGAAAACATAACAAAACTTGAGGCCCAAATCCTGAATATGGAGTTTTTATTATACCTCATAAACTTTCTACTAATTAACATATTCATTCAAACTATTTACTGAGTCTGTGCCATGGGCCTGATAACTTTTCTTGATACCAATAATGCAGCATCAAATCTAACAAAATCTTTGTCCCTATGGGGGTTATATCATGTATTTAATTTAAAAAATAATATAAACTTGCAACAGGTAAATGCTAAAATACTTTCTACATTATGGGATA